>NC_051068.1:9092797-9412797 GCF_004664715.2 Peromyscus leucopus | reverse complement strand
AAAATAAGTAAATGTACTAACAACGACCAGGCAGGGGATTAGATTAGGCTACATAGAGCATTACTAAAGTGTATACCCACACCACCAAAAAATACAGTCAACACCTGTACTAACGAACTGACCAGACAGTTTTCAAAAGAAGAAACACAAATAACCAAGAATCACTTTAAAAAGTGTTCAATATCCTTGTCCAGCATGGAAACACAAATTAAAACTACTTTGAGGTTTCCATTTCATCCCAGCCAGAATGACCATCACCAGGAAAATAGTGGACAACAAATGCCAGTGAGGACGTGGGGAAATGTAAGCGTGTGCAGCCATTGTGGAAGTCAGTATGGAGGTCCATCAAAAACTGAAAATAGAATTACCAGATGACCCAGCTACTCCATTCCTGGGTACATACCCAGGACTCCAAGTCAATATACCATAGAGAGAGATTTGTGAGAATCTGTGTTTGTAGCTGTGCTGGCCACAATAGCTAGGTAATGGACCATCGAGAGAAGTCCACCAAGAAATGAACAGATAGAGAAAATGTGGCACATATACATATTTTTATGAGATGGTAAAAAAAATGAAATCATATTTGTAAGAAACTGGAGGCGACTGGAAATTATTGCATTAAATGAATAAGCCAGCCCAGAATGACAAAGATAATGTGTTTTCTCTCATATGCAGAACCTAGATATGAAGTTATGTACGTGTGTGTATACATGGAGTAAGGTTGCTAGTTAATAAAGATGACATTTTGTTTTCTTGGAATATTTGATCCTGCTGCTTCCTATACACTTTGACTTGTTGATCTCCAATGGCATGTGTTAGATCTATCATCGATTACCTCGTGCCGACTGTGACAAGAACAGGAGGGGAGACGGTGCTCGTGCGCTAACAGGGTCCTGGAGACTCTGGTGCCAAGCCGGAGATGTCTTCTGGGTTAGTGGGTCCTGGTGGGGTGTCTGGTGTGGCTGGGGCAGGGAGTAGTTGGTAGTTGGTCTATTGGCATCTCAGCAACAGGTGCAAAGTGAACAATATGACGTAGGGTAATGACCGTGCATCCTTTGACAGGATCAGTGGAGGAAGATATTGAAGGGAAGGCTTTGGCTTATTTTCTAGATGAAAGGTCCCTGGTGCAGAATGGACCTGAGGGAGGTTCAGACAGGATGAAGACTCATGCCTACCAAAAGTGAATGGGCTTTCTTTATATACTAAGATACTTGGTGAGATGGCTCAGCGGTTAAGAGCACTGACCCCTCTTCCAAAGGACCCGGGTTCACTTCCCCACATGGTACCTCACAAACATCTGTAGCTCCAGTCTTAAAGGATCTGACACCCTGCTTTGTGGGCACTGCACATACATGGTGCACAGTCATACAGGCAGGCAAGATATCCATATACATAAAGATAAATATTTAAGAAAAAACCCCTGAGCATCAGTTAAAAAAAAAGATACTTTGTGATCTTAAAGTCCTTCACAAATATGTATTGTATCAGACAGCAGCCTAGAGAAGTTAAGAATTGTGTAACAAAGGAACCATTGAAACAATCCTGAAACTCACTGCTCTTGCTGGAAGGTGAGGACTGGTCCTGTCCCACCTAGGAATCTCCAGGGAAGATTCTGTTGAACCTGCCTCCAGATGCTAGGCAGGCACCAGCTGACTAAACACTGATCAATTTATGCGGCTCCACCCTGGGCAAGCCAAGCACATGGCTCTAGATTTTCAAATGAAAGGCCTGGGTAAGGACTGGGGAGGCAGCCCTGTATCCTATGGGGGAGCTGGAAGGAGACTCAACCTGAAAAGAGACTGGGTGACAACAGTCCAGCAGAATGCCAGTGCCAAGGCACAAACTGGGCTTGAACCCTGGGCCGCTGATCTCTAGAGTCCCAAGGGAGCTCCTTGTCCTCTGTGTTTGAGCTCAAAGGAGGAGGGTCACCTGACCTCAGCTGGGTGGAGCAGCCTCCTCCTGGGGTGCATTTTCCAGCAGGAAGCCCTGCCCGCAGCCGATAGCTGAGGTACTCCGTTATGCCCAAAGACCTTTTTATTTGGACTACTCTGGGATCAGCTTTCCAAAACAGACATTTGCCAATGCAGGAGTGGAGACTGGTTAATGAGAAGGTGTCCACCCCACCCACCACAATCCCCACCAGGTCCTGCTCTTCCTGATTATTTTTTTACATACCACCACGAACCCTGTCGATTGTAATAACAGTGAGGTTTGTTTGATGTGGTGTGCCAGGAAGAGCGGGCTTGATGGGAGGGGCTCGGTCTCTGTGAAGTCAAACGACTGTGCTCAGTGCCTCATCTGTAAGGCAGAGCTGGGGCCCCTGTCTTCATCTGAGCCACGTGATGGCTGTGACAGCTGCTACAGTGAGAGAGAAATCTAATGTGACGAACTAGTAACCCCACATCTCACAGAGACTCAAGAAAAATGTGTTCATTGCTCACCAAAGACACGTAAAAGAATATGCACAGCAGCCTGTTTTATCAGGACCAGCCTACATGAAGCGGAGTCTGCATTGTGGTGAATGGACACTGTAGAAGGCTAGCAGCAATCACAATAGGACAGCTTCGTGCCACAGTGTGGGTGGAGCTCACCGAGGAAGAGCAGAAGCCAACGGCTCAGGGTTGGTGGCTTGGCGTTGGTTCCGTGTGCACCACACACACTGGTTCCAGGGCCTTCCACACCTTCCACAGCTCTCTCCTTCCATTCTTTGCCTGATTCTGGTGGCAAAGCCCCTTGATTACTTTGCCCCTTCCTGTGTCCAGACCAGTACCCCCTGCCTGCAGGCACAGGGCTGGTGACAAACTTCCTTGCCATATTATCTCCGTTTGGCATCACACTATCACACTGATACTGTGGCCGTCCCTGTGAGGCCTTGGAGACTTGAGTTTCTTTCTCCTGAGCATGACTGGTGTGGAAAGTACTGACTGTTGTCTCCTCTGCCACCACGAAGCAAGCCAATCAGATGGGTTTATGGACCATACCGGCAAGCCAATCAGATGGGTCTATGGACCATACCGGCAAGCATCTGGACACCTTAGCACCCATCTCTTCCACTTCCTCCCTCTCAGTGGCTGCTTCCTATTACTTTCCAGTTGTATTTTAAATGGCAGCTCAGGCAAAGACCAGAAAGGCGGATGCTTTCTCTTTACAATGACATTTGGAGGACTGGGTTCAGTAGGGAGAGTGCTTGCCTAACACGCACAAAGCCCCGGGTTTGATTCCCACCACTGCATACACCGAGTGTTCACCATGATTGCAATCCCAGCACTAAGGATGTGGGGGGAGGAGGCTCAGGAGTCAAGGTTATTCGGAGGCCACAGGAGACTCTGAGGCCAGTTTTGGATATAAGAAACCTTGCCTCAGCAAACAAACACAAACAAACAAATAGAAGGAAGAAAATAATATTTATATCCTGGCATAAAACACATGAAGCCCAATGTCCAAATCCCAAGTCCTGTTTGTTCTCTGACTCTAAAGACAAAATTTCATTCTCCTCAGAGGGACTGAATGAATTATAAATGAAAATATGGCTATTCTCATGGTACCACTGAGTAGGCTACCTGATAATCCAATCCCTCCACCCCCCAAGCCCCGTTTTTTGAAACAGAGTTTCTTTGTGTAACAGCTCTGGCTGTCCTGGAACTTACTCTGTAGACCAGGCTAGCCTCAAACTCATAGAGATCCGTCTGTCTCTGCCTCTTGAGCGCAGGGATTAAAGGTGTGTGCCATCCTTTTTTTTTTAAACACTGATAATTCTTTTTTTGTTTGTTTGTTTTTTTTTGTTTTTTGAGACAGGGTTTCTCTGTGTAGCTTTAGAGCCTTTCTGGAACTCACGCTGTAGCCCAGGCTGGCCTCGAACTCACAGAGATTCTCCTGCCTCTGCCTCCTGAGTGCTGGGAATAAAGGTGTGTGCCACCACTGCCCAGCAACCCTGAAAATTCTTAATATGAGCCCTCTGGGGACTACAGGCTTGAAAGAGACCCTGGAAAATGTCACTTTGCCATGTTCTTACCCTGGTAAGAACATGTTCCTGAGAGTGTAGGACCCATGGACATGCTCCTACCAGCCTGCATCCTCTCAGAGGACAAGGCTCTGAAGACGGCTTTGGGCTCACTTTGTTGGACTAATGAACATTTATTACTTGTATCTTTCCTCTTGTGTAAAGGGAAGGTAAGTGTGTGCAGGGAAATCTTGTTGAGCCTTGTCCTCTTTTCACTCTGTGAGTCATGCTCTTTCGAAGGTCAAAGCCCAGCGAAACACTGTTACAGAAATCTTCTGCTTAAGTCGCACTTAGGGAAGGCTGGATACAAGAACCCATCCCGGAACATCATCCCCCTCATGACTCAGCTTTAATCATGGACATTTGCTAAGAAGCGGTAGATTCCATGAGAAACTTTGTTTAATAACATCTCTACTGCCCTTCCTAGGAAAGTTACACTGTGCATAAGCTGAAGAAACAGCAGAAGTCTGGAAACCTCACAAACTCAGAGGAGGGATATTTATTGTAATTGTGTAAGATCATAAATATTTTTATAAGCCAACTTGGGGCTGTGGGATGGATATACTTATACATGGAAAATGTTTTTGAAAAATAGATTTTGTAATTAAATTACTTCCTCTGCTTGATAATGTCTTCGCTCTAGAACAACAGCTCTCAAGTTGGAGCATGAATTGGAACCACCTGGAGGGCATGTTAAGCCCTAAATTGCATCCTAGCTAGTCCACCGTGATGTCAGCACTGGTGGTTTGAGATGACCCTTGGAGAAGTATTGATTGAAAAGATTATAGATTATTGAAAACCTGGCTGCACATGAAAAATTCCTCGGCAGAGCTCTAGAATCATACTATACGCTTGACCACCCAAATCAATCGAATCATAATGTTATGTGGGGAAGCCTGTGTTTAGAATGTCCCAGAAGTAACCGGAGTATTCTGATCTGTAGTCAGAGTTGGCACTCTTTGTTCTGGATGAAGCTTAGTAACTTAACTGCCTTCAAAAGTCACGGAATCGGGCTGGAGAGATGGCTCAGAGGTTAAGAGTACTGACTGCTCTTCCAGAGGTCCTGAGTTCAATTCCCAGCAACCACATGGTGGCTCACAACCATCCGTAATCAGACCTGGTGCCCTCTTCTGGCCTGCAGTCATACATGCTGTATACATAATAAATAAATAAATCTTTAAAAAAAAAAAAAGTCACGGAATCAGCTGGCAGTCGGTGCCTGGAAGGATTAGCAATGCCAAATGTGGTTGGTGGGCTGTGCACTGGCCCTGGGTACTTGTGGAGCGCAGATGCCCACTCCGCGTGCCGTGTGGCATCCTGCTAGGCCAGTGGGAAACGGCTTCTTGAGGGAGTCTGTAGTCTGTGCTATCAGCAAGATTGCGAAAGGCTCGCAGGGAGTTTTCCCTCTGTCTGATAACAAGTGGGCAGCCTGAGCTGGGGATGGTTCCCATTGTGCTCTGCGGTGTGATAGCCAGCCTGTCCAAGCCGGTGGACAATGAGTCACTGCAGAGCTTCAGGAAGAAAACAGAAGATAAGTATTCATTGCTTTCTCCATCGTTTTCTCTCCTGTGCCCCCAACAGCCGTCAGTTCAAAGACGACAGAATGACCCATGTGTTTACAGGAAGTTAGGTGGAATTTTAAATTTATAGGTCAAGGCTGGGATGGGGCTCCCATTTGTTAGATGCCAAAGGAGAGAGACCTTCTTAGTGCCACGAGAACCACAGATGGGATACAAAGTCAGCTTTACGTTCGTGAATCTCCGTGCAAAAGGAAAACATGGGGTCTCTTGCTCAGAAATTATTCAGGATTCAAAACAGCCCCAGCAGACCGCTAGCCCAGGCCTGGGGCCTGCACGGAGATGATCTGGCGGGGATGCAGGCCCACCGTCAGGGTTTGGCCCCACCAAACATCAGATCAAATAAGAGAGGCTTTCAGAGACTGGTGGTGGGGTGAAGAGAGTCCTAGAACTGAAGTGGGGTACACTGGAGTCAAGAGCCCATTCTTCCGCTGACTTTGGTATTATCCATCCTTTTGGAGCTTTAGTTTACTCCTCCATAAAACCAAGAGGGACAGAGGTGGTGGCGGACCATAGTTTAGCATGGTGACTGTGATGGAGGTCTCTCATTTAGGAAGCTCAGGGGTTGTTTGTGAAGGCGTCCACCCAAGATTCTTTCACTTCCTAGGCAAGCACTCTATCGATAAGTCATGTGTTTGCTCTGATGAGGGACTCTGCGCTCCCACTTCTAGAATCAGCTCTGCTAGATTTTGGCTGTGTGTCTGTAAGCAAGAGCCGTCATTCTCCATCTGTGCAAGGGAGACTGCCACGAGGATTGAAAAGTGAGGCAAATCCCTCACAATAACTTGTAAATTGTGCTATATTGTTACTTACTTCTATGAGCCACAGGGTTTGTATATAAGATTCAATTGTTCTTTTCTTTACTATGCTTCACTTTTTAAATTAAGAAAAAAACCATCTACAGTGTCTTCCTAAGCAAAAGCATTTGTGAAATCACAGGATTCCCACATAGGGAAGTTTTTATTTTTTGTTATTTGTGTGTGTGTAAGAGTAGGACTATAAAGTATTCTAGAAAGCTCCTGTAAATAGTCCCTGCACTGCAGTGTGACTCCTGGGACGGGCACCTGGCCCTGGGTGACCCCGGCCTGCCTGCAGAAGACCTCCCAGCTGTCCGATGACCCTGTCCACATGTGTTGGTATCTATGCCTTCATTCACTGACAGCCACGTAACTAGAATCTTTTTACCCACTTCAGTCCCTTCTGTCCAGAGCAGTCTTCCCATTGGCTAGCTACAGTAGCAAAGTGTGTAAACGAGAGCTTGTTACTAAAGCGTATAAATGGAGAAAGTCTTGATGAGCCAGTGGAGTCCTCTCGAGAAATCCCCCGAAAGCTGAACAGGATTAAACTAGAGAGGAGAGCTTGGACAGAAAGTTTTGGGAAGATGCACTGTGCCTGGAGAACGGGAACCTCCGGGAGAAACTTGCCCTTTCTCTTGGCTGCTGGTTTTCCCGCCTCCATCTCACTAAGTCTTCCCTTCAGGCCCCGCCCCACACATCCTGTTTCCTCCAAGCGCTTTCCGGCCAATCTCACTTTTGTCTCCTCTGAAAAAGTACTTCACAATCATTTAAGAAACACTTCCTGAGCATGTCCCAAGGCACTCTGTTCTAGGCACACATTGGACACCGACATCCCCTGACCTCAAGTAGTGGACAGGCTGCTAATCAACGTGAGTGTCTGTCTCCTTAACCTGGTGAACTGAGCCACGGCTGTCCTTGCTTCAGGCAGGAAATGCCGTGTGTGTGTGTGTGTGTGTGTGTGTGTGTGTGTGTGTGTGTGATGTTCCTGCTCTGCCAAACTTCCTTCGCTAAGTATTCGTTACTGGAGACCCCCTGGGCTACCAAGGACTTAAGAACAGCCACAAATGAACTTTAGATTTGCTTAGATGCCCCTCTCAAGTTATACCGATCCATCCCCAGCTGCCTCAGAAACACCGGCAATGGTTAGATATGACCAACACAGAGCCAAAGTGCATTCAGTACTAATTGACCACAAAGTCAAATCAGAATTCTTGAGAAAGTATGGGGCGTCTTAAAGTCAGTGAAAGTGAGTTCTGAGGACAGCATGGCTTTACACCAGGAGACATGAGATGGAAGCTCTAACAGAGTTAGGTCACTCATCAATGACAGATGGAGGTCAGCAAGGATGAAGGCAAGATGGACACCTTCCATTGGCATTTCTAAGGGTAACACAAGGACCTTGGGGGAAAATCTTGAATAGTTACAAAAGCCAGAATGAACCGAGCGGTGTAAAATGGTACCATGATAAAACTGTATCAGAAAAATAATGCCCCAATCCACACTTGGCTCAGGCTTTGTTTATGTAAAAAATCAGACTGTATTGACCTTTTAGTTTAATTTGGTCAAATTAAGATCAACGAATTCTTTTATAATTGACCATACTTTCTTGTGCCTAAGAGGACTCCAGCCCCCCTCCCCCCACGCCATCACGCCCCCTCTGGTACTTTTTAATGGGCATTCATTTTAATCAAACCTTTTCTGCCACTAATTATTCTCACCCAAGAAGAACTTTCAGTAATTAGGCACTTAGTGAAGTAATGGATTGATGAGCATCATTCTTCCAGGACCATGACCAAGGGCATATCAGGCAGAACAGCGGTCACTGGCTTTATTGACCAATGAAGAAAGCATGGGTCTATAGAACCAACCCTCTTTCTCTAAGAATGGAGGTGTCTTGTCCAGTTAGGGCATAATGTTGGGATAAGCCTGTTCAAGACCTTAAAAAGGGGACGCCCAAGGCTCCAGAGGACATTGCTTACCCACAAAGCACCAGACGGCAAACCGGATCCACGTGATGGTGGAGAGCTTGAGCATGAGATAGATATTCACCAGCATGGCAAAGGCAGGCACAAAGGGGAGGCAGGGGGCCATGTACGGCAGCTTCTTGGGGTTCTCTGGCTGCTGCAAGATTACAAACACCAGCACACTGATCAGCAGCACCATCAGAACAACCAGAAGGATGGCCCACCAGCTCTGGCCCGAGATGTAGTCGGAGCCAAAGATGATGAAGGAGCAGAAGATGAACATGAGGATGAAGAGCAGGAGCACGCAGATGGTCACCGTGTGCCCTGTTGCTGCCGTGGGCCGGTCCATTTTGCCTGGAAGGCCCAGCCGGATTCTCATCGTGTAGTAGCGGGGTCCAATCAGCTTCTTCAACTTGATGAGATAGATGTTTTCTGATTCATCGGCTTCTATGCCTGTGGTCATGTCCACAGTGCCGTAGTTGGGGTGGTTGACATTGTAGGCAGACTTATCGGACTTCCCTATGAGCATCTCATTGTCTCCCAAGGACGGCAGGTTCTTGGCCCCACAGGTGTTTGTGGCAGGGCTGGAGAACTCTTCCCCTTCACTCACAGGAGAACACGTTTCTTTCTCACAGTCAGCCAGGATGCCTTCCTTCTTCTTGGTGTGTTCCTCAGACAGGAACTTGACAAAACCATCAATGTCACTCTCGGGTTGGTATCGAAGGAGCAAGACGCAGACAGAGACCAAGGTGTAGGCGAGGAGTGTGCCAATGGACATCATCTCTATCAGGTCCCTCAGGCTGACCAGCAGTGAGAGGAGAGCTGCTAGGAATCCAGACACGATGCAGGCTACCACTGGTGTCTCTGTGTAGGAGCTCACGTGAGCCAGGAACCTGGAGGGAAGGTGTAAGCAGAGTTAAGAGTCACAGTACCCACAGTGGTGACTGCTTCTAACATACCAGCATGTTAGAACTGCAATGTCAACAGCTTGGGGTGGGTAGCATGTTAGAACTGCAATGTCAACAGCTTGGGGTGGGTAGCTCCTCCTGCCCTGCCCTTCCGATTAACCTGTCTGCTACACTAGTCCTACAGTTTGGCTTGTGGGACATCATTAGAGAATTCACCTTAATTCCTGGATATGAAGCCTTAAAAAAACCTCGAAACCAAGGGGTCCTATTCATTATATGACAGGAAGGACTGATTGACTCTAGGAGGTCTGTCAGAAATCCACACGGAAGCTGGAAAACTTGTCAATCTGCAGCATTACCAGTTCTTGCTGGGAAGGAACATGCTCACAAGCGCTACCAAATCAGAGTTTCTGGAGGTGATGTCCAGCCAACTGTACTTTAAAAGACACCTCAAGCTTTCACACCTGAGACCACCGCCCTGCAGCAGAAGGACAGGGATCGAGCTGGTAAAGCGGCACAGTGGAGAGGCTGGTGACACAGACCAAGTTCACCTGGAGGTGAGAAGGGATCCTGGGTGGTGAAAACACAGCCCCTCTGCAGCAGGCCCCCGCCGGCCTGAGAGAGGCTCCTCCCCTCCCCTCCCCTCTCCTGGCCCTGCCTCCTCCATTCTTCATTTCTCCCCTCTGAATCACACAGAACGGTTAAGTGAGCCAGGGCCCACAGCGTCTTTCCTCTTTGGTTTCTTCCCAGCATCCCAGCGCAGCTGCTCTAGCCTGGTGTAGACTCAGGGAACGGGCAGGAAGTGACAACCAGTGGCAGAAATAAAGGCCCTGAGCCTGTTCTCCCGACCCCTCTGAGAGCTGCCTGACTCCCCACGACAGGCACTGGAGATCAAGAAAAAGGGCATGTCCAGTTTGGTCAGTGGGAGACAGACCACTCCATGGCTGCCCCAAAGGCGGGAACTTCACAAGTATTGCTACCGTGAAAAGTCTGAGGATCAGGGATGGAGGGACGGCTCAGTGGTGAAGAGCACAGGCTGCTTTTCCTGAGGACCTGGGTTCAGTTCTCAGCGCCCACATGGCGGCTCACAATCATCTCTAACTCCAGCTCTAGGGGATCTGATGCCCTCTACTGGCTTTGGAAGTATCAGATATGCATGTGGTGCCTAGAAACAAGCCAAACACTCACACACAATTAAACAATGAAAGTCTGAGTTCCAGGCCAGATAGTTCCTGGTTTCAAGTTCTGGCCCACCACTCATCAGCTGCAAGGTTTGGTCAAGGCTCTTCTACCTCTTCAGTTCCTGGTGTACTCACTGGACATGGTACACAGACCACCCAGCTGCACCCATGTTGATAATTGTCGACAAACAACAGTTACTGTAACAATTGCCATGTTATCATTAGAGGATTTATCGCCTCTCTGACTGTTGGATGTTTTCAGCTTCAGGGGGGCTTTGGAGAAAGGAGCCAGGTCTCACTATGAGGCAGGCCTAAGGTGCCCCTGAGTTCTTCCTTCTGAAAATACCCTCACCTTCCACACAGTGATTTGGACCGACTGCCCCCCCCCAGGGGAAATGCATGCCAGCGGAGGGTGAAGGCTCACATCCCTTGGTTCTGGACGGAAGGACCTAGAGTTATCTGAGAGGCCATTTCAGAGGCTGAGCTCTTGAAACCCAGACTTTGACAAGATGTCAGTCTTTAGAAAAGGCAACCATCAAGCTGATCTCAGTGGGAGACAGTCCTCTTGGATAGCAGCAGCAGAGTGGAACCATTTCCTGGAGACCCTTACCTGAAAAGCAGCCCATCACCAGCCATGGCATAAATGACCCTGGGCATGGGGAACAGGGAGCCCAGCAGGCTGACTGTCAGTCCCGCCACCGACCCGACGGCCACCACAAACTTGGCGGCATAGAAGCCATGGACCACAAACATCTCCATGAGAGGGGACTCCGTGTCGATGGCGTAGTACGGCACCATCAGAGTTAAGATCATGCTCACCTGTCAAGACAAAAGAAGACGGACTGGAGGCAGAGGGGACGGACAGCAGGGGTGGGTGACCCCGACCTGAAGGCAGAGGCCGTTGTGGCAGTCTGGAATCATTAGCTGGCACGTGGCTTTTATTTAGACCATTTGGTCTCCGTGTTTTCTCCCTACTTTCACTTTTAGTGGTTGGGATCAAGTAATCTCCAAAATGTCTCCGTGGCCTTTTCCTATCTGAGGAAAACCCCACAGATGTTTCAAGCCTCACAGAAACAGATCTGTCCTCAGACATCCCCAGATGGAAGACGCATGGCCAGGGCCTCAAGTGCCCTGCCCCTAAGGTCAAAGCTCTCACTTCTTCCTCTTCTTTTTTATAAAGCATTTGTGTGTTTTTGAATGTGTGTGTGTGTGCGCGCGCGCGCGCGCGTGTGTGTGTGCACACGCGCGCGCGCGCGTGCATGTGTGTGATTGCGCGTGTGCGTGTGTGTGTGTAGGCTGAAGCACATCGTAGGGCAGCTCAGTTCTCTTCTGTCATGTGGCTTGTGGGGATCCACCTCGTATCTGCTTGGCAGCGAGCACCTTTATTCCCTGGGCTGTGTCACCAGGACAAGGACAAGGCTTTACTTCTATTATTTCAGGACCCACTGGCTCTGGTCTGTCCTCCTTCTCACTCCCAGCCTCAGAGGTCAAAACACCGAAAGAGTTTGAGACAATGAGCTGACGAGGTCACATAAGGACTCATATTTCATTTCTTCTCTCTGGCTTAGTGCCGAGGGTCGAAATGCAGGCCGACAGAGAACTGTGGCATCAGGATGGATCCAGTCGCGCTCTGTGAAGCCACTGTGTCTCTGCTTGTCTGGAGACTCCTGTAGGGATCCTGTTTTCCTTTCTATGTCAAAGATGTGCTGTAAAATTGATTTCTCTGACATTGACCCTAAACAGGGCAGCCAGCAGTCACACGCGACTCCTCCTGGCTTGTAGAAAACAACTCTGACACCAAGAAGGGAATTGAACGCCTGAACTGGATGGAGGTCACATTAGACCACTTTGTTGCCTGCTCCTCAGGAGCCAGGGTCCCCCAGGGAAGCCATGGGTCACCAGGGAAGACAGCAGAATATGCCGTGGCAGCCCAGCACCTTGGTGCTACAGTGACTGTTTACTGACTAGTACAAGACCAAGGGGTCCCGGAGGCACAGCTAAGGCCTGGGTAGTCTGAAAGACAGGCCCCCAGGGCTGTCTCTTGTCACATTGCCTGTGAGGATGCGGCAGAGTGGCTGGAGTGTGACTGGTTCTCATAGAAAATCTCAGTGTCTCCTGGCCACACAGATCAGCATGGGTTAAGCTGCTAGCCTGGTACATACAAAGCATATTCTGCAATCTAGAACGTGCAATTTAAGGAAGGAACCGTGATGGTAAGCTTCTCTGTGTGTGCATGCTGCCAGGGTCTACCTCTCCAGGGAGGAGTGGAATGATGTGGACGGAGACAGAGCAGAGGAGACCTCTTGCTCCTGCCCTGCCACCTCCCACAATGTAGGATAATCAGGGTCTGGATAATACGAAGACACTTGAGTGTGTGTTCATGGAGGGAGGTGATAATTGGCTCATTCATTCATAAGATGTCTGGGTAGGCAACTGGATTTCCATCAATAGACAATTTTGTTTTTCTTGCCTCATCATTTGGTCTGCATTCCTTAGGTAACGGCTCAAGATGATTTTTTGGAGTAATGAGGGCTGGCCAGTCTGATAGGCTGTACCCTCTCCTGAGTTATTCTTAATTTCCATGACTTTGAGCTCATTAGACATATGTGATTCTTCAGGTTAGCATATTGGAATTTTTAGGGGTGGCATGCCCCCTGGATGCTGTCTTTTTCCTGAGTGTGATGACGCAGACAGACTCTCAGGACCAGGGAGTGTCCATGTCCTGGTGGCTGGGCAGATGGCTAGGAGCTAAGAAGGTGTTGGATGAGGCTAACAATTTCTGAGAGAAATTCTGCCATGAGGACTGAGAAGGAAACATTAGACGTGTATGTGCGAGTGTATTCATGCGTCCTGAGGAGACCAGGCTAGAGGCTTCGCTCTGAGGGAAACCCCGAGGGTGAGTTTGAGCTGGTGTTAGGAGACCGAGCTGAAAAGAACTGCATTTCTCTCCAGATTTCAGGGCAAGAGTGTCTCCCAAGGACAGCGTGTTCTCGCCGCCTCTGTGGGGGAGCCTTGCCTCTCCACTGCCGGGAAGCGCCCAGAAGACAGAAGAGCATTGAGGCTGTGCACAGAGGCCACCCGTTACTGCCAGCCTATGACCTGAGCAGCTTGGACGACAGCCCGCTCCTTGCACACTGTCCCTAGGCGTAGGGAAGGGTAGGGATGGAGACTTGAGGGGCACAGGCTGAGGTGAGGGCTTGGGGCCTTTCTTCCCTTCCAATTTGAGGTCCCGAGTTTCTTCCTGTCATTGATAGGCGGAGCTACAGGGGACACAAGGAAACCCCATGCAAGCACCAGCAGGGAGTGAGAAGTCTATGTCCTGAGAGAGGAGGTGTCAGCCCTACAGCCACACTTGCTGCTGCTGTTGTGTGTGTATGTATGTGTGAGTGTGAATGTGAGTGTGTGTAAGGGTGCGCAGATGTGTGTACAGATTGTGTAGAGGACAACCTTAAGTATTCCTCAGGTACTGTCTACCATTTTGTTTTTGACAGGGTCTCTCCTAGGCTTAGAACTTGCTAAGCAGGTGAAGCTGGCTGGCCAGTGAGCCCCAGGGATCTGTCTGTCTGTTTCCCCAGTGCTGGGATTACCAGCACACAAAACCATGCCAGACTTTTGCTTCTCGTGTGAGTTCTCAGGATTGAGCTCATGTCCTTGAACTTGCACTACCATACTGAACCTTCTCCTTAGCCCTAGAACCACCTTCTACAATAAAACATAAAGGGTCATGAGGAGGGTCCTATCAGCATTTGGTACTTACAGTCACATACGCTGTCAGGCAGATGACCAGGGATGCAGTGATAGCATAAGGGATGGATGTGTTGGGGTTCTGGGCTTCCTCTCCAGTGGTGGCAATAATGTCAAAGCCAATGAAAGCATAGAAACATGTGGCTGCTCCTTGCAGTACCTGTAACGATAATGGCAGCTGTCAGGCTCAGAAATGGAGGGCAGAACACGGCTTAAATGTGGTGCCCAGAACTGCCCGGTGCTCTGCGGATGCTCCCGAGTGGCACAGGGGACCTGTGGAAGAGCTGGTGGTAAGCAGCCGAGTTCTGATCTGCTCTGCTTTGCTGTATGACTGGGCATTTCCTCATGTGTTAAACACAGATGAGAATTTTATGGCTGAATTAAAAATTGGGTTAGTCAACATATTCAAATTCTTTTTGAAAAAAAGAATCGGTGTGTTGGCTCTCTGCTGTTTGTGCAGGAGGCATTGAACCTAGGGTCTCATGCATGCTAGTGAAGTTCTCTACCACTAGCTGCCTCCTTCAGGGTGTTTCCTGTATAGTTTGTATTTTTTGTTTAATTTTCACCTCTCAGTGCTCAACCATGATGTAAGAGATTTTTGGAAATGTGGAAAGGGACTTTTGACCACCATGGGATACATTGGATGTGAGCTGCTGGCCTTCTGTGGATGAGGTGCGTACACTTCTGCATGAAGTATTCTGCCCTGAGGGCCCTGTGGTAATGTCTAGACTGGAGTCAGGCAAGCTTTAGATTTCTAGTGCCTTTAAAGGGAAGATGGGAGGATGATGAGATCGTTTGACTTTCTGCTCCCTTTGCGTTTGAATGACCCTGTTGGGTATGAGGCAGGCGGCTGGGCAAAGCTGGGGGGATGCCATTTGCTCAGAAACTTTGGCTGATGTCCGTGTCTGCAGGATTTTAGGTGATTCTCAGGGTGGTTAGGCCTTCAGTCAAGCTGTTATTGAAACACTTCAGGTGGGGACCACAGGACTTTCTTTTAAGTGAGCTTTCCTAGCCTTGATAGTCTCAGCATCAACTAAAGCGAAGATGTGACTCTTCTAGTGCTTGGGATGCTCTAGTAGAAGATGATGGTGTGTTCTAGATAAAGATACAAACTCCAAACTCCGTCAGGGCTCCAGCAGGATAGAGTGTGTGTAGAGAGGACTACCTATCCCCCTTTATAAAGGTTTATAAAGGATGTGCCAAATGCATTCTAGTCCCAAGTGTTAACTTTTAACCTTCCCCAAGGACTTTTTCACAAGTGCAAACAAAAATACTAGATACTACAACCAGCAAAGTGCATCACAAACTTCAATGTCATCTTAGGCGGCCCAGAGTAACCTTTGCTCATCTGTAAAATGAAACAGTTTCTTACGGAGAGTCCCAGCTGGCATCTCAGACTCCAGTCTCCTATCCTAGGAGGTCTGATTCTGGGGTTAGTGGTATTCTGGGAAATATGTGACTTGTTTGGAAGAGTCACATTTCAATTGTCACTAGCTTTTAACTAAATTTTAGGATTTCTTTGATGATGGTTGTACTATGATTTTTGTCACCAATAGAACTAGACATTTTCACATCATGAGACTTTTGCTGAGATCTTGAAAAATTGTTTATGCTGTTCTAAATTATGGTAGTTCTTGGATATAGATATTAATGAAGAAGCATACTGTTATTATGACACAGTTTAAAATTATGTATTACTACATTGCAATAGAATTGCTTTAAAATTTCTGTATAATTAGGTTCTTTATCTGAAATTTAATTCTAATAATAGAATCACAAGCTTTACCATAGTCAAAGGGAACTAAAGCACAAAAAGCTAAGAACTGCTCTACTCCAGAAACCAAGTGGACAGAAGCTGTCCCTGGGAGAGAAGAAACCCATTTTCCCTCAGCAAAGCCCTCAATCAGGCTATGGAAAGCGCTGTCAGTTGCCAGATGAAGGAAGGGAACAGATTTTACTGCATCATGGAAGCAAGTTCGCCCTCTGGACGCATGCTCATTTTCTCTTGTCTGGAGAATATTACTGATTTCCAAGGCTGAATATATGGTGGGACGGCAGCTTGTGAACTTGTCTTGATCATAGTAAAGCCATGCCTTAAGGTAGGTCTTATTTTTCTTTTCTTTTTTTCGAGACAGGGTTTCTCTGCGTAGTTTTGCGCCTTTCCTGGAGCTCACTTGGTAGCCCAGGCTGGCCTCGAACTCACAGAGATCCGCCTGGCTCTGCCTCCCGAGTGCTGGGATTAAAGGCGTGTGCCACCACCGCCCGGCCCTTATTTTTCTTTCTTTAACAATTTTTTCCTCATATATATGTGTGTGTGTGTGTGTGTGCATGCGCGCGCGCGTGCGCACATATATATATGCACATATGTGCACACACATAAACATAAAACATGCATACACACACACACACACACACACACACACACACACACACACACACCTGTTATACATTTCTGGTGACCTGGCACAACAGGCAGGTAGACTGAGGCGAGTCTCCCTTAGAAGGTGAGAGGGGTGTGAGCCATGCTATGTGAGGAGTGACCAGGAGTCGAGGATGACTGACCTGAAAAGTAGTGGACTCAGTGGAAGTGATGGCAGGTCTCTTTCCTCCATCCTTTTGGAAGCATTGAAAAGACTAACCATGTCTTGACTAAAGTGAAATAAGCATTGTGTGCTCCAAAGGGAAGCTCCAGTGCCATGTGCGCAGGTGTGACTGGTCTGCGAGGAGTGTGGACTTTGTAGACCAACAGACCTTGGTTGGTTGTGTCCTAAACTAGCTGGATGACCTAAGTTAAGTTTCTAGTCTGTTGGAAATCATTTCTTCATGACTAAGATAGCAATAACAGCTCACTCACAGGGTTGTTTCAAAGAGTAAATGAGATAAATTATATCACATAATATGGTTTGTGCTAAAAAATATTGGCCTTCACTGTCTAATACTATTACTACCACTACTGTAAATTTTTCTAGGGCAAATCAAATCCAAGGGCATGGAGCTCTCCTCCACTTAGAACATGGCACAGCTACACTAAGCACCGCCATGTGCCAAGCACTGTGATTGATGAGGAGAAGAAAGTACTCTGAGCTTGGCCTTGTGGTACTTGAAGTCCTGAGGATGCTGAAGGACCACAAATATAACTTGGACCATAGTAATAAACTGACTAATATTAATAAGCATCTATATTATTTGCAAAACACAAATACTTCTATTTTCCAAATGAATAAAGGCCTGGATGACAATTATTGATGATTAGACACTAGAAAATGAACTGTGATCAAGTTGGGAAGAGGGAAATACACTTGTAGAGACGGTGAAGATTAGTCTGAATCCGCATGTGTAGCATTAGGAAGCAATGACAGTTGAAGAAAGACCAGAGCCATCAAAGACTTGGCATTCGAGAGTCCTTCTGCATTCAACAGGTAACAGAATTCAACACAGATGATGTGGGGGAAATGAAACTAATGAAGGGAATACAGGCAAGGATGAGGCGGGTCCAGGCAGCTTCAACTAGGGAAGTTAAGTCAACCATTGCCATCTATAAGTTTAGGAGTCCAGGGCAGAATGGTATTCCTGGGATCCAGTGAGATCTAAAAATGGGGAGCAGGGCTGGCTAGCCAGAGCACACAGCCAGTGTGGAGCCAGGGCCAGGCAGGAGTGAGGAGGTAACACTATGACCTTGCTCTCTTCTTGTCTTCTGATGGTCTGGTAATGTCTCCCATTGGCTAAGCCCTACAGGCTGGACAAGGAGGAAGTCTGGAGCACAGGACAGAGGAAAGAGTGGAGGTAGACCGGGTGAAGGAAGGAACTGGGGAGTCTAACACACAAGGCCAAACAGGCTCCGGCCTAATAAGACAGGTGAAATAAACAAAATCAGCAGAAAGATCAACTTTTTAGTTGAGTTAGTTTTTATTTTGTTTTTGAGACAAGGTCTCCCTATGCGATCCTGGCTGCTCTTGAAGTCATGACCCACTTATCTGTGTCTCTGGGCTGCTGGGATTATGGGTATAAACCATCATGTTCAGCTATCTGATAAGATTATTCTCTCTCTCTCTCTCTCTCTCTCTCTCTCTCTCTCTCTCTCTCTCTCTCTCTCTCTCCTCTCACCCTTTGTCTCTTGTAAACAAATGTGAGGACAAAGAAACTCAAAAACAAAACTGTGAGGAGGTGTGATCATAAAAACTGATTTCTGCCTCACTCTCCACAGAGCTCATCTGGCCAGTGGCATTTATGGTTGGGATACCTGCAAAGACATGAAAAATCTACGTGCAGTGAGCCTGTGCGGATGCTTGCCCAGACGACTCAGAATGGGCTTACCCTGCCAACAGCTCTGCAGAGAAGCATCACATTAGGGTTCTAGCTTGCTTACTTGTCAAAGGCACTGTCCCGAGTGGCTTGCTACTCAGCGTGCAGGGTCCCTAAAAGCTGTGCCTCTCCTCGATGGGCGGCTGTGGCACACACCTTTAATGTGAGCACTTGGGAAGTGGAGGCAGGCGGATCTCTGTGAATTCAAGGTCAGCCTGATCTACAGAGCGAGATCCAGGACAGGCACCAAAGCTACACAGAGAAACCCTGTCTTGAAAAACAAAACAACAACAAAAAAAAAAAGGGCTGGAGAGATGGCTCAGAGGTTAAGAGCACTGGCTGCTCTTCCAGAGGTCCTCAGTTCAATTCCCAGCAACCACATGGTGGCTCACAACCATCTGTAATGAGATCTGGTGCCCTCTTCTGGCCTGCAGGCATGCAGGCAGAACACTGTGTACAAAATGAATAAAAAATTAAAAAAAAAAAAAAAACCAAAAAAAAAAAAAAAAAAAAATTGTGCCCCCCAGGTTTTTATGATGTTTGTGAGGCATTAGGTTGAGGTAGGCTTCCTGTGTTGTCTTGAGAAGCTTTAGATGTTAGAAAATAACTAGGCCCCTTTGTCTAATTTACTGCCAGGCCAACAAGACAAAATGACAATGCTAATGGCATTCTGAACCACCCTCGTGGCCTGGCTCTATTAGCAGCCTGTCCACAGTGACAGTGGAATGTGTTAATAGGTTCCAACCAATGGATTCAGACCAGGAGAGTATGGAAAATAATAGCTTTCCTTCGGAGGCCTTCAGAATTCCTCGCAAATTCTTACTATGGACTATTTTCCTGGGAGCTATTTGTGCTGGTAAAATGTCTTATTTGGTTAAAGAAAAACCATAAGATAGCATCAAGAACAAATAACATAAAGGGCGCCCACATCCAGCAACGTCCAGGGACTGAGGAATTGCAGATGGAAGCCGGGGTTCAACTGAGGGCCAGAGTCACTTGATATAGGGGAAAATGTTTGTTGTTCTTAAGCTCTTCAAGACCAAAGAAGCATTTGACCCAGAACCTTTAAGTGAGTAAACCATTCCTTAAGCTATTTTCTTTGGAAGGAGGTGGCTGGAAGAGGCTTGTGAGGGCCCCATTGCCAGAGGACTGGTTGTTCATTAACCCTTTCATGGCACTTGCAAGTTGTGCTTACACCAGCGGGATGGTGTCCTTAGGAAATCCTGCCTCATTTCCCCTTCTACCTAAAGCACAGCGCACCCCAAGTTACTGGAACCCTGCACTAGTCCCCTAGTTGGCAGCGGGGTTCGGGCTCCCCTAAGCAGCACAGACATTCATGCAGCTGCTGAGTAAGAAAACATTTTTGCTGACAATTGTTAGATAAGAGTGGAGATACATTTACTGCTGTGGTAGGTGATCGAGTCATGAGAAGGTGCCCGACATTTACCATACGTGATTTAAATTTACAGTGGCCCTGCTGGACAAGAAAAGTGATCTGAAACCAAAGTTGAGAAAGAGCAAGGCCAGGTTGTTCACTGGGGAGCGCGTGCAGCAATCCAAGGCCAGGCAGAGGATGGGAGGCTGAGTCACCAGCTCGCATGCTGTCCGTCGCGCTCAGATAACACTTCCTGTCACAGCACAGGGATGTACATTTGTTTCTTTCTGGGATAAGAGATACACATTAAAAGTCCAAATGCCCAGCCAGGCTTCTCTAGTGGCCAATGACAAATCTACTCAGATTACTAGGTGAGGTCAGTGGCCAGAGGTTTAAACAGAGCTGGCTGGTCTCAAGGGGTTTAAACCAGGGGAGGGTGGAGTCAATACGGACTTGCTTCACCCAAGACTGGAATTCGATTTCAGCTAGACTGCTTCCTAGCATTGCCGTCTTGGGTGAAACTTCAGCTATTTCGGCTTGAAAGTGGACAGCATTGCTGTTTTTCCTAGGGCTCCCGTGAAGAGCAAATGAAACGTGTATTTGAAAGTGCTTGTCACAAAGAGAAGTCATTGCTCCTTTTCTTCTTTACACCTAAATCTAGACCTTATTTTCTTTCTATAAAAGCAAGTGAGAATCCAGGGTGCATAAACCCGGGGCCCCAAAGCTGGTCTGATGACTCCTTGAAGCAGTGGCCTCTTGATTGGGAAGGGTGTAGAATCCCTGACTCGGGAAGAAGACACCTCAGAGAGAATGAGGACCCCAGAACAGAGCACCAGAGGAAAGAAAGGGCTAAAAGGCACATCACTTTCTTCACAACTAGGAAAGGCTGTTCAGAGGCCCTCACTCCTCCTAGTCCTCACAGCGGGTGATGCACACTCAGTCTGAGCGAAGATAAGAACTTGGTATTTCTTAATGTTTCTTTCAGCTCCAATATTCCAGTTCAGGGGCTGGAGAGATGGCTCTGGCCGTAAGAGAAGCAATTGCTCTTCCTTAGGATGGGTGTTTGATTCGTGGCGCCCACATGGTGGCTATCAACCATCTGTAAATCCAGTTCCAGGGGATTTGCTCTCTCTTCTGGTCTCTGCAGGTCAGACTGCATGAACACTGTGGTGCAAAAAGACACATGCAGACAAATACCGATGCACGTGAAAAAATTCCAGCATTCTAATTCTTCATGAACGTTTAAGGAAAATATGTAAGATTAGTTACCTTGTTATTATAATTTTGTGTGCATGTGTGTTTACATCTGTGAAGGTGTGAGTACGTGTGCCTGCGTGTGTAGTCCCAATATTGTTGTCAAGAGTCTTCCTCTGTTGCTCTTCATCATATTCACTGAGGTAGGGTCTGTCAGTCTAGCCAGCCATCTTGACCTGGGACCCCCTGTCTGTGCCTTCCAATAGCTGGAATTACTGTCGGGCCACCATGCCTGCTTGACTGGCATGTGTGTGGTTATGGGCATTGGAACTTTGGTCTTCATGCTTGTTGCCTAGGCAGCCAGCGATTTCCTGGTGAGCGATCTCCTCAGCCCTCAACGTCTTCATTATTTTTAAGAATATGTAGAGGAGAGGGATCAGCGTAGTATACACGGGGTACTAAAACAAAGGAAAGGGCCTTGCGATCCTATAGCCCTTGTCCTGACTAGGTGAAGTGAGATCAAGTGTGTTACCGGTCTCTCAGAGCCTGTGCTCTCCAAGTGTATGATGGGGATCAAGTGTCACCTGTAAGAGCAGGCCGACATCGACGGAGCAGAACACGGCATGGCAGACAGTACTCTCACAGTACCACACAAAGGCAGCCTATCCTTTCCTGCAAGCATTTGCTACAAGTTTGTCTCCTCCCTCGATAACGAGAGGAGCTGAGAACACAGAAGTGAACTGGTGCCCAGTGTCTTCCAGTAAGTCCTCAACCCAGTCATCCCTCACGGTGTGGAGAAGACCGTGAGAACGCTCTCATGAGTTACAGAAAGAACGCACTTGGGGTCTGGGACACATTCCTTGTTTCCATTCTTATAATTTGTTGTTTCTCTTCTGTGATAGGAAAAGAACAACGTGTATCATAAGAAAATGTAGACTCGGGATCCAACAGTGCTTCTTTGTCCCCCTTTCTGGTTTCGACCAGTTTCAGTATTTATTCATTTCAGAGAGGAGGGATGTGCTTCATGGTTCTGTGGAATTCCTACAGGTCAGCAGAAGACTCGCAATTTCGGCTTAAACGACTTGCTTATTTCTCTGCACCGACTAACATGGCATGGCTTAGAATAAACAGAAGTTATTTTGAGTGTTCTCCAAGAGTGATTTCTGATCCCTGGACATCTTGGAGGAAAACCGTCTAAGCAAAAGCTACAAAAGCAAATTGGGCAGAGTCCTGCACTTGCGCTCTACCCCAGCTCTGGGCCGACCTGCTCTCTGGGGCTCTGTAGAGTCACTCACTTGTGAAATGAGAGGACAGGACCTGAGGACTTCTGAGATGCTGCCATCTAGAAAATTTCTGACTTACGCTCCATCATAAAAAAAGTCTGGATTTATTTACCAGTAAATCCGTAAAATAAATATTTTCTGGGCAAACTGCAGAAAAAGTCCGATGGAACTCAGAGCCACCTTAGTGTAAAGAATTTGCTGCCCTGACCTACATTTTTACTGTCACCAGGTCCTGGGGGTGGAATCTGAAGACGTCCTTTTCACCGAGCTCGCCCTCCTGTCCCCCAGACTATATACTAGCTGGACTGTGTGCCTCTCAGATGGGACTTCAAACAGTCACTCTACTGCTCTCAGACCCCAGCAGGACTCTCTTTCCAGGGTTAGATGTTGGAGTCTGATTACAAATGCTTTCCCCTTGAATTTAACACTGAGGCAAAACTCAGCCCTTTCCCATTCATCCACTCTTCCTGTCTTTCTTTACCAATTTGTCTATTTCTGTGCATGGCGGCTGCTCTTAGCAGAATCGAGCTGTTCCTACAGTCTTTGGATCCAATACCCCTGGCTTTAGGTTCTGATTCTGCCATTGGCACAGTGCTTGACAGGGAGTCACTGGCCCTCTCTGGGCACAGATGCCTTCATCCTTTGGTCCCAATTGTGAATATTTTCTGCCCAAGGTTATTGTGATGATGTGATGAGGTAATGCATACAGCACTAACATGGAGGTAGGTGTGTTGAGCGAGCACACCACATCTGATCTGTTACTGCTCTCTGTGTAGACTGGGATCTCAGCACATGCCTATGAAACCAGTGAACAAGTTAAAATCTAAAGACTTCTTCAGAACATTCCCAACTAAAAGAGCACATTTTCTTGAAAATGTGTCTTAGACTGTTCCCATCCTGGAAGGCCCATCACAGGGGTGAGGGACTGAACTCACCCCTGACCAGCCGTAGGGCAAGAACTGGCCCTCAGCCCAGTATTTGCCATTGACGAAGAAGAAGCCTGCGATCATGATGAACACCCACACTGCCAGGTTCAGGACATTGAGGACGTTGTTGAAGCCCACAGAATTCTTCACCCCCAGAGCCACAATGATGGTCACAATGACAGCGATCACCAGAGCCAGGAGGTCTGGGTATGATTCTTCTCCTTTCCCTACAGGAGGAAGACATGGTTAGTACCATCCACAGAGAAGGAAGGGCCCATGGACTCACCCTACCCCATTGCATCCGAATTGCTATGACTCGCAGAGTAGTGGCTAGTCTGTGAGGAAGAGCAGCGAAGGCTCTCTGCCTGCCTGTCTGCCTGTCTGTCTGTCTGTCTGTCTCTCTGTGTGTACACACACACATGTCACTGTATGGCCCATAAGCAGGTGCAAGTGTTTATTTGCAAGTGAGGAAGTTTGGAACACAGATAAGGTCACCTGACACCAGAGATCAAAATTTGGATCATGTAATGAGACAGTTGCAAGATACCGGTGGAAGCATGGCAGGTACATGTAAAGTCCGGAGCGTCTTGGGACATTTGTGGCACATATGTACATATGCCTAACACATTCTGTGAAAACTTCTTTATCTTCCTTACTGTTGGCCTGTGATCTGTAAGATTTATATCCCAGTGTCACAATCTTTCTTCATTAGCAAGTTTCAAAACGTGCATATTTGAAAAGTTTTCTTCTCTCCTCTGCAGCGCGGGGTTACAGAGAGAGAACGCCCTGTGAACAGGTCCTGCAGCTTGGCTGCCCGTGGGCAGTGGACGCCTGCCCTCTGCGGAGAGGAAGAGGCACTACCCCGGCGGCAGCAGCCAGGGAGCCTGGCTTCCAGCTGTCCTTTTGCCAACAGCCCCCAGTGTGGCCTCGCACATGGCCTCATCTTTCTGGACCTCATCTGCAAAGCGAGTGAGGTGGATGACTGATTTTGGGTCATTTCAGAATCAAAATGTTATGAAATCAGAACACAGCCACGATCTTTAGCCTTGCTATTGTGGCACTGGGGTGATCAGCAATTTAAAAAGAGGACTTATTTTTATTATTTGTAATTGTGTCTCTCTCTGTGTGCCTGTGTATGAGTCTGCACACACACGTGCAGGGACCCGCAGAAGCCACAGGCCTTGGATGCCCTGGAGCTGGAGTTACAGGAGGTTGTGAGCCACCTGACATGGATGCTGAGAACTAAGCCTGGGTCCTCAGGAGAAACAGCAAGTTCTCTTAACCACTGAGCCACCTCTTCAGCCCTGTTCAGCATTTTTGCCAAATATTTTCTGAGGTAAGTACACTGAAGTCAAATGATTTGACATAGCCTCAGAATTATTTTTGGAGTCTCTCCTCTCCCATCCCTTTCTCTTTCCCCTGCCCATGTGTATGTGAACTCTAGGGATTGAACTCAAGGTCTTAAATGCACCGCGTAAGCCCCAACTACTGCGTTCCATCTCCAGCTGTCTTGGGGAATTCTGAAGCAAGACTCCAAAGCCTCTTCAACTGTTACTACGAATCGTGTAAATGTGGAAGGGTACACCAGGCATCAGGCTGGAGAGCCAGGGGCAAGGGACAGGTGGTCTGTCTCTGGGTATTTGTCAGGTGACCTCTGACCCACCCAGCTCTTGCTCAGTATTAGGATGCCTTGTGGATGTTGCCTGGACTGGAATCGTTTTATTCCTTAAATTTTTTATTTGGAGCCGAGTGATGGTGGTGCACGCCTTTAATCCCAGCACTCAGAAGGCAGAGGCAAGTGGAGCTTTGTGAGTTGGAGACAAGACTGGTCTACAAAGTGAGTTCCAGGACAGCCAGGGATGTTACACAGACAAACCCTGTCTCGACAAACCGAAAAGAAAAACTTCTTTTTAAAATTTGGAAGTGAAAACACTAGTTATGAGAAATGGGGGGAAATTGACAATGAAATCACGGTGATTTCCCAGTTCCTTTGGTTGCATTAGCTTTATTTTCATATCACTGTTGTCAGGGTGCATGTACAGTGCAGCCTGTGTCCTCTGATCTGTGACATGACACATTAGTACACAGTGCATGCTGTGACCTCCTTGGCCATCTTTTTAGTGGTCAGGCACACAATATGTATCCACAATTCACATGGCCATTTGTCTTATTGAAGAATTTTTCAGATTATTATAATTGAGCATCCATAATCTAAAAATCCAAAATTTGAGATACTATGAAATTTGAAACTTTTTGAGTGGTTTCCACAATACCCCAAGTGATAAGAGTCACACATACAATGAGACTTTGAGTAATATATTGAATAATATTATCTCCAGTCTATGTGTCTAAGATGTATATGAAAAACCAATAAATTTTGTGTTAGACCTGGGTGTCAATGGCCAATCCCAGTATCTTATTGTGTGTATGTAAATATTCCAAAGTTTGAAAAACTCCAAGGTCAAAAAACTACTGGCCCCAAGCATCTCAAATAAGGGGTGTGCAACCTTTAAAAATAAGACTGGGATGAGTGTCTTTTTGTATGATGTATTCATGGGAATTAGAATAATTCCCTAGAGTGAAGAATGGCTCTGTAAAAACAAAAAGAAGCATTTGAAGTTCTTGACACATTTTTCCAAATTGGAGTGTGCGTGTGCGTGTGCGTGTGCGTGTGCGTGTGTGTGTGTGTTGGGGATACCAAACCCAGGTCCTCAGGTTGCCCAGCAAGTGCTCTACCCACTGAGCCATCTTCCCAACCTCCAAGTTGCATTCTTAAAGGGGAGTCTGTCCGTCTGGCTCACGAGCTGGCGTGTCAGGGAGGGCTGACGCGGTCTCACCGAGGCCGTTGAGGGTCCCCACTGTGTCCACCATCCAGCGGCTGATGGTGTGGTTTGCCAGGGAGTCGAACATGCTGCTCAGGGCGCTGGCGCCAGCGGCTGTGCCGATCAGGTACTCCAGAATCAGGTTCCAGCCAATGAAAAACGCCACGAACTCCCCCACAGTGACATAGCTGTAGGTGTAGGCAGATCCTGTGGTCTTGGGGACTCGAACTCCGAACTCCGCATAGCACACACCTGCAAAGGACAAACAAAACAGGCAGTGGGCTCCTGGAGGTCAGCTGTGGTCTTGGTGCCTGACGATCTTAAGAGGAGAGATTAGGAATCTCCGGGCTGTTAGCACCAGCACTCACAGGTTCATGTTCTGTGGAATGTGCTTTGAGATGATTTCCTTGCTGTGTGAGTACTGTGGTGTGCTTGCACAAACCTAGCTGGACTAGCCTGCTACCCACCTGTTGTAAACTTGTATATAGAGTGTGGATACACACATCCAACCAAATACATACCGTATAGCTGACTACTTCTAGGGCCGTGATGAACACAGCATCCTGGGACTAACCAGATGCAGGAGGAGACGCTAGACTGAAGAGACACAGTGAACGTTAGCTGTGTGCACTGCTGGGCGATGTGTGCACTGGTGTGCAAAGTGTGCACTGCTGGGCCATGTGTGTACTTGTGTGCAGTGTGTGCACTTGTGTGCAATGTGTGCATTGGTGTGCCATGTGTGCACTTGAGTGCAGTGTGTGCACTTGTGTGCCATGTGTGCACTTGTGTGCAATGTGTGCACTGGCATGCCATGTGTGCCCTGCGGGTGTGATGCGGCACTCTGCACTGTACCCTTCTCCCTTTATAAGTAGGAGTAAACCTGAAAACATTGATAAGAAGGCCGCACACTACCCAAAGCTGGCAATGGGTCATTTACTACCCTTCCCAGGTGTTACGACCCGCACAGCTGTGCGTGTTGTGGGGGCCGGCAGAGCAGTGGCTCTGAACCTGCACACCACAGACGTGCTGCAGGGCAGACATCACGGGCCAGGGTGGCGGCTTGTCCTAGTCAACAGCAACCTTTCAGCTCCATGAAGTTCTTATGGGACTAAAGTCGATCACTACTAAAACATTGTCACAGGCACAGGACTGGATGTGACACAATTCCAAGCCTGTTACAGACGTCTTCAATCTCACCTCTTAGGAACATAGTTTGGTTGTTTGTTTCTTTGGACCTTTTGAGACAGGGTGTCACTGTGTGGTTATTCTAGTTTGGTTTCTGTGGTTGTGATGAAACACTCTGACCAGAAGCCTCATGGGGAGGAAAGTCTTCACTTCCAGGTCACTCATGGGGAGGAAAGTCTTCACTTCCAGGTCACTCATGGGGAGGAAAGTCTTCACTTCCAGGTCACTCATGGGGAGGAAAGTCTTCACTTCCAGGTCACTCATGGGGAGGAAAGGCTTCACTTCCAGGTCATTCATGGGGAGGAAAGGCTTCACTTCCAGGTCATTCATGGGGAGGAAAGGCTTCACTTCCAGGTCACTCATGGGGAGGAAAGGCTTTACTTCCAGGTTACAATCTTTTTTTTTTTTTTTTCCTTTTGGTTTTTTGAGACAGGATTTCTCTGTGCAGCCCTGGCTGTTCTGGAACTCACTCTGTAGCCCAGGCTGGCCTCAAACTCAGAGATCCCCCTGCTTCTGCCTCCTGAGTGCTGGGATTACAGATGTGTGCCACCAAGCCTGGCTCACAATCTGTTTTTAATGAAGTCAGGAAAGAACTCCAGGCAGAAACCCCGAGGCAGGAACCACAGAGAACACTGCTCACTGGCTGTTCTCTCTGGCTCATGTTTGGTTGGTCTTCTTTTACATCCCAGGCCCACCTGCCCAGTGGTAGCACTGCCCACCATGAGCTTGGCCTCCTCACATCAATCAAGAAATTCCTGTAGGGTAGTCTGATCTGGGCAATCCCTCAACTGAGACTCCCTTTTCCCGGGTGACTCTCACTTGTCTAGAGTTGACAATAAAAGCTAACCAGGATGGTAGCCCTGGCTGGCCTTGGACTCACTGTGTGGACCAGGCTATCCTCTATCTTATGATAACCTTCTCAAAGGCTGGGACTATAGGGATGCATCATCATGTCTGGCTTCCAGAACCATTTTAACATCGTACTTGGGAAGGCAATCAGCACGAATTCCCCTGAGCTACTGGGAGCTGATCTTTCTTTAGAAAAACTCTCATTTGTTTAGTATGTTTCTATTGTGTTCCTTAGGTAGGAGATACCCCGAGTGCAGGCTTGCCTCGGGATGACCCCAGCAACGGCAGTGGGCTAGACCGTACAGTGACATCTTCCTTTCAGTTTTACACAGTACAGAAGACGCTCTTCGTTTGAGATACTTTACACCGGCCGTGGAAATGCTGCGCTGCAGCAAAGGGGAAGACAGGGTGCACATATAAAGACATGTTTTCACTACAGAAAGCGAGCACACATCCCAACGGGACAAGCCTCCGAGAACAAGGAGGGGCAGGAGGACTGTCAGAGCCGGAGACAAGGAAATAGTGTCTTCTGGACACGGCAGGGCCATTGATCCCCCGGCTCAGCAGCAGCTGCTGCGTGTTCAGGACCTGCGCAGGATCAAGCCAGCCAATCGTCCACCATGCGGGGGAGGGGCTTCGAGGCCCCGCCCTAGCTGATGGCTGCTGAAAGTCGGTTTTCTCTAGGGGCGTGGCCTCTACTCGGTTGCTCGCACTCCAGTAGCTGCCCTGTGCACATGTGGTCAGCACTGACTGGACGCAGTGGCTATAAAGAGTGCCATGACACACGCTCTTCTGGACTGACGCGCAGCAGCTGTGGCCTCCTGCGGAAGCTGTCCGCAGCCCATGGCGGATGGGGGAGGTGTGATGAGGCCTCACACTTCCTGGGAGACTGGCAGCTGCGGGTTCTGGGGTGGGGGCGATTTTCCTCAGAAGTGTGGCCACTGCTAGGTTGTCCGTGCTCCGTCTTACAGTTCCCTATCCATGTGCAAATGACAACCCTCAGTGAATTCAGTGAGCCACACCACACTACACCACACACACGTCACACACACACCATACCACACATACATGTCACACACATACCACACACACCACACACACACACCACACCACATACACATATTACACACCCACACACACCACACATACACCACCCACACATGTCACACACACCACACTACACACACGTGTCACACACCCACATACAACACATACACACCACCCACACACCACCCATACCACCCACACATCTACCACATCCATCCATACCCACCCACACATACCACACATACACCAGTCACACACAAACCCACCACACATGTCACACATACATACATGCCCCCCACCATACACACACACACTACACACACCACACACCACTTACACCACACCCCCCACACCACACACACACTTCCATACACCCACACACCCACCACACCCACCCACACACCCACCACACACACACACCACTCTCACACATGCCACACACACCACACACACATGCCCCTCACCATACACATACACACACTACACACACCACACACCACTTACACCACACCCCCACACACCACACACACACTTCCATACACCCACACACCCACCATACACACCCACACATCCACCACACACACACGTCTCACACACACACCACTCTCACACATGCTCCCACCACACACACACACACACACACACACACACACACACACACACACTGGGGACTAGGTGGGAAGAAGGGAGTCAGTAGAGGTGGGAACATAAAAGAGGGGGATGGGGGATGGTTATGATATCAATATATTGTGTTCATGTATAACACGGTCAAAAATAAAAAATTAAGAAACAAGAAGTCAATTTCTTCCTACATTCCATCAAAGAATCCATTAGGTGCACAAACACTTTCACGGGAGTTCTTTTACCCCGAAGGATTAAACCTGCTGCTCACCGGCCCCAAATACCAATCACGCGGCCGGCATGGGAGAGTCCCCATCAGCATGTACTTACCTTACTTTGACTAGTTTCCCAAGCCGCATACCAGCTAACTTAGCACTTTCCCAGTAACTTCCGACTTCCTGTTTCCCCACTTGGTGCAACAGTCACAGCTCCCTGCATGTAGCATGAATTGTTAGAGGGTCTTAATAAAATCAAACTCGGAGCCAGGTATTGGGGTGAATGCTGGGAGATCAGAGAAGCAGAACAAGCCACAGCTTCCTTACCTTGTCAGTTCCTCAGCTGATCCTGTTTCCTCAGACTGGAAGACTCTGAGTCCTCATCCAAGTGGGTCTCAGCTGAACTGCTGCTCAAAAGCCTGAAAGCTTAACCAGCCTAGCTCCTGGTTTTCACACCTTATATACCTTTCTGCTTTCTGCCCTCACTTCCTGGGATTAAAGGCATGAGTCACCATGCCTGACTGTTCCCAGTGTGGCTTTGAACTCACAGATATCCGGATGGATCTCTGCCTCCCAAGTGATAGGATTAAAGGTGTGTGTGCCACCATTTTCTGGCCTCTATATCTAGTGGCTATTTTGTTCTCTGACCCCAGATAAGTTTATTAGGATGCACAATATTTTGGGGAACACAATACCACCACACCTGCAACGACACCAGGCACTCTTAGCACGTGCTACAGATACAGCCTGCCGATAATGAAAATGTCCTGACCCTGAAGCATCGGTTTGACTTGGGAAGGAGTTTAATGCAGAGCTGGTCCCATGTTGCTGAGTACTTATGGATGTTCTTTGGTGCCCCAGAGAAGTGAGCATGCGCTTAGCGAGCATGGCCTTTGCGGTGGGGCAGCTGTCTGGGCTGGGGAGCGGGAGGCACAGCTTCCTTCATCTCAGTGGAGCAGGGAGCAGAGAGCTCGGCGGGAAGCATATTCGGCTACAACGTTCAGAGGCCTAGCCATCGGCAGTGACTTGCCACCTCTGCACCACGCCGGCCTTGCCAAAGGGCCTACAACCTCTCCTAAGGCGCTACCTGCTGGGGACCCAGAGTTTAAACACAGGAACCTATGAGGGACATTCAAACCCTGACAGTTGTCAATTGCTCAGCAGGGTTGTTGGATGACATTCCAGATATGAACTTCCGTTCACTTAATGATAACGCTGGGGCTGTAACCAAATTTTGACAACCAACCTTGGTAGTTTTCTAGTTCATTCATTGTGTTTAACTAAGTCACTAGGAAAGTAACATCTCTGTCTATGTTAGATTTGAGATGAAAGATGGACAAGAGAAATGCAGACCCCCTGGGGGACCTTCATAGTCTTTGCACAGCTTTTTAAACTTCCCAAACCCTATGTGGGGTTGTGCTCTAGATTCCTTTCTGTGCTGTGGTAAAACACTGTGGCTGGAAGCAACCTAGGAGAGGAATGGGCTTGTTTCAGCTTGCAAATCACTGTCCATCATTGGGGAAGTCAGGGCAGGAACTTAGCAGGGACTTGAAGAAGAAACCACGGAGGAATGCTGCTTGCTGGCTCACTCCTGCTTAGCTAGCTTTCTTATACAGTCAGTGACTGTTTGCCTAGGGAATGGGGCTGCCCACAGTGGACTAGCCTCTGTCAGCAACTGTCAGACAATCCCCCACTGACATGCCCACAGTGGGCTAGCCTCGTACATCAGCAACTGTCAGACAATCCCCCACTGACATGCCCACAGTGGACTAGCCTCTGTCAGCAACTGTCAGACAATCCCCCACTGACATGCCCACAGTGGGCTAGCCTCCTACATCAGCAACTGTCAGACAATCCCCCACTGACATGCCCACAGTGGGCTAGCCTCCTACATCAGCAACTGTCAGAAATCTCCCATTGACATGTCCACAGTGGGCTAGCCTTGTACATCAGCAACTGTCAGGACAATCCCCCACTGACATGTCCACAGTAGGCTAGCCTCCTACATCAGCAACTGTCAGACAATCCCCCACTGACATGCCCGCAGTGGGCTAGCCTCCTACATCAGCAGCTGTCAGGACAATCCCCCACTGACATGCCCTCAGGCCAGCCTGATCTGGACAGTTTCGCTGTTGAGACTCCCTTCTCAGGTGACTCTAGGCTGTGTCAAGTTGACAGTTAAAGCTAACTAGGACAGGTTGCAAAATGGAATCGAAAATTTGACAAGAGTGAAAGCTTTCTACGTGAACAGTGGTCCCCAAATAATTCAAGATCAAATGTGCATCGAAACCTAGGTGCTTCCGGCCATGCTCACTTGGTTGCATGGCAGTTCTTCACTTCAGCCTTGGTTCTGGACACACAACATGAATTCACATTTACGTGTGTGTAAATGGCACACAAAGCCAACTAATATGACCTGGGCTCAGATGAGAGGTCATCATATGCTCTTGTGCAGGCCAGTTTTATGTCAGCTCGACACAAGGTAGAGTCATTGGGGAAGAAGGGACATCAGTTGGGAAAGTGACGCACCAGGCTGGTCTGTGGCAAGCCTGTGGTACCTTTTCTCGATGATGATGAGCGTGAGAAGGCTCAGCTCACTGTGGGTGCTGCCACCTGGGGCAAGTCAGTAAGCAGCACCCTCCATGGCCTCCCCACCAGACTCCGCCTCCAGGTCCCTGCCCTGCTTGAGTTCCTGCCCTGACTTCCTTCAATGGTGGACTATGATGTGAAACTGTGAACTGAAATAAACCCTTCCCTCCCCAAGTTGCTTTTAGTTACAGTGTTTTATCATAGCAATAGAAACCCTAACTAAGGTAGGTATAAATTGTATCATTTTTACCATGTACACAAAATTTTCTGCTTTTACAGAAACGATGGTTAATTACAGAAAATGAAAATTTGAAGTATTTTCCTACTATCATTCCTCAGCATCTAAATATCAAATTAGTATAATTTTGGATTATAATGTGTTAGAATGTTTGATTTTCCAAATTGCTTCTGAGTTGGTGGCCAGTTTATGAAAAATTGTTGAATTTTTACTAGAAATTAGGGTAAAATTTCTGAAATGGCCTTAAGCATATGTGTGTGTGTGTGTGTGTGTGTGTGTGTGTGTGTGTGTGTGTGTGTGCGCGTGCATTTGCAGGCCAGAGCACAACTTTGAGGAGTCAGGTCTCTCCCTCCCCCACATGGTTGCAGGGGACTGAACTCAGGCCGTAGGCCTTGGCAGCAAGTGCCTTTACTCCCTGGGCCCTCTTGCTGGCCCATGCAAATGTTTAATGAAAGAATGTCTAGCTCTTCAGTCTCAGGACCTGCTGGGCTGCGCTCAGGTGGAGGATGGGCTGATGGAGGGCTGAGTCATCCCTCACCTCTCCATCCAGTTCCCGCTTAGCATTAATTATCCACCAAACCCCAGCCACAGGAGAGAGACCACACTGGATCACACCAGTGTGATTGGCTGCTGAGCCACAGGCATGTCTTTGAGAATGTCCTCACCAAATATTGCATTTTGCTGGATGGATATCACCTCTCTTTTAGTTTTCATGAAACATCTGTTTCTTTGATACATTTCCGGTGGGGCTTAGATATACTGCACATATTACCAGGTGGCTAGTCCTTTTGAAATATAGTTGGGACTGGGATATGAGGAGAAATCACTGAACTTTACAGAGAAATAGGGTGTGACTCCTGTTGGAAGCGTCTATTTTCTCTATGAGACCAAATTCCAGATGTCACATGATGTGTCCCCATCCCAGCTGTCTCCTTTGAGAAGCAGGTTTCTGGATCCCAAGAAATGCTTTTCTAGCCTCCAATTGCACAGGTTAGACCTAATGAACTTGTCCTCATGCCCTCTTCCTGATGCTCCTGGGCAGCCAAGAGAGTTGCCCGTTTTCTTTCCAGCGCGTGATGCATCGGGCTGCCTCTCCCTCCCACCTCAGCACCACCACCTGAGCAACCTTGCTCACCCCGTTGCCTGTCACAGAAACCCAGGCAATTTTACAAATGTGTCTGGAAGGAGAGCAATTTGTCTGGGACTGCCTCTGTTTCTTTGTGTCAAAGAAGAGACTTACGATTTCTTACTGCTCCTCAGTTCAGAAGCAGCCAGCACCATCGATCAGGGAGGGCCTGACGTCATCAGTTATTGAACTGGACAGTACCCCAACTAAAGTTGGGTAGGTAACAGAGAGCTCCTAAAGGCCCCCCTCCAACCATGGCACCAATATATCTACATCTAAATAAGAAAGAAATAAGCTATCTTAATAGAATTGACCCCCAAACCAGATCAAGTTGAATAATTTGTTCACTAAGTACATGAATAGCCTACCTGCTGACTCTTTTTTCTTGAAATCTCCATCTGTGAAAATATTTTGGAGATTACTGGAGGTATAATTTCCATCATATGGTGAGTTAAAGCTTTTCTTGTGGATAGCTTGTGCTGTGGTTAGTAATCATGGCTGATGTAGTGCTCAGCTAACTATGTCTACTGGAAGGATGCTCAGAGGGCTAGCTGTTCCCTGAGCCAATCGTTTGGCCCAAGTTGGTCCTTTACAGAGCCTTGGCTTCCCTACCTGGAATTAGCAATAATGCCTATTGTATAGGTTGCTTTGCATCTTGGATGGACACATTCTAAAACAGAACCTAGATATTTTTCCTCCTATGTGTTATGTCTTTAGAAATGTTTTCTGTTCCTTGCCTTCCATGAAAAGTTGTGAGAGAATTCTACTTCTTGCTAATCTCTTTTCTTTTTCTTTTTTTTTTCTTTAAGACAAGGTTTCTCTGTGTAGCTTTGCGCCTTTCCTGGAACTCACTCTGTAGCCCAGGCTGGCCTCGAACTCACAGAGATCCGCCTGGCTCTGCCTCCCGAGTGCTGGGACTAAAGGTGTGTGCCACCACTGCCCGGCTTGCTAATCTCTTTTCATGAGGTCTGTTCCTTTTTGTCAAAGTGACTCTTGACAACTGGTGTGCAAAGGTCTTGGGCAGAAAGGACAGAGAGAAGTTGAGGTGAGGTACTTTTGTAAGCCCCTTGAGCCACGTGAATGGCCAGGCTCCTCCCCCAAGGACTTCCCACTGCCAGTTTCCACCCACAGAACACTCTCACTGCCCCAATTGCTCACCCAGCCCCCACACTGCAGAGCAAAAAGCCCAATCTCGGGGCATGAAATCCCACCAATCTCCACCCTGGAAAGCTCCACTCCCTTCCCAAGAAACTCTATATAAGCCCTCTATCCTGTTCAGTTTGCTACTGTTTCTTGCTCAAGTAGAGACAGCCACTACTACCATTCCACATGGAAAAATAATAATACCACTAAGCTGACAAACATCACCCAAAGATCAGCTTTGGACTACAAACTGCTCAGAACAATTTCTGAGATGATCCAGCCTCACAGACTACTCGAACGAGGACTTGAGATAAGCCCTGAACTTATGCATCGTGCAGAGGCTGGACAACAAATGATACAGCTACTTCTCCCAGGAACTTGACAATTAACTCAGAAATTTTCTTTTCCTAAAGATGCCTTTGCCCACAAACAGCAGGAAGCAATTTAAAGAACATGACGCCCATATTCCTAAGAGGTGGGGCAGGTGGTTTTTGGTCTTTCAGTGGGTTTGGGGTTTGGGATAACTGTCATTATTTAGGATGGTTGGTTACAAGCTGTTCTTGTTAATGGTCAGGAAAGAGGTTAAACAAAGGAGATTAGATTTAAGGTTCTTGTTTGGGAAAAAAAAAAGGTGTCTCAGTGGTTAAGAGCAGCTCCCTCACTGAGATCTATGAAAGTCAGCCCTCTGAACACATGCTCCTGTGGAACCTGGCACTAAATCATTCTTAGACGACTTGTTTCTGGGTCAGGGTTTCATACATAGCAGAGCAGCTTCCAAAGCTGCGACCTCCTGTTTACCCATGTGTGTATGCCTTGCTGTTCTGCCCTCTGATTTACTCTCTCTGTTCAGCTACGTCACTTCCTCTTCCTACCCAGCTCTGTCACTTCCTGTCTGTTTGTACAGACCTCCATACCTTCTTGGTTAACTAGTTTTGGAATTTAAGGCATGTGCTACCACACCGGGCTCTGTTTCTAGTGTGGCCTTGAACACACAGAGATACTGCCTGCCAAGTGATAGGCTTTAAGGGTGTGTGCTACTGTTGCCAACTTCTTCGTTTACCTAAAGTGGCTGGCCTTTTTCCTCTGATCTTCAGGCAGGCTTTATTTATTAAAGCACAAATAAAATATCACCACACACCTCTCCTTCTTGTTCTTCTTTTGTTGAAGTGAGGAGACAGCCTTACCAGACTCACCAAACCCCAGCACTTGGCTGTATCTTTAGGGGTATTTCCCTTACCCATTCCTTCCCAATAGTGCCAACTTGTCCCACCCTCTTGATGGGAAAGGACCTCCTAGCCAAAGTGGGAGCCTCTATTTCGTTTGCTCCCTCCTCCACTTGACTCCAGGCTCTCCAGCCATTCCCCTTCTCCTTCTCCTCCAAACCACACGATCTGACACATCTCGTCCCTTACCAACCTCTCAGGTAGATCCCTAGGTATGGGACACCTAAAACCCTCTATAGCCAAACGTCACAGCCCTTATCATTCAACTACAAAACCCCACCAACTATATAACCCAGGCTCAATACCCACTTTCTTTCCAAAGCCTCAGGGGACTTCAGCCTCTCATCTCTGACTGAAGAAAGAATCTTCTGCCCCCCACTTCTCCCTTTAATACCCCCATACTCAAAGTTCTAAAAGCCAATGGAGCCTGCCGCTTGGCTCAGGATCTCTGACTTACCAGCTCAGTGGTAGTTTCCCTCCAGCTATGTCTGTAACATTTCAAAACAACTCAAGTTGCCCATTTGACCCTTAAGATGTGTGCAGACCACTTGTTTCTGCTGGCTTCTGCTGCCCATCATGTTTGGTTCCAAATTCTTCAGCTGCTTCTTCCTCCACCTGCTCTAACCATCCATCTCTCCTCACTTATTTGGTAAATGTCTCGCTGGCCCCTGGAGCCTGCTACACCCCCAGGGCCCCACCATGTGGGCAGCTGTCGGAATGTCCCTGTCCCTGTTTCCTGGCCTCCTCCCCCAGGAGCTGCCTGCTAATCCCCCACAGCTTCCTTAAGCCCATCTGGGCCTCTGCGACCTTGTCCTTCCTGCCTCTCAGCTCCCACTTGGAGCTCATAGAAACTCCCTGCAGTGGAGTTCACTTTGCGATCTTCCCCTCTTCCTCCACGGACTCCAATTTTATTAAAGCCTTTCTCTGGCCGAAGTACAGTTCAGACAGCCAAAACTGGCATGCTTGATTTTCAATGATGACAATTTCTGCCACTGCACAAACAAATTATCCCAAATTCTCTTATCTCTAAACTTGCTTTCTTCTCTATTTCTTCTTACCTACACCTATCTGGAGTAGCTCTTACATAGGGATGTTTATCATCCAAGAGACCCTCACCTCTAGTCAACAGCCCGTCCTAATAGGATCAGGAAATTACCCTATATCATGCTGTCAAAGGCTGATTCAGTCTCCTCTAACTCCCCATCCATCTCTCCTTCACTGGGGCTTACCACCTATGATAATTTCTGTCCTGAAAACAAAAATCATAAAAACAGGGTTTAATGATAGCATTTAAAAAAACAATGCTTGTTTAATAAGGTACTAAAGCTGCACCTTCATGTACTCATATAGGAACACACAAGTGTTATAAAGGTCCGAGAACGTAAGAGCGTAAGTAAGCACTGAGGATAACTTCAGTTCTGAGGGTCTAAGAAAGTGTTGTCTGGGCATGTGCAAGCTTAAGTGAGTTTTAAAAGTATAAGGAAGTGTTATGAAATTAAAGTTCTGAAGGTGCAAGAAAGTGTTTTAAAGTGTCACGTGTAGGGAAAAGGGCTGACTAAAAAACCCAGCCTGACCCTGGAGCCCAGAACCAGTGAAGGAAACACAGCCTAGATTTGGGACCTGAGCCAGAGAAAGAAACGCTTTATCCCTAAACCCAGAACCAAAGAAACATGCCCTGACTCTGAAACCAGTGCCAAAGAAACACTCTTGGTCTCTAGAATCAGAGCCAATGAAAGAAATGTGCCCTGACCTCAGAATTAGAGTAAAAAAAGCTAAGAAAGGCCAGTGAGAGAAACACAGTTTGGCTCTGAAATCAGGACCATCTATGCCCCTAACCTACAAAACTAACCAATCCCTGAACAGAAAAAACTAACCAATCCTTGGACAGAAAATCTTCTCTCTGGAGAAACTCCACCCCCAAGAGATCCTTAGGGGGCTGAGCAAGGTGGAGTAGAAAAGTAAACTTTCCCTTTGCAGGAGCCAGAGGAGATTGCTACATTTCTGCAGGGGTTTCCCTTTTAGTAGAGTGAAGCAAAAGAAGCAACATCTTGGGCCCCAGAAGGCAGAGCTCTGCTGGGAAGGCCCCTTAAGTGGGGTCTGAGCAAAGCTCAGCTGTAGGGGCTCTGCAGGAGAGGAGCAGGATTGCTATATCCTGTGGGGAGACCACCCCCCATCACACTAGGTGTAGCCTGACTCCAGAACAGTCAGGATACCCTTCCTGGCTGAGCTGTCCTAGCACCTCCAGACCTGATTCTCCCAAGCAGTCAGGATACCATCCCCTCTAGAGCTGAGCTGTCCTAGCAGCTCCAGGTATTGTCTGACTCTCCAGAGCAGTCAGGATACCATCCCTCCAGAGCTGAGCTGTTCTAGAAGCTCCAGGTATTGTCTGACTCTCCAGAGCAGTCAGGATACCATCCCTCCAGAGCTGAGCTGTTCTAGAAGCTCCAGGTATTGTCTGACTCTCCAGAGCAGTCAGGATACCATCCCTCCAGAGCTGAGCTGTTCTAGAAGCTCCAGGTATTGTCTGACTCTCCAGAGCAGTCAGGATACCATCCCTCCAGAGCTGAGCTGTCCTAGCCGCTCCAGGTATTGTCTGACTCTCCAGAGCAGTCAGGATACCATCCCTCCAACGACTTCTAGAAGCTCCAGTATTGTCTGACTCTCCAGACATCAGGATACCATCCTCCAGAGCTGAGCTGTTCTAGAAGCTCCAGTATTGTCTGACTCTCCAGAGCAGTCAGGATACCATCCCTCCAGAGCTGAGCTGTCCTAGCCGCTCCAGGTATTGTCTGACTCTCCAGAGCAGTCAGGATACCATCCCTCCAGAGCTGAGCTGTTCTAGAAGCTCCAGGTATTGTCTGACTCTCCAGAGCAGTCAGGATACCATCCCTCCAGAGCTGAGCTGTTCTAGAAGCTCCAAGTATTGTCTGACTCTCCAGAGCAGTCAGGATACCATCCCTCCAGAGCTGAGCTGTCCTAGCCGCTCCAGCTGCCAGAGCTGTCTTAGCAGCTCATGGTGTTGCCTGACTCCCTGAAAAGTCAGGATACCTTTCCCCAGAGCTGCACGTAGATGAAGGTTCTGGGGGTATAAGAAAGTGATTTAAGGCATGTACATGAAAGTTCTGAAGGTATAAGAAAGTGATTTAGGGTGATGAAAAATGTTATATTTCTTTCCCCTCTATGCTATTGTTAAATGGTTCAACTAGACCACTTGCATGGCGGAGGAGTCTGGAGACTGCTCATCCTCAGGTTGCCAAAAGGAGATACTTATCCCCGTGACACATTAATCGACTTCTGAAACACCTGTTCCCTATTCTTTCTTTGTGACCAAACTAGAGATCACCCTTAGCAGTCCTATAACAGATAAGATCCAACAACTTCAGATAGATCTTCAAAAGATGCTAAGAAACAGGTTGGTGCCGGGCAGTGGTGGCGCACGCCTTTAATCCCAGCACTCGGGAGGCAGAGCCAGGCGGATCTCTGTGAGTTCGAGGCCAGCCTGGGCTACCAAGTGAGTTCCAGGAAAGGCGCAAAGCTACACAGAGAAACCCTGTCTCGAAAAAAACAAAAACAAAACAAAACAAAAAAACAAAAAAACAAACAAACAAAAAAAAGAAACAGGTTGGTGCCTTTGGCTAGTGGATTATTGATAGTCCAATATGAAAGTGGATACCTTCTCACCCCTCTTCCTTCTTTTCCTAATCCTACTAGTTGTACCCTGCCTTATAAACTTTTTGTCTAGATTTCTCCAACACTAACCAGACTTTTAACCAGTTACTATGACAGGATTACCAGCCCCTAGCTATGGAGCCAGAGACCTGCAGCACCCGGTTGCATCCCGATGATGAAGATCAAGGTTGCCCCAGGAACCTCCATGCCCTGATTTAGCAGGAAGTAGTCTACTGATGACATCGCCCTCTTTCCTGTGACCTGATTGTGTATCAACAATAAACAAAAAAGGGGAGAATGTAAGCCCCTTAAGCCACACAAGTGGCCAGGCCCTTCCCCTGAGGACTTCTAACTGTCCCATCCACAGAACACTCTCACTGCCCCAACTGCTCACCCAGCCTCCACCCTGCAGAACAAAAAGCCCAATCTCTGGGCATGAAATCCCACCAATCTCCACTCTGGAAAGCTCTTTCTTCTCAAGCTCTATATAAGCCTTCTATCCTCTTCAGTTTGCTGCTGTTTCTTGCTTGAGCAGAGGTAGCCATCCTCCTGAATTTTTTCCTCCCAATAAATCTCTTGTGTGAAGTTTGTGGTGTGGTGTGACTTTATGGTATTCCTAGGCTTCCAGCTGCCAGGATACCTTTCCATCCTAGATGCAATGCTTACAACTTTTCAACACTTCTTGAGGAACAGGAGGGGACCTTTCCTTCCTTCCTTCCTTCCTTCCTTCCTTCCTTCCTTCCTTCCTTCCTTCCTTCCTTCCTTCCTTCCTTCCTTCCTTCCCTCCCTCCCTCCCTCCCTCCCTTCCTCCCTTCCTTCCTTCCTTCCTTTCTTCCTTCTTCCTTCCTTATTTTTATAGACAAGGTCTCACTATGTAGCCCTGGCTGTCCTGGAACTCACTATGTAGACCAGGCTGGCCTTGAACTCAAAGAGACCTGCCTGCCTCTGCCTCTGGAGTGTTGATGAGCCCTCATTTTGTACTTCAGTGCATCTGAGGAGCAGGTGAGACCACCATTTCATGAAGATGTACCTTCTCAGCAGATGTCTGGGGAGAATAGTGCACAGCCAAACTTTCAGATTGGATCTTCCCAAAGTCCCTTGACTTTTCAATTTCCTTCAAACTGGGAGAGCATGCAGGGAGGGGCCACATGGGCCAGAGACTCTAGGTTTAGGGGCCTTGTGAGAAGATTGTGTGTATGTGAGGATTTTTGCAGATCCTACTTCCGTTTACTCTGGCCACCTCCTTTGCCCAGCTTCCCCTTTCTCCCTTGTCTAAAAACGACCCATTCATTTTTATTTTGTGTGCATGTGTGTGTTCCTACATGAGTTTATGTGCACATGTGTACAGGTGCCCAAGGAGGCCAGAGAGGCCTCAGACCCCAGAACTGGGAGATCCAGGTTGTGGCTCCTGATGTAAGGCTGGGAACCAAACCTTGCTCTTCTGCAAGAGCAGCGGCAGCTCTATCTGCTGAGCCGTGTCTCTAGGTCCTCCTTCCGTTTTCATACTCCTCTGAGCTCTAGGAAGCATGAGTACCTATCTTGTATTTTCAGATGGGAACATTGCCACCTGCTCCTCTGTGGGACTGGAGGATGGAGCCCCTTGTGAACAGTGGCCACAGGGTTTTCTGGCACAGGTGACGGACACAGGTCCAGTTTCTCTTTCCAAAAGCCTTACCTATAGGGATCTGATAGATTGTTTCTGACTAGGCAGCCCCTGCTAAATGCCACAGCAGTGGCATGTTTTTAGCTGAGTTTTGAATGAAGGAATGACAAAGAGGGCAAGAGTGGCTCCCGTGGACACACTGGTGGCTCCCTTGGATACACTGGTGGCCCCAGTGGACACCTGACACCTTGATAGAAACCCTTCAGACCTCGGAACCCAAGCACATAGGCAGCAACACCTGGGGAAACAGGAAAAAGACAGACCTAATCTACCTGCCAGAGCAGGATGTGACTGGAGAAGTCCCTGAACGGACTGTCCATGCTTTTTGGCTTCGGCAGTTTTACTTCTTGCTGTTTTTGCTAACTGAAGTGTGCTAACCCAGGAAGTGGGTTTTGTATTGTAAGCCTCAGGGCTGCATGATTTGGGTGAGCTCTGCCAGCCAGTGGCCATCTATAAAGCCTTTCTATTGGACTTAAAAGTCTGTGTGTCCTCTGAAGGAGTTCCCTCCCAATACACATATATAAAATGTTTAATTGTGAATTCATGTTTAGTTACTTTGAAAGGGACTTTGGGACCAGATCTGTGAAGACGGCCAGGGGTGGGCAGAGCACAAAGTGTGATGCACGGTAGGCAGGCAGTGTTCTCCACACAGCAGTCAAGGCTGCAATCAGGAAGGAAGCAGAGGGAGGGCCCATCCAGCTTCCTGTCATTTCCTCTCCTTCGTGCAAATGCCACCCTTTGCTTTGTGGCATTTGCCCCCATTAGTACCCAGAAACCACAATCTCCATGCTCTCGGCGGCCTTTCATCCGTCTCTATGGCTTGCAAGTACCCGCGTCCTATTTGCTGGTGTGAAAATCTGTCTTTCCTTCCCCTCTCCTGCTCTGCATTCGTTCCTTTCTCCCTTCTCACATTCTTAATTCATTTCTACCCGTGTGTAGCCACTTAACAAAGATCTGCCTGTGGCCCCATTTTCCTTTGTTTTGATGTTCTCATTTCCTGCATAATGCAAATGGAATATGCTGGAAGCTCTCTGGTTCCCCCGGGTGGCTGTGATCTCTTAGGGCCAGTCCCAGGTCACAAGTGAGAGAAGGGGGGTCCAGTGTTAGGAGCTGATAGACTGGTGCCATCAAAGCTGTTGAGCTGCTGTGGTCACCCATTAGACCCAGGTGACAAAGTTCATGCCACTGAGGTGAGACTGGGCATTAACTCTCAATCACTGGCTTTCCGTTCTCAGGTGTTTATCCCATGGCCACTTGGTAGTCCATGCCTTGCTATCTGCATGCTTGGCTATCACTTTGCTTTGGGACCCAGCTCATCTTTCCTTTTAGAAGTGGGCTGTCCCTGTAGAAAAGGTAACTCCTCTGGGTTAGACATCAAGGATAAAAGTTTACTCCCTTTGGTCTACCTGCAGACACACGCACGGGAAGCCTGCCTCTTGAGTCTTTTTGCTAGGGTAGACTGGGGGCTTCAGATTTGTAATCCTGCTCTTCTGCATTAAGAAGAGCCCTCTTCTCATCAGGTTAGGGTAGTAATAAAAATAATAAATGTGACTATTACTGGCCATAGTTTTGCATGTGAGCTCTATTAAGCACTTTGCATATGTAGTCATAATCCTCAAAATGGTTTTGTTTCTGCAACCTTTATTGTATTCACTTAAAGATGATGAATCCAAGATCTAGATGGGTTGCTAGAGCTTACACACCTCTCCCACATCACCAGTTTGGGTTTGTGTGGCTGTGGGAAGGAAGGTCTATGTGAAGAATGAGGCAGTTCACAAGTAGAGGTGAGTAACCTGGGCCTTCGGCCCCCTACAGAGTCCCCGAAGGCTGAGGGATTAGCACTCTGGCACACCTGTGACTCTCCACCTGTTCGCGATGTTCCAGGTTAAGTACATTCAAGTCCACACAGCAGTGAGCGGAGAGCAGGGCTTGCAGCAAGAGGGCTCCAGTGCAAGGACTAACTAGACCTGGTCTCCAGAAGCTGTGAAACGCATGGGACCGAGTTCGCTGTGGGGAGACAAGGGGCTCTTCACTCTCCCTCATGTCTACGTCAGCCTAACCCCCACCGCAGGTGATTTAATTCAAGCTCTTGATTTTACAGAGGAGGGACAGAGATTGAGAGTTGGGATAGCCTGTCCAAGGACCCTGGGCTGCTGGGGGGCAGAACTGATTGAGATCTCGGGTGTCCTGACTTCTGGTCCAGGCCTGGTTGGCTTTGGCAGTGTTCAGAATTGCTTCACACGCAGGTGACCATCTTGTCTCTTTGCATAGAAGTCAAACCTTGTGTCTCGGGGTTCTTTTCTATGTTCAGCAGCCGCTCTCACCCGCCATGCTGAGCTCAGAGTGAACAGTCTGCCTGTCCTAGTGCCACTGTCCAGAGTGGGTGATCTGCCTGTCCATTATCACTATCCAGAGTGGGTGATCTGCCTGTCCATTATCACTGTCCAGAGTGGGTGATCTGCCTGTCCATTATCACTGTCCAGAGTGGTGATCTGCCTTCTTTCCTTCCTTTCTGCTGTCTTTCACTTCCTGGTGATCTGCCTGTCCATTATCACTATCCAGAGTGGGTGATCTGCCTGTCCATTATCACTGTCCAGAGTGGGTGATCTGCCTGTCCATTTCCTGTCCATTATCACTATCCAGAGTGGGTGATCTGCCTGTCCATTATCACTATCCAGAGTGGGTGATCTGCCTGTCCATTATCACTGTCCAGAGTGAGTGATCTGCCTGTCCATTATCACTATCCAGAGTGGGTGATCTGCCTGTCCATTATCACTGTCCAGAGTGGGTGATCTGCCTGTCCATTATCACTGTCCAGAGTGGGTGATCTGCCTGTCCATTATCACTATCCAGAGTGGGTGATCTGCCTGTCCATTATCACTATCCAGAGTGGGTGATCTGCCTGTCCAGTGCACTGTCCAGAGTGGGTGATCTGCCTATCCATTATCACTGTCCAGAGTGAGTGATCTGCCTGTCCATTATCACTGTCCAGAGTGGGTGATCTGCCTGTCCATTATCACTATCCAGAGTGGGTGATCTGCCTGTCCATTATCACTATCCAGAGTGAGTGATCTGCCTGTCCATTATCACTATCCAGAGTGGGTGATCTGCCTGTCCATTATCACTATCCAGAGTGGGTGATCTGCCTGTCCATTATCACTGTCCAGAGTGAGTGATCTGCCTGTCCATTATCACTATCCAGAGTGAGTGATCTGCCTATCCATTATCACTGTCCAGAGTGATCTGCCTGTCCATTATCACTATCCAGAGTGGGTGATCTGCCTGTCCATTATCACTATCCAGAGTGGGTGATCTGCCTGTCCATTATCACTATCCAGAGTGGGTGATCTGCCTGTCCCATTACCATGGCCAAGCAGCTGTCCTGTCCACTCTACCAGAGGCTGCAAAAGTTGTAAGAGAAGCTCAAGTTTTTCTGGAGGAAGCTGGTTTTCACCATCAGCAGTTTGAGAATGTGCAAATTTCTATTGAGATGCACATGCCTTCTCTGAACCAGGAACTGACATCCTTCCTCCATGGCTGTCAATCAAGCCCCGTGCAGCACAGGGACGTGACCTTCGCAGTACCTTTCTTTTAGCTGCTGACAGGTGACAGAAGACGCTGAGCTTAGATGACATTTTCATGACCCAACCTATCAGAAGTTTTGACCCACAAAAGTGCTCAACTCATCAGTAGCGTGGGGAGAGCTCTGGACTGGGTTCAGAGCTCAGGGATGAAGGCTTCCATGCCTGGTAGGTTTGTGATTGGGAGTGTGAGTCTTGTGCTTGCAGACAATGGGCTCAAGAGCCATGGAGATCAAAGTAGCCCTACGTAAGTCACCTGACATCTCTGGGCCTCGGTGTTGCTATCTGTAAAATGAATACCAAAATGGTGTTTCTTCAGTGGAGTTTTAAAAAATTATCTTTTATGTGCCCACATGTATGTGGAGATCAGAGGTTAATTTGTGGGAACTGATTCTCTACTCCCAGAATGGAGGGAACTCAGGTCACCAGGCTTTAGAGAAGTGCCTTTATGTCCTGATCCATCTCAGCAGTGTGGGGTTTTGTTTTTTGTTTTTTGTTTTGGATTGTGTCATTTTCCCAAGGCTGATGTCAGGCATAGCATATAAGTCTCCAAGAGTTTAGTTACTATGACGACCATAAACAGGAGCCACTAATACATCTGGTGAGAGGTCGCATTGTGTCTGCTGTGTAACACTTGCCCAATAAACACAACAGCAATAATAAAGGCTGACACTAAGCAAGGGTCTTACCAAGTTTCAGCTTCCAGAAACTCACAGATACTTGGCTGGCTGCTATCCTCATTGAGGTTTCGGCAAAGAGCTATGTGCTGGGACACTACTTTGGAGAGCTGGTCATCTGAGGGCTGGAATGCATTTGCTCCTTCATGCATTTCCTTACCACCCTCTTTAAAGCCCACCTCTCCCATCGGTGTGGTGGAGAGAAATTGCCAGAGGTATTACAGGAAGTAGACAGATGCAAGGGCATGGAGTAGATGTAACCTTAGATCATGGAAAAGGGGCCACCAAGCACCGGCCCTCCTGGTTCACCCCAGGTCTGGTTTTCACCAGCGGAGTGAAAATGGTTTGTTGTGTCAAAAGATGAAACGGGAACTCATCAGAATCTGTCTATGTATATGCATCCATATCTGTATCTATAATTTGATTCCCTAACTCCTTCCTTGGCTATGACACTGCAGTCTACAGAGACTAGGAAACAATGTCAGACCTCCGGGAAAGAATGGCTTCAGGAGCAAGCCAGCAAGGTTGGAAAGGCAGACACTCAGCAGGGCTCTCCACACTACCCTGTGTCTCCTCCATAGGTCCCATCATTACAGGCACACCTGATGACAGGTTGGAGGTACTGAAACTTTTTTTTTAAGACTTATGTATTTATATTGTATAGTGTTCTGCCTGCATGCCAGAAGAGGGCACCAGATCTCATCATAGATGGCTGTGAGCCACCATGTGGGTGCTGGGAATTGAACTCAGGACCTCTGGAAGAGCAGCCAGTGCTCTTAAAGACTGAGCCATCTCTCCAGCCCCAAGCACTGAAACTCTTAAAGATGGAGGAGGCACACATCACACATCCATATGCAGGTATGTCCAGTGACATTGCCCCACAGTGTCGTCAGGTACAAAGTTCATGCTTAAGAATTGCACAGTTGAGTTACAAAAATAATTTGCCAAAAAATCTCATGTTGACTATTTTGTGCTGGCCCACATTTATCACTACACTCAGCTACACATGGCTGTGTGCTACAGGCCAGACATGTCTGCCCAGGTCTAATGCTAAGCCACATGCTAAAATGCTAAGAAAAATACACTTGGTATCCTGCACTTTAAAAACATCTCTCTGTCTCTGTCTGTCTGTCTCTCTGGCACATGAGTGTGCCATGGTGCTTGTATGGATGTCAGAGGACAACTTGTGGGAGTTGGTTCTTTCTTTCTACCACATGGATCTCAAGGATGAATCTCAGGTCATCAGGCTTAGTGGCAGGTGGCTATCTCCCGAGCCAGCTCAATGGCTTTTACCTGTCTTTTTGTAATGATCAGTACGAACTGGTAACAACTCATCAACTCATTTCCATTGCGAAAGTTTCTAGCATCAAGGATTAGTCTCCCCTTTGAGTGGTTCTCATTAAAGAGCTGTAGAGGACTCACAGGAAGTTCTTTCTTACTGTGGCTCTGGGTTCTCCCAGAGCAGGATGAAGCTAGCTTCCTGCAGTGAGGTGAGGATGGAGGGGTGCTGTGCTCACACAAGAGCTGAGCATCCACAGGGGTTCGGTGTGGTCCCCCTTGCTAGTTTTCTGTCTTGACCCTCACTTTCTGTTACCAGAACTATGTTGTCAACCATTGTTCTAATGTTATTTCAAAATATTTTCATCAACTGCATGTCTTTTCTTGGACAGAGGGAGCCTGTCTTCCTCTTCCTCACTGTTCTTCATCCATCCAAGTCCTCTCTGTTCTAAGCTTCATTTTCACTTTCACTGTCAGAGCTCAGAGCCCCATAGTCTCTCTTCTGTCTCATTCCTCATGTGCACATCTGGTTTCCTGCCTTTATTCTGCCTCCACTGAGTGACTGAGATGCACATCTGCTTGTGTCACTGAACTGCTCCATGCCTAAGAGTGACATCTGACCTTACGTACTTGGCAAGTGTCAGTTGACTGACAGAGCTTCTCCCTAGCCATGTGCATCCGGTTTTAATCATACTAAGAGGGAACCAGACAGAAACCCAGGGGACAAAACCCATCAAGCTCGACCCTCGTCTCCTCCTCAGGCTCATGGGTGTCTCTTGGGACTTTGAATGGCCAGACACTGTGGGCATCCTAACTTGACTTTGTTTCATCTGCAGCCAAGTAAATTAGAGAGTGCACAAGCCATCCTGCCTCCAACCGCTCTCCACAGAACTGTAGGTAAGAACGAGGAAGAAAAAAATGATGTTCTGTATCAAAAACATAATATAAAAAGGGCTTTGGAGGCTTGGACACAGGGCCTGTGGAGTTGTTAAAGAGCAGATGAGGCCTTTGGACAAAAGAGGAGGTGTTGGGTACAAGCTGCTTCCTGTGATAAAATGTCCACCACCTGGGACAGGCCGGAGGGCAGTGACCACGCTGGAGTGGAGCTGGGGAAGTTGTTGGACCTGTGGGTCATGGTAAGTTGGAGAGAGAGCAGCTTTAGAGTTCCATTTGCTTCACGTTCCACAAAGGCTGATGTAGCATGGGGAATGGAGCTATGAGGCCAAGAAAATTTCCCGAGAGTCTGCTGGCCATACAGAGCTCCTTTTAGCATTTTCCTCTCCACGTGGGTTCTGGCTTGGCAGGTGGGCCCTGCTTCCTATTGACAGCACTTGCCAGCTCTGGCTGTGTGTTAAACACTCAGGGGATGGTTAGGAAACACCAGCCCCAGGGCACCCACCCAGTCCCAGCTGGATTTCAGGGCCTGTACTTTGGACACCAGTATTTTAAAATATAAACAGACGGAAATGAAAGGGAGAGCCACGGACTAGGAGAAAACATTTACAAAGATACACATTTAAAACCAGGTTTGACAACTCACACCTTTAATCCCCACACTTGGGTTGCAAAGGCAGGCGGACCCCTATGAGTTTGAGACCAGCCTCGTCCACATAGTGAGTTCCAGGCCTGTCAAAGCTATATAATGAGACCCTATCTCAATAAAACAAAAACTACACATTTAATGAAGGATTTGCATCTAGAATATATAGGGAAAAAGTTGAGCTAAAGCCTCACGTATCCTAGGCTAACCTTGACCAAGATGTGATTTCAGAAGGGCACCAGGTAGAGCCAGTGCTGAACTCTGGACCTCCAAAATGACAAGGTAAACACCTGTAGATATAGGTTAGCTAGATTCTGGGATTTAGTTAAAGTAACAGAAGTAGAAAATACACCTAGCTTGAAAAGACATAGTGAGCCAAAATACTCTATTTTACAGCAGGTACCTAAAATAGAATTTGACACAGGACACCTTGCTGTGTGCTACACTTTGTACCATGTACTTGGTAGGTATCTCATTTAGATCGCACAGCAACTTTACAATAAAGATATTTTTATTTTCAAAATGGGGAAACCAAGGCTTAGAGAAGCTCCAGCGCTTGCCTTAAGTTTCACAGCTAGTCAGTAGCTTAACTGGGTTCCAAGTCTAAACTCAGCCTTACTGATCCCACATCACTTCAGATTTTATATTTTACACATTTCCCTCTCTGATGTCACTTCTTACCTTTAGCCTCACTTGGTTAGTATTTTTATTCCAGTGCAATTTCCACTGATCTTACCACTTTCTCTTTTCTGTTTATTGTTACTAATTTTTGTTAGCACACGAAAGAATGGGCTTCACTGTGACATTTCATTTGGGGCCATCTTTGGACCCTGTGCACATTCACTCTCCTGATCCAACCAGTCACCGTGGACACCATCACTCTCATGGATTCCTGTCCTCAGCCTCCCTGGTGTTCAGCACAATTTGCTTCTCCTTTGCAAGCACCCTTAACGCCATTGTTCTTTTCTCTCTGCTCAGGACGAGCTAAGTTCTGTTACTCTAGCATCCCCTTTACTCCCTTCTTCTCACCAAGCAGCAACTGTTGCTGGAGACAAACACAGGTTGTAGACCAGGCTTCCAGGTGCTGAGTCAGGTTTTAATGAAGGCCAGGAGAAGGGAAACAGGTATCACCAAGGGTGGAGATGGAGAGGAATAGGGCTATTGTTATGGAGCAGTGGGAAGGTTTCTTAAGTTCTAAGTGATATGGGCATGGGCAGGGGTAGGGAAATTAGATTGGGGGGTGGGATTTGTGACCAAAGAGCACAGTAGTGTAAGACCAGGCTGGTGAAAACCCACTGTGAATCTGGTAATATTGGCCCAAGCTATTTTGGTTTTGGCTCTGACTGAGGCTCTGAAGGATCCTGGCTGGCTTCAGCAGGCAGATGAGTCAGTCAGAGAGTGTGGAAAGATGCTCTGGATGGGGCCATCTGGAGAGATGGGGAGAGGCAGGTGTTTCTCTTCTGGTGCCTGGTGCGGTGGTGAAGATAAGCTGCCGAGGGGCATCGGGGTCTGTGGTGGAGCCATACCAGGAGTAGGCTGGGAAATGCTAAACAACCAAATTCCACGGCAAACAGCAGCAGCAAAACCGCCGTCTCACCACAGCTGATTTCAGGTCTGCAGTGTGATGTCACTGACTGTTAAGCTGGAAAGTGGTGTGACCTATCAGGGCTGCCGAACAGCTGGTACAGGCTGGCTCCAGCATCGTATGGCTTGGTGAGTTCTGAGCTCTCCATCAGTGAAGAAGGAGATATTACACAGTGCTGTGAGCACCGAGGCGGGGGATGGACTCCCAGGATGCATTGCATGTGAAGGATGATTCACATACAGGAATCATCTCAGCCTGGGGCCTGTACCCAACTAGAATAGGGTCTAGGGAAAGCTGTATAGCACTCATTAACTGGCAGGGATCTTAGGTGTCTCTGTCCTATGCCCCTGTGTCACCTGGAAAAAGAGTTTTAAGGAGAGATTGTCTACATTGGGTTGGTTTGTGGGCATGTCCATGGGAGATAGTCTTTAAGTTATTTGATGTGGGAAGACCCAGGCCACTGTGGGTGTGTACCGTTCCCTTGATGGGGGTCCTGATCTGTTGAAGACTAGAGAAGTCGAGCTGAGCGCTACCCAGCAGACAAGTGACCATGGATGCATTGTCTTCGTCCTGTTCCTGCCCATGGCCAGCTGGTTCATGATTCTTTGCTGTAACCCACAGTGATGGACTGTGCCCGAAACCTCTCTACATCTTAAGTTGCTTCTGGGTATTTTATTACAGCAGCATACTGACACCAGAACAGATGTCTGCCTGTTGTTCGGCCACCTCTAATCAGTTCTATAATGATGGTCTGTGTAGAGCCACAAACCTGTGATGAATAATTTTTTGTCAAGAAAATTTAGGAATTGAATTCATTCATGTGAATAATGCATTTCATTTTGAAGGGACAGGAGTCCTTTAATCTGCATAAACGCAGTTTGTTAGAGTTTTCATGCAGAAGAAAGGTTGAGTCCAGGAAAGGGGAAAGGGTAGAGTTGACTGCTAGGCTTGGTCCCGGTGGATCTTCCCTTATTAAGTGAAAACCGTCAGGTAACAGCCAGTATACTTTGGGGTTTGCTGTTTGTAGTCTGTCTTCCTCCTTCATGGACGGAGACTAAGTATTAATATTTAATAGGATGGATGGTGCTGCAGGGCTGTTCTTGTGATGCTGCACACAAGTCACAGAACTCCTGTCCTGCCTTAGAACTGCTGCGCTCGAAACAGTGGAAGAGTCCAAACGCTCACTGCCTGTGCATCGCTGACACACACAATCGGCTGCCCGTGTCCAGCAAAATCTCATGTTTGTGCCATGGCCACCAAGAATTAGGGTATTCTCTTTTTCCTTTTATCTTTTTAAAAAAGTTGTCTTTTGACCTACTTCTGGCACTCTGGGAAGATATATGTCCTTCCTGCAGCTCTAGAGGAAATGTAGGAAAGGGCGGAAGGCGATAGGAGACCCAGACATTCCACCAATCACCGACCGACTCGTAGGCCTTGGTATCCTGCTTTTGAATTGCTTGTATGATCCCGTAGGGAGAGAGCGGCTGCCGACCTCCCTGTAGGTGATGGTTCACCAAGGCCGTTGAGGCGGGCAGTGATGTGTCTCTACAGAACGCACTACATCCTGTTTCTTGGCTTCCCCCTCCAAGTCCCAGTCACGCCAGAGGACTTGCTGCCCTGCTACTCTCTACATCCTTTGCTATTGTTTTACACTAGCTGTGTGCTCCTCTTGCTAGGAGACTCAACCCATCCTCCAAGGAAACAGAGTAACCGGAACATAGCAGAGGGTGAGAAGCTAGGAGACCAGAAACCCGGGCACCAGAACGGTTGCTTGTACTGAAACCCCCAGAAAATGGAAGCTATTACAATCAGGTCAAAACCTAGTCCCTTTTCTGCCCAGCATTGACCAAAAAAAAGAGCAGACAAGCCCCTTCACCGCCCCTTGGGGCAGCTCATTGCTGACTCTTCTAGAAGAGGCTGGAGAGACGGCTCAGTGGGAAAGGTGTCTGCTGCCCACACTGCCAGCGTGGGTTCAACCCCCGGGACCCATATGGTGGCAGGAGAGAACTGGTTCCCACACGGTGTCTTCCACACACAGGCTCTGGCATGTGCCCCGCAACACATGAATAAACAAACGTGAGTGGAATGAGCAGCAACCAGGTCAGCGAGCTGTGGGACTTCTCTAGACACTCACCTGATAATATAGATGCAACAGCCGCAATGATGAAGGACACAATGACCCCAGGTCCTGCCATTTCCTTGGCCACCAGGCCAGACACCACATACATGCCAGTGCCCACGCAGCTGCCGACTCCAAGAGAGATGAGGTCCACGGTGGTGAGCACCTGGGCTAGCTTGGTACCGTGCGCTGTGGTAGCTCCAGTTCCTTCCAGCATGGACTCCACTGGTTTGGTGCGCAGGATCCGAGAGTGCATTGCATACCAGGCAGCCCCCCACTGCACCCGTCGGGGGTCCAGTGAGGCCAGAAAGCCACTCATCTTGAACAGTAGGGTTGCAGTGAAGGTTTGCTGATGGAAAAGGACCACAGAAGCCTTAGTGGACAACCCTGGAACTCATGGAGCAATGAGGCGTGTCCTTTTAAGAAAGGCCCAGTGGGATCCAAAGCAGCCTTGACTTGGACATGAATGTCTGCAAGAGAAACACAAGAAAGAAGATAAGAACAGTGGGAAGCAAACCAAGACTTGGAGACACATTGGGCACACCCTCATGAGCAGGCACAATGAGAGTGTCCTTTGTGCTTTGTCCTTTGAACATGGGGACATTCCATTTCTGAGTTCTCCCTTCTGAGTTCCCTCCCAGTCCCAAGCCTGAAGCTTGCCTTGTGTCTCATAATCATCCCAGAGGCTGATTTACTCTAAGACGCACTGTAAGCCATTTCCTTCCTCTGTGCCTCCGTCTTAGCAATTCACAGGTCAATAAAGTCTTGATGAGAACGAAGACACTCTGAAAAGATGGGTATACCTTTCCTTTGTAGATTTCAACCATACTTCAAGGAACTAGATTTTCTCTAGGAATTTCATGCAGGGAGAAGGAAGAAGTTTTGACCCTGGTGCCAGCTGGCGGAATTCGTCCTCCAGAAAGATACTTCACACAGTTCTGACAACTTGTCAGGGCTCCTCACGGGAGAGACTGAGGCCTGGATGTTGATGTTGGGACCACTGACAAGGGCTGCTTAGCTATGCATGGCTTTCAATAGCTCTCTATTTAAGCCCAAATCTCATGTTAGGACCCCAAAGATGGACTTGGAAGAGAGGCTAAACCTTTTTGTTTTCTTCCCAGTGTTGCCCAGTGAATACATCTCCCCTTTCGACTTTTAGCTATTAGTTTGTCTCTCTCACTTGTCCATCGAAGTCGTTAGTTTTCTGTTGCTCTGATAAAACATTCTGACAAACACAAGTCAAGGAAGAGTGGGTCTATTTTGGCTTATGGTTCCTGAGGGGTAGAGTCCATCATGGTGGGGAAGGCCTGGCATCAGGCAGGGAAAGTATAGAAGCAGGAGCAGGAAACTGGCTCGTCACACTTTCAACCACACACAGGAAGCCGAGAAGGAACAGGAGCATGCTGAGGCTCTAAAATCTCTACTGATGTACTTCTCCAATGAGGCTCCACATCCCGAAAGTTCTATAATCCTCCAAATAGCACCACACTGGGAATCAAATGCTCAGGTACAGAAGCCTATGAGGGACATTTCTCATTCAAGCCACCATATCTACTGAGAACAGGTGGACAAACCTAGTTCATTAGGGCTGCCAGAACCTTGGCTCTGACCCAACAACTCCAGTAACAGAGTCATCTGCTTAGTTAATGTGACAGGCAGGTCAGCACATTCCTATAAGGAGCCGAGGACAAGACCCGGCTCATAAGAAGCACCCAGCTTCCTCAACCCTATGTACTTCTTACTTGGCTCTGCCAAGATTTGATCTGTGATCCTGGGCATGTTCTTTGTGGGCATAATATCCTCATTTGTGAAAAACAATAGAATGTCTTAAGAGGGGCCATGCCACCCACGGGTTGTTTTGAATTTGGCTTTCAAATAAAACACTTGCTTTGGAAGCTGATATGGTGAGGAAATCTGCTGACATTTGAGGGTGGGGCTAACAGTGGAAATGCACAGGATGGTGTCACACATCTCTGGAAGATCTCACAGGATGTTCTTGACAATGGTGAGCCTCAATAGTGAACTTTAAAGTCCGCTTGCAGGATATTTGGGATCATCTTAAAACACACGCCTTTAATCCCAGCACTCGGGAGGCAGAGGCAGGCGGATCTCTGTGACTTCAAGGCCAACCTAGGCTACAGAGTGAGTTCCAGGGAAGGCGCAAAGCTACACAGAGAAATCCTGTCTCAAAAAACCAAATATATATATATATATATATCTTGAAACTTCCAGGAAAGCAACTCTAGAATAAGTTAAATGGGGGTTGTAATTTGATTTGTTTGGAATTGAAGAGGGGTTGTCACCATCTGAGAAGACTGAGGTTCCCACAGCAGTGTTGTTCTTGGGATCATAGCACTCTCACACAGACCCTTCTAATAATAGGCTGTTGAGAACTGGCATATCTACAGCAAGTCTTCACTTAATGTGCTGGATAGTTTTTTGATCATCTGGACACAAACTGGATCACCGGAAAGAGGCAACCTTAATGCAGAAAATGCTTCCATCAGATTACCCAGTAGGCAAGTCTGTGGGCGTTTTCTTTATTGACGATTCATGTAGGAGGTCCCCCACTGTATATCCTGAGGCTTATAAGATTCTAGAAAAAATTTTGAAGAATGTGAAACATTGATTCTGAGCGCTGCACTGGTAAGCCTAGGTTATTTACACACAGAAGTCCCTGCCGATGTAATTTGTACTGTTATTAGTTTTGAACTGGGGTTTTGCTAGCAGTGGATGATTCTCCTGCATCCTCGTCCTGAGCGCTGTGATTACAGGTGTGTGCCATGACACCAGCTTACTAATATTATTAATTAATACTACTTAGCACTTAATGTGCTTATCTCATGGCGTAAGCTTTGCCAACACCGACTAATTAGGAGAATCAGGCGAAATGCAGTAGCTTGGTTCACAGGATTTCAGTGACAACCCTTCTGGTTGAGTTTCCTCCTCGAGCCTAGTGTCTGTATTGTGCCCCGCCTCCTCCTTATCAGGCCCAAATTCTGATGGTTAGACAAATGCCAGCGTTCCTCAGAAGCTTATGAAGCCTGTTCCCTCTACCGAAGGAGCCACTGCCTTATTCTAGGCAGAAGTGACAAATGGCTATAAGCGGTGCCGATTCGTGTGTCAGACACATGCTGGTCTCCAGGTCCCTCAGTGTCACGGGTACCTGTTACACATTTCAGCGGCTGTGCTGGCATCCTGGCTCTTCTCATCCTGCTCCTTACCCTAAACTTCTCCAGCTCCCGGGCTTCATCCCCTGCTACTCATTTCTTCTCTGCTGCATTGGCCTTGCTCCCTCTTTCCTATTCTGCTCTTGGTCCTCTCATTCCCCGCCCATGACCATGTCCACTACGCTGGCCATGTTCAGTCTGATACACTCTCTCCCTGCTCTGGACATTTCCAGATGCCTCTGGCTGTTCTCTCCTCATACCTTCAATAAAAACCTCCCCCTTAATCACACCTGTGAACGGCTACGTCATCATTTTATACACGATTCCCTGCCCCCTCCTCCTCCTCATTTCTCTTCTTTTCTTCTGTTTCTCCTTCATCCACAGCCTCTCCTCTCTTCCTCATCTTCATCTTTCTGTGTCTTCTTTCCTGATTGGTGAAGCAATAGGACCTGTGGGTCATAGGATTGTAGCTGAAGTTTTCCTGTGTCCCATATGTCTGCAGCTGCTCAGACCCAAATAAACACACACAGGCTTGTGTTATTTTTAAACTATGGCCATGGCAGGCTTCTTGTTAGCTAGCTCTTATATCTTAAATTAACGAATTTCTATACATCTATACTTTGCCACGTGGCTTGTGGCTTACTAGTATCTTTACATCTTGCTTCTCCTGCTGGCAGCATCTCCTGCTCTGTCTTTCTCCTTCCTCTCTCTAGTTAGAATGTCCCACCTAACCTTATTCTGCCTTACCATTGGCCAAACAGCTTTATTTATCAACCAATCAGAGCAACACATTTTCACAGCATACAGAATGACATCACCCACCACAGGATCCTACTTTAGTTGTGTTCTTATAGGAAAGTAAGTGCGGATGCATGTCTGTTGCTTCACACCTAATCGGTGGTGCACTGTGCTGTTTCACACCAGTTGGTGGTGCACTGTGCGGCTTCACACCAGTTGGTGGTGCACTGTGCTGTTTCACACCAGTTGTGGTGCACTGTGCGGCTTCACACCAGTTGGTGGTGCACTGTGCGGCTTCACACCAGTTGGTGGTGCACTGTGCGGCTTCACACCAGTTGGTGGTGCACTGTGCGGCTTCACACCAGTTGTGGTGTACTGTGCGGCTTCACACCAGTTGTGGTGCACTGTGCTGTTTCACACCAGTTGTGGTGCACTGCTCGGCAGCCTTAGCAAACTATCACAAAAGTCTGTGACAGAAATAAACAGGAGTGACAGCATCAGCTGACACGTCAGTGTGGATAGGGAAAGTTCACAAGGCCCTAGATGAAGAGCTGGAGGCACTCGATGGCTGCCGAGAGGCCGAGACTCAGTGTCTCCAGGGACACACCCCTGGTGGGCTAGCCAGTCCCAAGCGGTCAGCCCTAAACGTGTATGTACAAGCAATACTTAATGGACTCAGTACTTCTTAATAATTAGAGAAGCGATCATAAATTTGAGAGGAGGTACAGGAGGAATTGAAACAGAGAGGGAAAGATAAAATTATGTAAATATACTACTCATGTGTGAAATTTTCAAAAGTAAACAACAAAAGGAAACTAGATGGGGCAGGGCTGGGAGGTTCTCTGGCCACACCACATTGGCTCTTGGTAAGGGGAGAGGCTGGCTGTGCCCAGCATCAGGGACGTGCTTGGCAGAGTGAGGAGAAAGATCTGAGCGCTGTGAATGAGTCAGGTGGACCGCAACAGCAATGTAACACATGTGCCTTTGCAGAGGAAGCATCGGAGGTAGGAAGGTGTAGACGCCTGCCCAAGGTCACAGCCTTCTTCAAGGGTGGGAGCAGAGTGTGGCTGTCCTCCTGCAGGGCTGGTGCCTGGATTCCTGACTGTCCTGATGAAAATGCACAGGGACCAGGCTGGTAAAAGACCTGCAGTGTGAGTTTGGCTCTAAAAGCAGCCTGAGGCCACTTCCGGCTTTGTTCAGTGAGTACCACGGGTCACGGCTTCTCCGCAAGTTCACTGTAACTGCCCTGCAAAGTTTATCGTGGCGGGGAGGCCATTAATAAGAGACCCAGAGGGAAACAGATTCCTGTTTGGGAGTTTTCACAGGCACAATCCAGGTGATGGCCACAGTTACCACCCATATTGCTGGCTGCAGAATGCTGTCACCTAACACTCCAGTGCTGCAGCCTGACAGGTGCCTGACAGGCGACCCCACCCTCTGAACAGGACAACCCTTATTTGCATAACTCTGACTTGTATGGCCCTTAGTTGCGACCCTTTAAGACAGTATCTCACATAGTGGTGATGCCCAACCATAACATTATTTTGGTTGCTACTTCCTAACTATATTTTTGCTACTGATATGAGTCATAATGTAAATGTTTGTTCTTTCTGATGGTCTTAGGTGACCCCTGTGAAAGGCCGTTTGACCTTTCAAGGGGTCGTGACCCACAGTTGAGAACAGCTGCCCATTCTGAGCTAGCAAGGGACTTTATAAACCATGCCAATGCTCTCTCTGTTACCGTGGTGGCTGGCCACTCAGTCCTCTGCATTTACTTGAAAAATGATCAGTGCTTTTGTTAGCAAAGTGTAGAGGTGAGTGGGGGTGTGGGGCTGCTGCGGAGAGAGATGGGTAGGTAAAGGACAGTTCAGCTGCTACTGGGGACGCTGAGGATGTGACACATACGGATGTCTCCATCTTCAGAATTCTTCGCAGTGACTCTACACCTTGACTGTGCGTTGAAATTAACCGATGAATTAAACTTTGCAGATACTCTGTGGGGCCTGTGCGCCACCCTAGAATTCTGATGAAATTTTCCAGAGGTGTGACTACATATAGGGTTTTTAAACAAATGACAGACAGACAAAAAATAAGGTTGAGGCCCAAAGCCTCAGGCCAGGCATAATGATGAATTGTGTCACAGGGTGTAGTCAGCAGGTCCTTCCTGTGTCCTGTCCTGTTCTGGGTAGGTTGGTGGGGTCTGTTGGCAACCCTTCCATGCCAGCAAGGGCTGCACCTTCCATGCCAGCAAGGGCTGCACCTTCCATGCCAGCAAGGGCTGCACCTTCTGTGCCCACAAGGGCCGCACGTGTGGCTCTGTCTGCAGATGCACCCCTGGAGACTTGTCTTGGTCAGCCCTAACCCAAGAACACCAGAGAGATGGGACATTGCTTCAGGGAGGCATCAGCTTCTATTTGCATTCCATATTGTTGGTTATAAGAAATTGTAGTTGCAAATGTGGAGAATTGACTAGAACAAAGGGTGAAGGAGGCAAGAATGTCTTCCTGGCTTAATTCCCTCCAGGCAATGCCTCTGAGCTCTTGTTTGCTTGAGACAAACAGGGGCTTGGGGATATTTCCTTTCTTGGTAGGGAATTTACTGGAGAGAACAAAATGTAGAAAAGGAAGTGTGCTTCTAGGTGACTATTGACAACATCCATATTCATTATCCACAGACTATGTTAGTCAGCAAGAGTTGTTGTTTTTTTAAAGCTCACTGCTGTGGTCTTTCCAAGATGAGCAATAAAGGCATGTTGTGCTTTCTCTAGCACTTGAATTCAACTTTCTCAAAACACTTCGCAGCTATAACTCAGGCTCACAGAGCCTGGGGAGGAGTCAGCTTGCATTTGCTGGTGTTTGCCCGTTCACGGCTCCAAGTCTGATGATGCTAAGGGCAGGTTTGTTTCAGAACAAAAATGACTATGGTTTCGAAGTTTGCTCAATAAACAGATTATAGGTTAGTTTATATATATATAATTTAGTGGCTGAGAGAGGAAGAAAATGTAAGATGACAAAAGAGTACACAGTCAAAACCCCATTCCCACTCTGCTTTTATGCACACACAAAAACAAAAACAAAAATAAACAAACAACCCCCCTCCAACCCCCCCCCCCCCAAAAAAAAACACTAGGGATTATGTAAATCCTTTCATGAACTTCCTGGTGAATAGTAGTTCAGTCTTTGCTGGCACATCTGAGCAGCAGGACTCCATGGTTACACAGGCAGCCCATTTGAATGACTGGCCAAGTACAACCACTACAGAGTTCTAATCAGTCTTCCAGCCAAATGGTATCACAGTCAGGAGTGAACGCTGCCTGGCTTGGCGAGTACTGCTTGGTTACCGCAGGTCTAAAGGACCTTCCTGAGGCCCCTTGCACTTCTGTATCTCGGAGTCCAGGGCTAACCTGTCAGCCACACTGATTTTCCAAGGGGCTGATGCTCTGGCTCCTGACTAATGATACAGCCTAGAGTTTCAAATTCCGGATTTGCCCTTCCCAGCTCCGACTTTGAGCTCTACCGTCTCTGAAATGGGATAACGCTGTGCCTAGCTCACAGTTGAGGTGAAGAATGGAAGAAGGGCATGAAGACTTTAGGGTAAGGATGCATATCATCAACACTGTCATCTGTGTGATCTTTTTGTCCCCTCTGCAGAACTCACTCCCATGTTCACCTCCCCGGGGGTTCTCTGAGAGCTCTTGGCCTGTCACCCAGCCCTCATTCAGGATGTTTTCTGCAGAAGCTGCCTAGGTGTTCTCCTGGCTGTAGACTGCATGCTATTTACTCAAGGGACTCAAGCTACCCTGCTCAATCAAGCCTGTAGGACCAGCGTTCTCTCCCCCCATGTTTCTTCATCATGGGGAGAGATTAGGGAGAAGAGTGAGGCCTACAAAATGGCTTCTAAGTCAGCTCCCCAGGATACCTCTGGTAGTGGGAGAGAGCTGACTCCCACAAGTTCTGGCCTCCACACATGTGCAGTGACAGGTACACACACACACACACACACACACACACACACACACACACACACACACACAAACAAATATACACACATTAAATCAATACATGTAATTTAAAATTAGCATATGAAAGAAGTCTTTTGGCAAAGAGGAAGACAGGAGAGTCTTTTCTATGAAGGTTGACATATAATGGATAAAGTACAAGTTAATTAACAAGCCATGAGGGCCCCAACCCACAGGACCGGGTGCCATTAAGCTTCTAGCCTATCTCTTGGCTCTGTCTCACTTCCTCTCTTGGAAGGATATTCTTTCATCATAATTGCTCTCTGCTTCTGGTGCTTACCACATTCTTGTTTTAGTTCACAAGAATCCCAGCAGGTGTGTACCTGAGTCTGATACCCGTGAAAACGGAACACCTCCCTTCTTCCTCCTACAGCCTTGACTCTTATCAGCACGTAAACGCCGTGGGTGCCTAGGGCATGGCCAGCCCACCTACGTTGTCATGGTGACCCCGAAATCATCATCCCTGCTGACTTGGGTACTGTGGCTGCCGGGCTCCCTCAGCATCGTGGTGGGAGGTTCTATACTGAGGCCCTTCCTTTCCTCGCTCCTCTCTCCCTGACATGCCCACTGGCTGTGGGTCTTTGATTTAATCCCTGCTGTAGAGATGCTTCCTCTCGGTTGCTATGACTGTACTGGGCGGCCAGATCCAGGGCTGCTGTATCAGACTCTCATGGTCTGCTTAGCCCCAACCATACCCTGGTACAGCTGGCTTGAGTTATACTGTCTTCTATTGTGGGCAGTTTTTGTTCTGTAGCTGTACAGGTTAGGGCTCATATGTTTCTGGGACACACCTTCAAGTTTTTTTAAGGCAATTGCCATATTTCTTGGAGTCTTATTTTCCCTAGACTACACATCTTTAATATATTCTGTGATCAAAAGTGTCTCCTCACATGCTACAACTTTAAGGCAGTCATGTTCTGATCGGGCACACCAAAGTTTATTATAGTGTTTTTTTTTTTTTTTTTAAATCTATAAGAGAGTGGTAAGGGAGATGATTTTTTTGTTATTGTTTGTTTGTTTTGTTTTTTGAGACAGGGTCTCAGGTAGCCCTTGGCTGGCTTGGAACTCAGTATGTAGACCACACTTGTTTCAGATTCACAGACACCCGCCTGCCTCTTTTGCCTCCCAAGCACTGGGGTTAAAGCTGTAGGCTGTAAGAGAGATGTTTTTGATTATATAGCCTTTTTTGTATGTGTACATGCTTATGCATGCATGGGCATGTATGTTCATATGCATGAGTATGAACAAGTATTCTAAATTATGCAATGTTGGCGCCTGACAGATTTGTCTAAATATACAATTGGCTACCGGGGTTCCTGATTTCCCAGTTATCAATATTCCTAACAGTACCTGTGCTAAGTGTTTGATTCATCAAATGCACCTGAAATGTTTCTCTGGTCATCTACCACATTATTAACAACGTGCTACCTCACTTATATTGTACACAGAATGTCAGAAACAGCTGACTTTTTTTTTGCTTGGCATGCCTGTAAAGGGGACTTGAGTGGATAACAACCACCTATGTGGAAGAGGTAGTACCATTTCAGCGTCCTGTTCAATCCTTCCAGTTTCTCTCTGTTTCTGAAAGGTATTGATTGATTAATCAGCTTCTGTGGTGATGACAAGCAGCTCCGGATAAATTACACAGTGCCACTTGTCTCTTGCTGTGGATCTATTCAAAACTGTGGGTTTTGACTAAATCTGGACTGTGAGTCAGCACCATAAAGCCATTTTATACTAGGAGTCAGACTGAAGGAAAGATCTGCACCTGATATTTGCTGTCCCTGGCTTAGTGGAAATGACTCTCTATTGGCTAAAAAAGGCATCCGACCAAGGTCAGAGTTGGTGGATGAGGTGTATTCTCTAGGGCAGTCGGTGCTCTGCTCAAGGATGTAATGTCTCAAGCTCTGACTACATACTGGGCATACTAATGTATTTTTCTTTGTTTTATTTATTTTTACAGTGAGGTCTCATGTAGCACAGGCTGGCTTCAAACTCATTATGTAAACTGAGGCTGGCCTAACACCTTCACTCCCAGGTCCTGGGATTGGTATACACCACCACATCCATTTTTTTTTTTCAGTCTAATTCCTGTCCCCTCCAACTCCAACCCAAGAACAAACACAAGCTTGTCTATCAGAGACCACCAAGTTTAAAGAGAGTCTGCTGTGTTCACTCCTGAGCATCTACAATGAATTCCATAAAGATGTAACATCGATTTCCTTTAATGGCCAGATTAAACTAAAAGCTTATCTGCTCTAGACACTAAGCAGAACAAAACAAAACCCTGCTGGTTTATCTTCGTTTGCTCGAAGTAAACAATTCTCAAAGGGGGAAAAAACTCCTGAGGATAATTAATCTTCATGTGGTCTGGGACAGTATTCCTACTTACAACTTTCCCATCGGGGCCTGTTCATCAGTACTCTAGGGTGGAGGAAATGATCTTAATGCATCAAGAGAATTCCTGGCATCTTCTAGGAGAAGCAAGAAGCTTGTTAGAGATCTGGCCATTTGCCGGTGAGGGGCCCCGATCTCTTCCACTGCCTGACAGTTTGCTATCACTCTCCCTCCATTGGCCTCAAGTCCAAGGCTCCAGGTCTCTGCTGGGCCATGCCTCCCTGGGAGTGACATCACCTTCCACCCCATGCACAGCCTGATGTCACCTTCCACTCCCAGTGATGCCAGCTCCAGGGTCTTAGAACTATGAGGTGTGGTAGTATTAACAGAGTCAGAATCCAGAATGAACAATTTCTCCCAGACTTCCCCGTGGAAGACCTTTTAGGAGAGACAAACCGAACAGAAGTGACGTCACTATCTTTTCACTCCACTTCGGTGAATTTAGGCATTTGTATTAGAATAACAGGGCAGAGGTGTTCAATGAAGTTCTACTATGTACTTAGTTAAAAATAGTTCTCATGCAGATAAACTGCCGTAAGACACAGGATATCAGGAATTTGCACAGAGTGGCTCCAGGGCCACAGACTCTGTCCTCTGGATCCTCTCACTGGCCTGCTTGCTGGAAAGCCAGTTAGGACTGAACCTGTGGAAGCTCTTGCTGTTTGGCTGGATTGATTAGTATGAGGAAATTCAGCAGGGGATTAGGAAAGTCGGGGGAGGGAGGCTGCAAGGCTGACCCCAGCAGCCCCTGCCAGCCCAGTGCGGCTGCGGCCACTCACTACATCATGCTTCCCATCAGGTGGCTCCTCCACAGGGCTCCTCTCTGTCCCCCAAATTTCTCTCCTCCTACCTTTTTCTCCTTCTCTCTCTCTCTCTCTCTCTCTCTCTCTCTCTCTCTCTCTCTCTCTCTCTCTCAGATATCTTCCCCCAGCCGCCTCCCTAGTGTGCTGGTGGCCATTGCTGAACTACCCATCCCATACTGTATAAGTCAATCCAATATCTACCCCCCCAAGCCACTGTTCCATTAACAAACCCTGTCTGATACAGTGGCTCCTTTTTTGTTTGTTTGTTTTTTGAGACAGGGTTTGTCTGTGTAGCTTTGGAGCCTTTCCTGAAACTCACTATGTAGCCCCGGCTGGCCTCGAACTCACAGAGATCCACCTGCCTCTGCCTCCCGTGTGCTAGGATTAAAGGCGTGTGCCACCACTGCCCAGGTGTGACTTACTTTTTAATGTAATACTGTAAATTCCAAAGTATGTTTGTAAATGATGCCTATGGTGGCCATTTGCACAAAATTCTGATCTCGCCGCAGGAGAATTTTAGTGGCTCTTCTGATGTAATGGGATCAGAGAATGTTTGTGCTAATGAGCAATCCAGATCAGCACCTTCACACCACGAGTCGCCGAGCTCCAGAAGCCAGTTCGTACCCACCTGGGCTGTATGCCCATCTTGGCATGTCCTCACACCCAAGACGGAAACACCAAGTGGACTCCTAAGATACTGAGGGAAGGGTTGACGTTACTGAAGCCACCTGACAACACAGAGAAACGCTGCTACAGACCCAGCAGGACCCACTCCTGGGGGAGGTCCCTCGTGCTTCTCCCGCGTGCTCATCGACCTAAAATAGCCAGACCGGCAGTTCATAGTTCCGAGTCTTCGGGAGTCTAGAAAGAAGTCTGTCTCCTTCACTTTTCCAACTCAAAGAGCTTAGAGGTCACCTCTTTTCCTTGACTGGTGGTCCTTCCATCGTCAACATCAGCAGCATGGCATCTTCCTCTAACTTCCCTCGGGTAGAGGGTGATCTCAGCTGCTGTTCCTCAAATGCTATCTACTTTGCTCCCTTTGTTTGTTTTAAACGAGGTCTCTTATTGGTCTGAAACTTGGAACTTTCCAAGTAGGCTAGGCTGACTGGCCAGTGAGCCCTGGGGATCCGCCTGCCTCTTCCTTCCTAGTGCTGGAACTGTGTGTCACCATGACAGGCTTTTGTTGTCATTACGTGTGTGGTGGAATCAGACCAGACCCCGAAGCTCTCAAGGGAAGCGGTTTATCAACTGTGCTCTCTCCCCACTCCTGACACTGTTTGCCTTCCTGGGCTCAGTGGGCTCTGTTTCCCTATAGGAGCTGAGGGAAGGGAGGAGAACGAGCTAGTAGTGTTTCCTAAGGCTCTTCCCAGTGACAAGTGGTCTTGAAGAGCATTCCTCTTCTGAGTCAAGCAGGCACATCTCAGGCGGGAAGCTTCTCAATGCATTTGTTCCTGGTATTAACCAGTTAACGTCCTTATGGATGCTCAGGGAAAACGAGGAAGCAGAGACATCCCTGTGGCTGCATAGCCTGGTACTCTAAGTAGAAGCTCCCTCCAGAGTCCACAGCTGTAATTTGCATGACCGACTTTGTGCCTCTAGCTTCGGAGTTCACATGAGAAACCACTCTGCTTCTCTCTATTCACTGTAGATACTTTGGATGTTGCAGCTGTGGAGTCTAGTCACCTGTCTTCTTGAGATTCCTTCCACTATCCTCAAAAAATAAAGTAAGATAAGATTAAAAAAAAATCTAGCATTCTAGAGCCAGTACTTGAAGCGAGATAATTTCAATGAGACAGATCCTTTCTGTTTTTGTGATCCCACAATAAACAGATAAATGGAATCTTAAATTATGTATGCTCTGTGAACTTTTCAGTTCTCGACAAAGGCTGGCTCTTCCACACCAGCCCCACTCTGCTCCTGGCCTATGCTCTTCTCGACACACACTGTTTGCCTCGCTGGGCTCAGTCGGTTTCTATAAACATTCATAAGCTCCTGGCATTGTGTGTGCAAGGTGCAGAGATAAAGCCGGAGAATGGGCCTTCCCCAGGGTTTCCAGGCTGGCTGGGGAGACAGATGTGAGGTGACCCTTCAGTGTGATGCTAGCACACTCCCTGCTGGGCTGTAGCCCTTTCATGATTGTCTCCCGTCTTCTGAATCCAACCCCACACCTCCACGCTCCTCTGGAGCTCAGTTTCAATTCATCCGTCATTAAACGTTATGTTAGCCACTTGAACCTACTGGGCTCTGGTTTCCTATGGAACGTCTAGCTCAGTGTACAGTCTTAAATTGTCTTGTGCAGATTGTCAGGCACTTGAGGGCTAAGATCGCTTAGTCTCTCCACTGATTTTGTATCACAAACAAAGCAAAAATGAAAGTTCTTGCCGTGACTCCAGGGTGCTATACAGTGTGCTGGCTGTCCTCATCATTTCTGAGTTCATCTCTTACTACCTCATCTCTTGGTTTAACTACAGGGAATTTCAGTTTCTAACACGTGCTGAGCCTTATTTCCTGTCTCTGGAATTTCCTCTCCTGGGTCTTTGCAAGGCTTATCCCTCAGTATTTCAACCTCTGCTGACCTGTTACTTTTGTAGTGATTTCAGCTCTGCCTCAGCTGTAAGTGGTCCTGGTATCCTTGTACTCATTATCTACCTATTGTTGTTGTCGTCGTCTTCCTCCTCCTCCTCTTCTCCTTCTTCTTCTCTTCTATCTCCATCTGCCTGTCTGTCTATCTATCTATCTATCTATCTATCTATCTATCTATCTATCTATCCATCCATCATCTATTACTCTGTTTTTGCATCCATCCACTTACCCATCCATGCATTCTTTCTCCATCTATCCAACTACCTACCTCTTCATTCACTTTTAAGCAAATTATCCTGTTTTGACACTTATTTAAGTGCCAGTGTTTTTATTATCTGTCTCCTCCTTCTAGACTGTGAACTTGAAGGCATAGCTTTTGCTAAATCTCCAGTAATTAGAGCAGGCACTCCTGCAAAGTAGGCAAATGTCAAGTATTTGTTTCTCCCCATGACTGGTTTTGCCAGTCACAAAGGAGTATTGAGCATACATTTATTTCCTCATAATTTCCTGCAGTAATTTGTAATGATCTCTGCTATCCTGAGACATTTTGCAATGTCAGATGCCCGTCTTCGTTGACTAGTATCGGCACCAATTCAGAGAACACAAAACAATAGAAATCATCTGGTTCAAGTCCCAGAGTTTACAAATGAAAAAATTCTCTTTTCTTTGGCTTCACAATTTCTTTTGAGAAATGCAATTATCTGGAAACACTTATGTCTAGTTACAAATGAATTATCTCTATATGACTTTTATCCTTTTATATGCATTAAGTCAAGGGAAGTCTGAGTAAGAACTACACAGGTATGAATATAAAAACCTTTAATATTAAAATATTTAAATTTAACTAAATTTAGAGTTCCATTTTTTGAATAGATATCCCACGCAGCTCCTTGGAAACTTTGGGTTTTTACCCAATCATTGTGGCAAAAACCTTATAAACCATAGTGTATTTAGCATGGAAGAGAAGGCATTTTAAAAATCTCTCGTTTGCTTTATTCTTTTTCTCCTGGGAGAAAATAACAGGAGGCTTTAACAGTTTGGGAATTTACAGTATTTTTGAAGAATGAAGATGTACATTGAATTTTAGGGATGCTGTTCATGTCTAGCTTTTAGAATCTTCTTTGAGAGGTGAGAGATAGAGGGGAGAATCCCCAGAAGCCCATGGACCAGCTAGCCTGTTATACACACCGGTGAGCAGCAAGAGACAGCATCTCGAACAAGGTGGACAATGGGGACCAGCACCCCAGACTGTCCTTTCCCTTCCTCATGAACGTTGTGACCACCCATGAATGCACCCCACACCCACACAGAGACACACAAGGAGAATGAAACTTTAAGCGACTATTAAAATACTGTTCTAAAAAGTAACATCTTGGCATGTGAAAAGTCACTCAAGATACATGATATGGAAAAAAACACAGCAAAGGGCTTGGAACTTGGCCATAAAATGTGAGCCAGCTCCACTCTCTTCTTCAGAAGGTGCCCTGATGTCAAAAGTGGGGACCTATGGCCATTGGACTAGGAGGGGTTTATGTATGCATCTTTTCTGTGGTTGGTATAAATTTCTACAAAACGAGAAAAAATTGTAACCCCTGACTTATGGTGGTTTGACTTTAAGATAATACAATTATCTATATATTATATAATAATAAGGTTGAATTTTGGCATTCTCCTGGGTTTATGACATTCAGAGCAACACTCCTGTGATGCGGGGCGGCAGGGGTGTGCATGCGCTCAGGGGTAAACAACCTGGTACTCTTGTGTACTGTCTTGCAAAGTTATGCTTTCCAGTTCAGTAGGTTGGATGTGTTCACTGCATTTTTGACAGAACATTGCTAACTTAGGAAAGGTTCACTGGGATGTATCTCTACCACAGCAGAGAGGCATCTGTATTTAATTGAAAACAAACCACAGATGGCTCCAAGGCTCCAGGAGCACATTCTTGCTCCTGGCCATGGCCCCAGAGGATATTTGTATCTCCTGGTTCTTGAGTTCTGCTTCCATGCAGCTCTATCTTGGCAAACTGGCTTTGGGTCTGTGCTCTCCACTGCTGCATGAAGTTCAGATCAGCAACGTCACTGAGAGGATAGGCTCTGTCCAGTCTCAGGACTTCAGTGTTTTAGAGTGTGGTTTTCTTTCTCTTCATGTTGATGCCTCCCATGGCGACTACTTTGTATAAATTCATCAAGTGCTCTAAGAATTCTTGTTGCAGAATATTATTTTAAGATGTGTTACTTTTGTTTATGTTACATTTGTTTAACTCTGTGAAGCTGTGTTACTGTGCCTGTCTAAAACACCTGATGGTCTAATAAAGAACTGAATGACCAATGGTGAGGCAGGAGAAAGGATAGGTGGGGCTGGGAGGCAGAGAGAATTAATAAAAGGAGAAAAGGGGGGAGGAATAAGAGAGGAAGGAGGGGGACTTTAGGGGCCAGCCACCCAGTCACCCAGCTACACAGCCAGACATGGAGTAAGAAGGAAAGAAAAGGTATACAGGAATAGAGGAAGATAAAAGCCCAGAGACAAAAGATAGATGGGGATAATTTAAGAAAAGCTGGCTAGAAACTGTACAATGGAAAAAAGAAAGCATCTTCAACAAATGGTGCTGGCATAACTGGATGTCAACATGTAGAAAATTGCAAATAGATCCATATCTATCGCCATGCACAAAACTCAAGTCCAAGTGGATCAAAGACCTCAACATAAATCCAGTTACACTGAACCTGATAGAAGTGAAAGTGGGAGGTAAATGCATTGGCATTGGAGATCACTTCCTAAATATAACACCAGCAACACAGATACTGAAAGCAACAATTAGTAAATGGGACCTCTTGAAATTGAAAAGCTTCTGTAAGGCAAAGGACACAATAAATAAGACAAAATGATAGCTTACAGAATGAGAAAATAACTTCACCAACCTCACATCTGACAGAGGAATGATTTCCAAAATATATAAAGAACTAAAAAAACTAGACATCAAAATACCAAATAATCCAATTTAAAAAATGAGCTACAGAGCTAAACAGAGAATTCTCAACAGAAGATTCTCAAATGGCTAAAACACACTTAAGGAATTCAATTTGAATTTGCAAATCAAAATGACTCTGAGATACCATCTTACAAGTGTCAGAATGGCTAAGATTAAAAACACTGATGACAGCTTATGTTGGAGAGTATTTGGAGCAAGGGGAACACTCCTCCACTTCTGGTGGGAGTGCAAACTTGTACAGCCACTTTGGAAATCAGTATGATGGTTTCTTTGAATACTGGGTTTCAATATACCTTAAGACCCAGCAACACTACTCTTGAGCATATACCCAAAGGATGCTCAATCAATACCACAAGGATACTTGCTCAACTATGTTCATAGCAGCATTATTCATAATAGCCAGAACCTGGAAACAATCTAGATGCCCATCAATGGGAGAATGGATAAAGAAAATGTGGTACATTTACACAATGGAGTACTACTCAAATGTAAAAAACAATGACATCATGAAATTTGCAAGCAAATGGATGGAACTAGAAAAAAAAATCATCCTGAGTGAGGTAACCCAGATCCAGAAAGACAAACATGACATGTACTCACCCATAAGTGGATATTAGATATAAAGCAAAGAATAGCTAGGCTACAGTCTACAGCTCCAGAGAAGCTAGGTAATGAGGACCCTAAGAGGGATGCATGGATTGCCCCGAGAAGGGGAAAGTGTGGCGATATTTTATTTGTGCTGAAATGTGGTGATATTTTATTTGTGCTTTAATAAAGAAAGCTTCCCTGGAGATCAGAGGGAATAGCAAGCCATTTTAAGTAAACAAAGAATCATGCAGTGGTAGCACACACCCTTAATCCTGTCACTCAGCAGGCAGGATCTCTGTGTGTTCAAGGCCACACTAGGGAACAGAGTCAAGCGTGATGACACACGCCTTTAATCTAAGTACCAACCATAGAGGTCTAGAGGTCTATATGGACAGATGGAAAGTGACAGAGCTGTGTAGGAAGAGGAAGTGATGTGGCTGGGCTAAGAGAGCCAATGAGAGAACAGAACAGAAAAGGCATATAAATGTGAGCAGACAGGAAGAAGCTCGCATTTGGAAGCTGCAGAGCTGGTGAGCTGGCTGGTGGCTTTCCCCATTTCCCTGATCTCTCTAAGGCTTTCACCCCTATATTTGGCTCCATGTTTTTTTTTTTTTTTTTTTTTTTTTTAATTTAAAAGACCATTTAGAAATTCATCTACAGGAAAGAGATGAGATCTTTTGGGTAAATTGGGAGTAGGGGAGCTATAAAGGGGAGGGCATAAGGGATGAGAACATGAGGAAATGGGATGGTTGTTTTGGGGGAGCAATGGAATGGGAGAGCAATGAAAGAGATATCTCGATGGAGGGAACCATTACAGGGCTAGGGAAAGCTGGTGCTAGGGAAATTCCCAGGAATCCACAAGGATGACCCCAGCTAAGACCCCTAACAATAGTGGAGAGGGTGCCTGAACTGGCCTTCCCCTATAATCAGATTGGTGAACACCCTAATTATCATCATAGAACCTTCATTCAGTAACTGACAGAAACAGATGTAGAGACCCACATCCAAGTACCGGGCTGAGCTACAGGAGTCCAGTCGAAGAGAAGGAAGAACAAGGAGGGGTCAAGATCACGATGGGGAAACCCACAGAGACAGATGACCAGAACTGTGGGATCTCATGGACACTAGACTGACAGCTGGGGAGCCTGAATGGGACTGGACTAGGACCACTGCATGTGCGTGACAGTTTTGTAGCCTGGTCTCTTTGTGGGACCCCTGGCAGTGGGACCAGGATCTATCCTTGGTACATGAGCTGACTTTTTGAAGCCCATTCCATATGGTGGGATGCCTTGCTCAGCCTTGATGCAGTCAGGGAGAGAGGGCTTGGGCCTGCCTCAATTGAACATGCCAGGCCTTGTTGACTCCCCATGGGAGGCCTTACCCTTTATGAAGAGTGGATGAGGGAGGGTTGGGCAAAGTGAGGGTGGATGGGAGGGGCAACTGTGGTTGGTATGTAAAATGAATAAAAAAATTAATTAAAAAAAGAAAAGCTGACTAGCAAGAAGCCATGCTAAGGCCAAGCATTTATAATTAAGAGTAAGGCTCCATGTGTGATTTATTTGGGAGCTGGGTGACGGGCCCCCCAAAAGAGCAAAAACAAACAACAATAAATTCTAGCTATCCTTCACAAGATACAAAACAAACAAGCAACCGTGCCCCCCTGGCACCGTGACCCCCAGGGACTGCCACACTTTCAGTTCTGTTCTCCACGCCTTGACAATCACTGGTCCCTCCGTTCTGCCATGACTCCCTTTGCTGAAGGCATCTGTTGCTTCTAGTTGGCGCTCATCTCCCTCTAGTCCTCTTCTTGACACTCATTTGTTAACTAAGGTTTGGATTTCATCTCAGAGCTCTGAAAGCCATGGCTGTGTGTGCATGTCCATGTGCATGACTGCGTGTGCATGTCCATGTGCATGAGGTCACTGTGTTGGGAGGAAGTTCTCGGATCCGTTAATGTTTTTCACCAGTTTTAGGGAGAAGTGCCTTACTGTTGGCTCACTTCCAGTCCTCACTATGGTGTCTGCAGTATATAGAGTCACGAGAGCATGCAGAGGACAGCATGTATCCACATCTAAGCATTTCCCCACAGTGCTTAGAATAGCTTTGCTGAAACCGTAAGCTAAAGCCCCAACCCATCCTCCTCCCAACTGTCTGAGGAGCGAAGCTGAGATTGAAGGTGTGAAGGGCCCCTGCCAAACCAGCCGGGTGCACCCATCCTCCTCTGGTGAGCCTCTTCTATACGACAAGGCCGTGAGACTACTGCCAGGGCCAGCTCAAGATGAGCCCACAGGGCTGTGCTCTGCAGGCAAAGGTATGTGTGAGCTCCGGGCCCTGTCTGTAAGAGACGGTTTTCCAGGGCCGAGGGAGTGGGAAGACAGACACGCTGAACTGCAACTTGTATTTTGACAACTAAAACATCCCAAGTAATAAGCTCCGTGTTTGGACCTGGTCCTGGAAATACTTAATGTGTTTTGCTTGTTACAAGCAAAAGCTGTGAGTTCAGACCTCCCTACCCGTGTTTCGGGTTCACCTCTTTCCATTCATTTAGTTGGAAATCCCCAAACTAAGAAAAGGATAAACCAGATGAATTGCTCTTAGGACACATCACAGGACTAAAATATCTCATTTCTCTGAAGTCTCGGTCTCGTGTTCTGTTGCAAGAGGATGAAGGCAAAAGACAGACCGGGAGAGACTGTCTTTTGATGAAGTGAAAATCAGAGCAGTTAGTGGCGATACATCTGAAATGCAAACCATAGTGCTTAAAACAGAGGGTCGTAACTCTTGATCTCTTGTATTTGTTCATCTTTGGTACAAGTATTTGTTGACTTCTATCTACCAGATGCTGCCTATATCTTAGGTAGTGCTAAGCTAGAGAATAGCTTCACTTTGGGTGATGATTACTATAAACACACACACACACACACACACACACACACACACTCTCACATACACATGTGCACACACACACACACACACACACAGGCACACACACACAGGCACACACACACTTCCAACAACCCTAGGAGAGATACTGTTTTTATCCACTCTCAAATTAGAGATGGAAACTCTGAGAGAGAGAACAGTTTAGACCCAGGTTGAAAGTCCTGCAGCTCCCGAAGACAGGGGTGTGGTGTGAAGCACACAGGGGTTCCAGGATGATGAAAAACTTTCCATGCTATTCGATATAGCTTCCACTAACCACGTGTGGCAATTAAGCCTTTGACATGTGGCTAATGGTGCTGAAAATGGGATTTTAATTTTTACTTAATTTTAAATACAAGATATGCCTCAGAGATACAAGGCCACTGCAATACAAGTGAATATTGCAATGAGCCATGAATTGTTTGTATATATAAAAATTGTGTCTATATTGTTTTATAGAATAAGAATGCAATAATCTTATGCCTAAGAGTTGCACACACCCTAACTAATCCCTGCAAAAAAAAAAAAAGCAGCAGCCGACTAAACCACTGGAAGGAATGGTGCCGTGGACTTGCTGAGGCAGAGTCGCTAGAACCCCTTCAGTGGGAGGAGCTGGACAGATGCTCGCTTGCTGGTACCATGCTTGCTGCCCAAGTGTGAGGACCTGAGTTCAATCCCCGAACCCATGTAAAAACCAGGCATGGTGGGGTGCTTATAACCCCAGTGCTGGGAAAGCGGATCCCTGGAGTCAATGAGTCGGAGAGAGAGTGAGGAAGATACCCCTTGACCTCTGGTGTCCACTCTTCCACACACACACACACACACACACACACACACACACACACACACACGCATGCACGCACGCACGCACGCACGCACACACACACACACACAGATGCATACACACATTCCTACACATGCACACAAACACACATATGAACATGCACACACACACATGAACATGCATGCACACACACACCCTATACATATACAGACATGAACATGCATGCACACATGCATACACACGCACACACGAACATGTTTGCACACATTTACCATACACAAACAATGCAGTGTTTATGAAGTACACTAAGACAAAGCTCAATGTGGTGAATATGCCTGTAATTTAAATTTACATAGCCACATGTGGCCAGTGACTGTTCCACTGGATGACAAAGCTGTACAGTGTGTGCTTAAACATTGCAGAGCTAACAGCAGAAAGACGTTGGCATCCTTTAGGAGAGGGCACTGAGCACGGGGACAGCTGGAGGACTGAGCCAAGCGAGGTTCCCGAGTTAGAATGCAGAAGAATCAGGGCACAGCTTCTAGAACCACACGCTCTGCCCACTGGCTGTGTCTGTCCCCACCCCCCCCCCCCCCCCCGCAATCCTCTCTCCTGGCTCTTTCCAAAGGGGTCTGAAAGCATATCTTTCCTCTTTCGCCCTTATCCAACAGTCTCTTTCCCTTCCTCTATTATTAATGCAGTAACAGTAGAAGAATGTGCCGTGGCAGATGTGTGTGGGGCTACGAGGTGGCCCTGTCAGCTGGCCAAACAGACATTAAATCATGTTGTAATATCCTAGGGGTTCATCTCAGGCTGTCCTTGACTGCGTCTTTCTTCTTGGCTATTCTTCCTCTGGCCTGCTCCAATCTACCTTCATTTGAAACAGCTATATATCATATTATAACCTAACAAAATAGGCCTTGGCTAAAATTGCTGAATTTACATCCTTCTCAGAGCTGGCTCCTTAAGTTTCCTCCCCCTTGTCAAGAGATCTTTCTCTTGTTAGGTTTGTGTTAGATAATATTATTATTCCAGAAAAAGGACATAGAATGGTTTGTGGGTTGGGGAACGAGCACCTTTTCCTAAGTGCTCTTCCAAACAGACCAACTTTTATCCATCTCTGTTGAGTCAAGCAAGTGTCCTGTACCCAGCAGCCAGCTCTTGTCAACACGTGAGCAGCCTTCCCCTGCCTTCCTTGATGACTTAGGAGTTGCCTGAGTAGGAGACCTTGCTTTAATCATGGCTATAAACAGAGAAAAGAACACAAATACTAGTTCACCCAGGATGAAGCACCCAGGCTCTCCCTTTTGGCTTTAGAAGAGAAGGAAGTCTTCACTTTTCAGATAGTAGCCTGCCCATCTAATCACCAAGAGGGATCACCGTTGTATCTAGAGACAAAGACACTCACCCGGCTCCCAGACAGACTGGAAGAATCTAGTTACTTGGGAATGAGGAGCACGCCAGTGTTTCCAGTGACCTGGAAAGGAGAACCTGTTGGAAAGAGGCTGGAGAAAGTGACTGAGGAGGGCTGACTTTCAGGTCAGTGACAAGATGGGGAGAAGGAGCATTGCATGCCCACATCCCCATGCTGTCAGCTCCTCCCCGAAACATTGTGACCCTGGTGGCTTGGAAGGCAGACTGACCTGCAGGAGTGCAGCTCTTCTGCTGGTATGTCAAAATCCAGAACCGAGATATCAGTCAGGAGAAATCAGTGCAGAAGATGCGGACCTGGGACCACAAACAAGAGAGAGCACGTGGTGTTTGCCTTTCTGGGTCGGGGTTAGTTTACTCAGTATAGTATTTTCCCAGCTCCATCCATTTACCTGAAAATTTCATTATCTCACTTTTCTTTATGGCTAAGCAGAATTTCCTTGTGTATACATGTACACACACACACACACACACACACACACACACACACACACACACATCCTGGGGAAGTAAAAAGGGACAGGGAGGGTGTGGTGGAGAAGTACCTGGTTGAGTAGCAGGCAGCAGGAGCTGGAAGGGAATGGGAAAAGTGGGCGTGGGGCTTAACTGGGGAAAGCAGGACAGATACAGAGGGAGAGAAGGATAGATAATGCTGAGGATGTTTGGAAAATGCATAGTGAATCATATTATTTTATGTTTACTTAAAACTACATATAACATGTATACACGCACACACACACACACACACACACACACACACACACACACACACTTAAGTGAAGTTACTCCACCTGGGGTAATAATGCTCTATCAATCTAACAAAAACCCCAGCACCAGGCATGGTACTTTCAAATTGTTGGTTAGGTGAGTCCAAAAGATCCCTAAACAATATAGGCTATTTCTATTACTCTGGGTTTCCTCTCAGAACTTGAAGATAAGTCCCTATTGTTGATGACACCACACACCTTGGGCACAGGACCTGGAGGAATCAGCACCTGACCTGGAAGCCTCCTCCATCAAGGCTGACTCCCGTGACAGCAGAAAGTGCTGTGCAAGCTGACAAGTGAGAAAAGCCATGAGGAGTCCTCCCCAGCCTTGACAAGTTTAAACCACAACAGTGGCCACCATGGCAAGATGTCCTCAAAGGCGCAATGGTGGCGCCTGTATCTTGGCAGCAATCAATGACCATCTAATTGGACTTAAAGCCTGCTCAATAGGAAGGACGTTATGTCTGGTTCTAAACCTAACTTTACTATGTCACTTTCTGAAACCATAGGGATAAATATTTAGATTAACTGCCTTCTAATTACTTATCTCTATGCCCACCGATAAGTCTTATCTCTATGCCCACAGATAAGTCTTGTATCAAAGAACTTTTTTTGCAACAGGCATAGAACATTACAGAAATTCACAAGTGGTCAAAATGAAGAGAACTGACTGTGGGCTGCCTATCACCAACTGACACAACAAAAACCCATCCAAGGGTAGAGGAGAGTGTGTGCACCAGTTGACATGCCAACATGGATGGAGGAACTTCACAAGATCTGATCCCCCCCTCCCGCCTGGATGATGCACTTAATGACTGCTCTGGGAGGGAGAATCAGTCTTTCTCAGGAAGATCCTCCTAACTGGTTATCTACGATCATACAAATATGAGCAACACTAAATGGACTCAGTAGGTGGTATTTTATATTAATAAGTGTGTGTGTGTAACTATAATAATTAAAAAAAGAGAGACCGTGAATTTGAGGAGGTGTTGGAGAGGAGAGGGAGAGGTGTGATGATAAAAACAGTCCTCATATATGAAATGCTCAAGAAAGTAAAAACACTTAAAGGAGAAGTAATTGGCTCTTACGGTGGCAGAAATGGAGCAGGAGAAAGGACTATGGAGACATCTGTAATTGGGGAGGTAGCTCACTGTAAAGTACTGCCTCCCACTCGGGAAGGCCTGGGTTTAACACTCAGCACTGAAAAAGAAGAGAGATGGAATGTAGCACTATACTTTCAAATTTTTAAATGTATCATTATGTGTGTGCTCACAAACCTGATGTGTGTGTATGGAGGTCAAAGGTTATTGCATCGATCTTAGCAGCTCCCATAACATAACAATCTACTTGACTCAAGATGTACTTATCTAGAGCCAAAAATGTGCTGAGGATATAGGCATGCAAACCATCATTCTTCTAGAAGATGCTTTCCATCCTCCTGCCTGGTGCTTCTGGGTGTGTTAGTGTGAATTAAAAAGTAACCTGCGCATTTTGTAAAACTGTGGTTTGTCTCCACAATTCAGGATGCAGAAGTTCTGCATTACTGAGGAGCTTCCCGAAGATGCCTGTGTTGGTACAGTTGGTCTGCACGAACAGCAGGCTCTGCCCACCCCTGGGCCATCCCAGGAGCTGTTTACTCTGCTTATCTTGTTTCCCCGACTCTTTGCTTAGCACAGTAGTTCCCAAGCCTGGCGATACCTGAGAATCACCCAGGAAACGTAAAAACCAAGAGCAGAGACACAGCTCCCCAGTTTTCCACCCAGCTCCTGAAGCCCCGTGCTTGCATCTGTGGTCTAAGAGCCAGCGTCTTAACGAAAACCACTGGACCGATCGTTGCAATGGCTTGGTAGAGTGACTCCGAGCATCCTGAGCCTCACTTTGAACACCTCTTCTGAAGACAGTGGGCTGGCTTAGCCCACCACGTCACATTTTTAGAGCACCCTGCACTTTTCCTTGAGAGACTTCTCGTGACAGACCAGGTGTGCTACAACCATTAGCACCTGTGACTTAGTCTCTGAGTTCTCTGAGCTGTGTTTTTCTTGGGAACTGTGGTAGTTCTGGTGCCAAGCAAAGGCCCACTGCCACGTGTCTGTCACCGGGACACAGGAATGAATGAATGAGTGGACATACAGTGAGAACCTTACAGCTGTTCTCATTCAATGTTCGTGAGTCTAAGAACTACAGACTAACATTTCTATCTCCCATAAGAAAGAGGGCATTTGCAGTATGTATCAGTCAGGGCTCTCTAGAGAAACAGAACCTATAGAATGAACATCTATTTGAAGGGGTTTTACTAGATAGCTTACACAAAACTGTTTGGGTAGACCTACAGTGGCTGTCTCCACACTGCAGGGCCTGAGACCCTCGTTCTGTTCCTCAGACTTCATGATAGAGAAGTCCCAGCTTTGGGCTGAAGACCTGGGGGATTCCCAAGGAGCCACTGGTCTTCAGTCCACACTGGAAGCCGGGAGAAACTGCCTGTTGATGTCCCTGAAGGACAGCAGCAGCAGTGGGAGGCAGTGGGAGCAGAGTAGAGGAACTCCCCAACAGGGTAGATGAATTGCCAGAAAGATGTGAAGGCAACGAGGCAAAAGCTTCCCCTCAGGCCTCCTTTTTTTCTGGCTGTCACAGGAAGTTCCACCTACATTTAGGGTGGGTCTTCCCAGGTCAACTCATCTAACCAAGAAAATCCCTTTTCCTCCTACTGGGTTGCCTTGTCCAGCCTTGATATGATGGTATGTGCCTGGTATTATTGTAGTATATTTTGCCATATTTGGTTGATGTCCTTGGGAGGCCTGCTCTTTTCTGAGGGGAGACCCAGAGGATGGGGTGGCTCTGGAGGAGCGAGGAGGTGAGGGGAAGAGACTGGGGGGATGGAGGGAGGGGAAACTGTGGTCTGGATATAATATTTGTTAGAAGAGTAAAAAAAAAAAAAAATTAAAAAGAAGACAATCCCTGACAGGTGCCCCCCTGTGCTTATCTCTTAGTCCACCCTTGACCCAGTCAAGTTGACAGTCAGGCTTAACCATTTCATACAGAGGAAGTGGCCCAGTCAATGATGACATACACAAGCCCAGCCTCGAAGCCAGCCTTCTGAATGACAGGCTCGCCCTCTCTGCTTCCTCTTGGATGCTCACTACAGCTTTTACAGAGTCCAAGCTGGGGACATTTATTTAAATGTCCCAATGTGATACTTGTTATGATTGCAGAAATTGAGAATGCCAACAGCTTGCTCCACCTGGCATCCTGGGGAGAGGCACTTAGCTTGATGAGTGCATCTTGTAGGAGTAAACAGTGGTCCCCCTAGTGACCTCCAGGTTTTTAACTTGAGCAGAGGCGAAAGTGCACCTAGCTGAATCAGCTGAAAGCCACGTTCCTCAAGCCCACTGAGGTTCAGGAGTCTGGATGATCACAAGAACAGGAGGGCAACTATGCTTTCCATGAGGACTATAATTCCTGGGGCAGAGGCTGTACAAGTGAAAGCTTCAGTCTAAAAACGATAAAAGCTAGGCTGCCGTGGCTTCACCTGTTGGCAATATTATATGCAGAGTAGAAAAGACAGAGACCCTGGGCTGTAATGAAAGAATGCTTATGGCTGGGCATGTGTGTATAATGAAGGGTTGATCTGAAAACACTTCAGTGGTTCTTCAGTTCTGTTGGCCTCAATGCCTTGAAGTAAAACATGTAGATAACATAACCTTCCCACAGTCATTAACTGAGAAAACTCAATATGGTCCATTTATTGCAGACTAGCAGGCAACTGATTTACAGTACACGTACTCTCCAAGCTGTAAATGCTCAAGCACAATTTACTGATCACTTAGGGTGTGGGTGTCGGTGGCTCAAATGCTACTGCAACGGCTTGTGGGTAAAGTGTTTTTCTGAGATAGCAAGCGACTGCAAATTTCCAAACTAAGCCAGGGAACAGTCTTTTCTTTGATTTGCATGTTAGGTATCACATTCATTCAGCAAACACAAAATTTTAAATTGAAGTATACTCTGAAATCTCTCTTTCTCTCTCTCTTCCTCCCTCCCTCCCTCCCTCCCTCCCTCCCCCATCACCCCTGGGTGTGTGTGTGTGTGTGTTGCAGTCACACACGACACAGGCGAGCTGGTTTTGTGTGGGTTCTGAGGATCCAAACATAGGCCCTCATTCCTGTGTGGCAGGTGCTCAGCCCACTGATCCATCTCAAATTGACTTTTTTGAAGCGCATCACTGGTCTCCCCTTGGTGTACTCCAAGAGTTGTGCTGTCATTGATGTATCTAATCTCAGAATATCGCTACTGCCTGCCTGCCTGCGAAGGAAACCCGCACTTCCAAGCAAGCAGAACTCACTGCCCCCCCCTCCCCCGTTCCCTGACCACTAACCTCCTTCGGCCTCTGTGGATTTGCCTAATTCGAACATTTCACACAAATACAATAATAAATTGGGTGACCTTTTGGATCTTTCATTCATCAAAATGACCATCCAGCTCATACGTGTTTAATTATGAATCAGAGATTCATTTCTTTTTATGGCTAAGGTCCATTATATGGATTTACTATATTCTGTTAGTCTATTTATTAGTTGGGATAATCTGTGTTGCTTCACTTATTATTCATAATAAGGTATGAGTTATTATTTGTAACACTATACTTGTAAATATTTTGCAGTTGGTTTGTGTGTGTGTGTGTGTGTCTGTGTGTGCTGTGTCCTCAGAGGCTGGAAGAGGGTGTCATATCCCCTGGAGCTGCAGTTACAGGTCATTGTGAGTGGCCTAATCGATGGAAGAGGTTGGGGACAAAATGCCAGTCCTCTGGAAGAACAAGTGAAGCCATCATTCTGGATCCTGGATTTCTAATTTAAAATCTCTCGGTATTAACCAGGAGTGGGATTGCTGTGTCAGACGGCAATTCTGTGTTTAGCACGTCACTGAGGAACTGTCAGACTGGGCCTCAAGGCAACAGCACGATTTTACAGTGTTTCCATTTCCTCCTTAATTATATTTATCATTTAGTGTTTTAATTATGATCACCCCGGTGGGTGTGAAGTGCTTCCTCACGGTGGCTGTGACGTTCCTCTTCCTCATGACCAATGCTCTGAGTCCTCTTCCATGTGTTGTCACTTAGCATGAGCTTTTGGAGAAATGTTGATTCAAATTCTCCGTCCAGGTCAAAACTGGGTGCTTTGCGATGCATTGTGTTGTTGGGTATGACCATCCATTGTGTATCTGAGATGCAGTATTCTTTTAAGATATAAAATTTGCAAATATTTTCTTTTATTATGAGATTTGTCTCCCTACCTTTCTGAAGGTTTCATTTGCCATTCAGTTTTTGTTTTGTTTTGTTTTTTTAATTCTGTGCTTGTACAGTTTACCCACTATTCTCTTTGGTGGTTTAATGACCTCGCTCCCCCAATCCAGGACCATGCAGATTTATGCCTTTGCTTCCAGCCTTTCTTTGTCCGGGACGGTGTGGGCGTGGCTAGGGGTGATTAGAATCATGATTATGTTACTTCTTCAGCTGCCCTGTCAGGACGTCAGTAATGCGATTCAGAACGGTTGAAATGAAATAAAGCAGGGTTCAGATGGCGCTGCTGGCTCATTAAGCTGAGGACCATGGGCTTTGCAAGTTTGTTAATTTGATGTTTTCCCCTCTGCCTCTGTTTCCTTTCAGCAGAGAGCCTCTGTGTTCAGTCCATCCTTCCCCCTTTTCTGCCTGCAGTCGGTGTACCTTCAGAGTCCAGCCTGGTAACCTTTCTCAGGAGCCTTGTGCAATGCCCTGGTACACAAAGAATGATGACCACCCTCAACCGTCTCTCCCTCTCCAGGCTTACTGGAAGATGCCCCCGCAGAAAGTCATCTCTCAAAGGGTTGCTGAGCACTTTGGAAAATCATTGCTTGTTAGCTAATTATGGCAGAGTTCACCACAGCAGACATTAGAAATGTTGGTTGAATGAACACACTTTATTTATCTAGCCTCAGTTTCCCCCATGTTAGATGAAGCTACTGAATGGCATCATATTTTAGAAATGAAATTCTATGCATCTGTCCACTGGCTCGTGTGTGTGTGTGTGTGTGTGTGTGTGTGTGTGTGTGTGTGTATGCCCTCAGACCCGAGCTAAGATATACCTATGCCATGATTTTCTAAGCATTTTTTAGTTTTAGTGTTTTATGTTTAGGCATTTAATCTATTTGAGTTAATTTTTATGTGTATACATAGACGATTCCTAAGCCTTTCTTTGAGAAGACAAACAGCCTGTTTGCATAATTTCAAGGAAGTGTCCAGCTCAAAACATCATCATTTTTGATCTCCACCATCATGCTATTATAGTCACCTCCACCACCGTCACTGTTATCAACATCATCAGCACCAGCTTCGGCACCACCACCATCCTCACCATCATCATTGTGCTGTGGATATCACTCTATATAAATAAAACACTGGCCAGTGACCAGACAGGAAGTATAGGCGGGACAAGGAGAGAGGAGAATTGAGGGAACAGGAAGAAAGAGCCGCCTCCAGGACAAGCAGCATGTAAAGATGCCGGTAAGCCATGAGCCACGTGGCAAGGTATAGATTTATAAAAATGGGTTAATTTAAGATAAAATAACAGTTAGCAAGAAGCCTGCCACGGCCATACAGTTTGTAAGTAATGTAAGCGTCTGAGTGATTATTTTATATGTGGATTGTGGGACTGCGGGGCTTGGTGGGACCTGGAGAGAAGCCCTCCAGCAACAAATGGTGCCCAACAGCTTGAGTTTCCACCTTAAGCCTGAGAATATTTAATAACCAATTCTAAACAGAGCCAAAAACAGGTTCCTGCTTCATGTCTCATACCGGCAGCTAGACACCGCAAAACGTGGATTTGAACACTGGCGGGTTCCTGGTGTGTGCGTTTGACGGGCAGTATGGCAGGAATGAGGCATCTGCCAGCAGCACATTACGCTGCTGCTGTGTGGTAGATTTAGCCTTTCCTAGTACAAAACAAAAAGATGTTTCTGGGCTACATGCTACTTTGATAGAAACATAGACCCACTATTTCTGAGAGTTGATACCTCCCAGAGCTGGCCGAAAACATACCACTGGTTGGGAAGCTAAAGTGGGTGGAGCCAACAGCCACAGCTTAGAAGACTACAGTTTAAAGCAATAGCTTCACAATAAGACTGATTCAGATGAAATAGTTTACAATGTGTATAAAAATGTACGTAGACTTAAAAGAAAAAAAATATACAGTTATATAAACAAATAGTTTTTTAAAAATAAAGTCTTTAAACACAGTAAAGGTAATAAGCCACATAAAGATGGCTATCACACAGACAATCTGGATTATGTTGTCTTTGATATTTATGACTAAACAAAAATATTTGATTGTAAAAGCTGTTGAGTTATGCCAAAATGTATATTTTAAAGGTACCTTGACTTCAAAATTTGGATATAAGGATATGTTGCTTTGGAAAAGAGGTTCTGCTTTTGTTTCCACAGAAAGCCAGAGGCTATGGATTTGTTCCAGATTAAGATACATCAGGTTTGACCAGCCAAGACCCCCTGAAAGGTCTCCGATGATACCAGGGCCCAGATGATCCAACATCCAGAATGGTTTCAAGGCAACTGACTCCCACAATACAGCCTCAAGGACTACCCCATAGACCTAAAATTTTCTTTGTGTCCCCATAAGATACAGCGCCCCCCTCCAGCAGGAAGTAGTAAGAGATGCTACGCCCAAATTCCCAAATATACCAAGCTGGCTTTAGAGGTGTAATTGGCTCACTCCCCCTCTAAACCTAGACATATTGCTTTAAAAAAAAATGGTTAAGAGATTCTTGTGTCCCAAATCAGAAGAGCCCTCTGGTGTGGGACAGAGAAAAACCAATATTTTTATTTAAAACAGGTTGATTATAAATGCGATCTCTTTCTAAAAAAGAAAAGGGGATATGATATAGGATATAGAGATGATAAGAAAAAGGGTAGATTAATGAACCTACTTTTAAAGAACAACAACTTGTTTAAAATGTTTTTTTTTTTTATTTATTTATTATGTATACAGAAGAGGGCGCCAGATCTCATTGCAGATGGTTGTGAGCCACCATGTGGTTGCTGGGAATTGAACTCAGGACCTCTGGAAGAGCAGTCGGTGCTCTTAACCTCTGAGCCATCTCTCCAGCCCAAATGTTTTACATTGGTATAAATTTTAGTTTATTGATACCAACTTAAAGTTAATTTTGTTATGCTGTATATATATTTCTATTCTTGTTTGAGGTATTATGTTTATGTAATTCATTTAAAATTGTAATGGATAATTAAGAAATAGATTAATAATTAGTCATCTATAATAATCATATTTATAGCCATGTTAGATAAGTCTTCTAGGTATACATAGTTATATTTAAAATAGATAGGTAGTCTTCAAACACTTCAAAGACCTACAGAATATGGCATTTAAAATGTTTTAAAAATTTAGACGTTCTGGACAGTGAGACATGTCTGCTCCTGGTAGACTGGATTTACTTCGGAGAGGAGGATGGGCATCAAAGACACTCCATATGGAGTTTATCTTTTTCTTGGCAAAAATAGCCATTTGGGGAAGAAACTGTTCTTGCCTGGACTGCTTAATCTACTGGACATGCAGGACCCACGGAAGGATGACCACTGAACTTTGCTTGACAAGATGGTCCTTCAGGTTCCTGCTTCGCAGAGAAAACTGCCAGACATTCTACAGGACACTGAAAAAAATGATGGAGAGACTCTAGACCTGTGAGCTAAAGACAGATGCCCCAACTTTACAAAGGAACATTAGGTGACTGTCCAGGTTGTCAGCTGTCTCTGTCTACCCTACAAGACTCCCGAAAGTTGCTTACAGTCTTCTCCTGTTTCTCAGGTAATATATCCTTCTGAGGTCTTTGATGTGGTTGAAGACTAGATAGTTGTAATTTCCTCAGTTATAATAAAAGATAAGTTAGATATAAAACCTTAAACTCACAAATATAAGATAGATAGGACATTTTCTTTAATATTGTAACTGTAATTCTTGCTCGCTAGTTGTTTTGTTATATGTAATTTTACTATGTTAAAGTTAAAATCTTCCTTTTTAAAAAAAGAAGAAAAGGGGAAGTGCTGTGAATATCACTCTATGTAAATAAAACACTGATGGCCAGTGACCAGGCAGGAAGTATAGGCAGGACAAGGAGAGAGGAAAATTGAGGGAACAGGAAGAAAGAGGGGGAGACACTGCCAGCATGTGAAGATGCTGGTAAGCCACGAGCCATGTGGCAAGGTATAGATTTATAAAAATGGGTTAATTTAAGATAAAAGAACAGTTAGCAAGAAGCCTGCCACGGCCATACAGTTTGTAAGCAATATAAGCATCTTATATATAATAAGCATCAATATAATATAATGAGTGATTATTTTATACGTGGGTTATGGGACTGTGGGGCTTGGTGGGACCTGGAGAGAAGCCCTCCAACAACATCCCTGCCGCCGGCATCGTCAGCACCAGCATCAGCACCACCGCCACCCTCACCGTCATCACTGCCGCCGGCATCGTCGTCGTCACCTCCAGCATCAATCCCATCACAACCATTGCCATCATCACTGCAGCCACAACATACAGTGTGACTGAGGCCAGCATCAAAGTCACAAGTAACACACACACTTCCTCTGAGGCATCGTCTGGACCCTTGCTGGTTGCATCAGGAGAAAGGACAGACTACTCTCTGGACTCCTTGCCATGTTTGTTCTGTCCTGGTTCCTTTCTTCGGGGTCCTCAGGAGTCCCTGAGCACCTGAGATGGAGTGAGGCATTCAATGTGAATCTTTTTATTAACAAACTGGTGAAGTGGTTTGGGGAAAAAAAAAAAAACAACAACAATGTGGCTGGATCATCACTTTACTCCTACAGTGGCCATGCGCTGCCTGGAACAAGACATTCACATGAGAAACGCCGCTGTCTGCCTCTTAGTAGGTCCACGGCCATGTCTCTCCATGTCCTCAGTCTTTTGTTTTTCTTGTGTGTGCATTAAAGGGCTTGATATCAACTTCCTTACAGACAGGGTTGTGAGCAAATATGTAATATAAAGTCTGAAGTGCCTAGCACTAGTTCTAAAAAGTGCTAAAAGCAAAACAAAACTAAAATCCAGACCTAAATAAAGCCCAAATCAAACTTTTTTAACATTTTTATTACATTTTAAAACTGATTCATTGTGTGTGTGTGTGTGGGGTGTACACATGTGTCACTGTGATTGTGTGTGTGTATGTGTGTGGTGTACACATGTGTCACTGTGATTGTGTGTGTGTGTGGGTGTACACATGTGTCACTGTGATTGTGTGTGTGGTGTACACATGTGTCACTGTGATTGTGTGTGTGTATGTGTGTGGTGTACACATGTGTCACTGTGATTGTGTGTGTGTGTGGGTGTACACATGTGTCACTGTGATTGTGTGTGTGTGTGGGTGTACACATGTGTCACTGTGATTGTGTGTGTGTGGTGTACACATGTGTCACTGTGATTGTGTGTGTGGTGTACACGTGTGTCACTGTGATTGTGTGTGTGTGGTGTACACACGTGTCACTGTGATTGTGTGTGTGTGGTGTACACGTGTGTCACTGTGATTGTTTGTGTGTGTGTGGTGTACACACGTGTCACTGTGATTGTGTGTGTGTGTGTGGTGTACACATGTGTCACTGTGATTGTGTGTGTGGTGTACACATGTGTCACTGTGATTGTGTGTGTGGTGTACACGTGTGTCACTGTGATTGTGTGTGTGGTGTACACACGTGTCACTGTGATTGTGTGTGTGTGTGTGGTGTACACGTGTGTCACTGTGATTGTGTGTGTGTGTGTGGTGTACACATGTGTCACTGTGATTGTGTGTGTGTGTGTGGTGTACACACGTGTCACTGTGATTTTGTGTGTGTGTGTGGTGTACACGTGTGTCACTGTGATTGTGTGTGTGGTGTACACATGTGTCACTGTGATTGTGTGTGTGTGTGTGGTGTACACATGTGTCACTGTGATTGTGTGTGTGTGTGTGGTGTACACATGTGTCACTGTGATTGTGTGTGTGTGTGGTGTCACTGTGTCATGTGTCACTGTGATTGTGTGTGTGGGTGTACACATGTGTCACTGTGATTGTGTGTGTGTGTGTGGGTGTACACATGTGTCACTGTGATTGTGTGTGTGTGTGGTGTACACGTGTGTCACTGTGATTGTGTGTGTGTGTGGTGTACACACGTGTCGCTGTGAGCACGTGGATTCAGAGGACAGTTTGCAGGAAGCAGTTCTCTCCGTCTATCACAGGACAGATCACACCCAGCTCCTCGGCTCGACAGCATCACCTTTACTCAGGCAGCCGTCTCACCGGCCCTACTTGTTTGTCTCGAGACATGGTTGCCTAGGTGTCTCCTGGATCTCGCTCTGTAGCCCAGGCTCGAACTCACAGAGATCCACCTGCCTCTGCCTCCCAGTGCTGGGGCTAAAGGCGTGCGCCGCCACCCGACACCTGGCCCAGTTCTAGCCAATCCTTTGCATCATATAGGACCTCTCCAGGTCAGGAAGTGTTCAGCCAGCTTCCCCGATGCTAAGTTGTATAATTCTACACCAGCTCCCAGAAGGAGTGCAAGGAGAATCACCCAGTTCTGTAATCTAGAGAGAGAGGTTCAATCCCATGAATCAAGATCTTAAAAGTCCTGACTTTTGCAAGCATGGGGGCAGGAGGCAGCGGGATGCGGCCCCGGCCGCCACAGAGCTCAGGGGTGTGTAGCCGATGTAGTAAAAGTGTCATTCAGCTGGGGGACTTGGAATGGAAGAAGTCACAGTTGTGGGTAAGAGTGGAGATCTGGGGCCTAACTTCCTCCGATCAAATCCCTGCCCTGTCCTCCCCAGTTCTGTGGCTGTGTTAACTGACCACATGCCAGTCTACTGCTCTTCTTTTGTAAGCTGGGGTGACAATGTTTTCCTAGAAGACACCGTCTTAAGGATTAAATAAGATGATCATTGGAAAAAGCGTAGAGAAGGAAGGTATGTGGCCAGAACCAGCAAATACAGTCATTGTGGAGGGTCAAGGACACTGAGCTCGAGTCCTCCGGTCCCCGCTGGATGTCTCTGTGGTCTGGAGACAGACTCATGCCTGAACCCAAAAGCAAGGAGGCGGCTGCTGTGTTGCTAAGGTGACTCTGGCTGTCACAGGAAACGCTGGCGTATACCACACGCCGCGGGCAGAGGAGTCTTGATTCGGAAGTTCCTCGGGCTGTCTGAGCTGTTCCATGTCCCCTGTGAAGCCAGTGGGAAGCTGCATGAGCAGCACTCAGGAGGTCACTGGGAACTGGCCGGTGGTGACACCGGTGACCCAGAACTTCGGAGGCCGAGCGAGGACTGATGCCTGGATTACACGGTGAGGGTCAGGATGGGCAAGCCTCATAGTGAGACCCGGCAACAACAGCAACAGCGGCGGCGGTGGCAGCACCAAACCACCAAACCGCCAAACCACCAAACCACCAAACCACCAAACCTCCAAACCACCAAACCTCCAAACCACCAAACCACCAAACCAGTAAACCATCAAACCACCAAACCACCAAACCACCAAACCGCCAAACCTCCAAACCTCCAAACCACCAAACCGCCAAACCTCCAAACCGCCAAACCACCAAACCGCCAAACCTCCAAACCGCCAAACCACCAAACCACCAAAACACCAAACCACCAAACCACCAAAACGCCAAAACGCCAAACCACCAAAACGCCAAACCACCAAACCCAAACACCTGAAGAGCAAGCAGAAAGGGCTGATCATCCCAACCCCCTTTCAGACTTTAAATTTCCAGATTCTACGTCTCCATTTTCCTTTTGGCTCTCTGTATTTTATACACTGAGGTGTCTGGGCAAACAGCCAATTTTATTTTCATATCACCATGGTAGATTTGAGTAGCCCAGTAAGAAGATTGTGTGCCTGAAATTCAAATAGGAAACACACCCACTTCATATGAGAAATGTCAGCTGATAGTTAAACATGATGCTTTTCCCACAATGACATTCTGCATGGAGAATTACAGTTGTATTTCAATAATGGGGCTTTTTGGGGGGCTGAATGTAAATATAAGGTTATGGTATGAAATAGTCTTATTTCAGCTTCTTTCTATACCTAAACAGAAGGGGTAGTAATTCCTTCCTCTTATAATAGTGCTTATCCCTGGTATAAGTAGTCCTCTCTGTGTGTGGCCTTGCTCAACTGAAGGATGTGAGCTGCTGATTTCTGTGCTAGGAACTTCCAGGTCTGGGGACTCTCTTGGGGGTGTTTACACAGGAGCTCCATTATACAGAGAGCCCACTTGTAAAACCTACGGGGAGGGGGAGATGACTCATTTGGTAAGGCACCTGTTGCATGAGCACAACCTGGTTTTGGATTCCTAGCACCCACGTAAAAAGACAGGCACAGTGGTGTGTGTGTGTGTGTGTGTGTGTGTGTGTGTGTGTGTGTGTGTGTGTGTGTGTGTGTGTTTTACCCCAGAACTGGGGAGTGGAGACAGGTAGATTTCTGAAACTCGTTGGCAAGCCAGTCTGGCTGGATGGAAGAGCTCTAGGTTCAGTGAGAGATCCTGTCTCAATGTCTAATGTGATTGAGCAACAGTCAACATCAACCTGTGACCGCCACATTCACACACATATGTGTATGCACACCTACACGTACACACATCCACATGGATATATATGTACACTGTACATACATGGATTTCCACAGGTGACAGACTGCATCCTGCAGTGTATCCTTTAGAAATAAAACCCTGCAAGTTAATATGTTCCTATGGATTGCCAGTATTAATAGGCACAGAAGACCCATTTACATGATACATTAGTGATTTCAAAGGCATTTTCACCCTTCAGATTAGTTAATTTTTGTTATTCCTTTTTCTATGCATGAATAAAGTTCCCATTAGTACTTTCATAAGAAACAAATGACTTAAAAGCATTATCCCAACTAAATTCCCCTTGCAGCCAAACTTTACATTAGCGGGGTAATCATAGGAGCTGTAATTCTTTTCTCTTTCAAAAAGGGGATTGTTACTAAATTAAAACTGATTTATTAATGATCATAGCATTGTCATCTGGGTACCAGAAAAGATGTATTTCTCTCAATCACCACAACTAATTAATTTCAGAAATACAGTGCTCCCTGTTTAAGACTTCTGGTGCTATGTAAGTGATAACCGCCATTGTTGAAAGTGTAATAAGCTAGGAAAGAACTACAGCGTTTCACCTTGATGTGCCCAATATTACATCTTTTACATTATCTTCAGTATTGTATACACAGAGAAATTCTTTTGCTCATTAAGTTTATTTTTCTGGCAAGTTTATGTTCAACCTAACCACTTGATAGTTTTCATTATTCAAGAAAGGGATATTAATCCATCATGTTCTAATGAAGGTCCATTCATCAAAAAAATTACTAATTACAGTGAGTGGGTTTAACAACAAGCAAATATGGGCTGGCAATATGGCTCAAAAGTGTGCTCAGTGCAAGCCAGATGACCTGAGTTCAGTCTCCCAATCCTGTGAAGCAGAGAGAGAACTGGTTCCTGAAAGTTGTCCTCTGAACCCCACGGGAGTACCACAGCATGTGTAACCCCTATAATCACACACGTACAACAGTAACTAATTGCACACGAAACAAGCAAGCAGACTGGACTGACAATTAGAGATTTTTATCTTGCTCTGCCTCCCCTTATCCTCTTGAATTTGGGAGGTCCCACTGTGGTTGGCTGAATAAGGATTCTAGCCTCACACAATGTGTCCTTGTAACCAAGGAAACCAACCACTTTCAGGGACAGGAAGACAAGCCCACCTTGAGACTTCCTGGTTTTCAGTAAGGTGTTCTTTACTGAGGGCCTCTGGGTTATTAAATCATGGAGATGTGACAAGACACCCAGATTCTCCCTGGGAAAACGTTATCCCAGCACTGTTCACTGTTGCTGGAGATGTTTCTAGGCTGGTGATGTAACTCAGTGGCAAAGAGTGCCTTGAGACCAGGGTTTGATCCTCAGCCACCCCCCAAAAAGTGGGGGAAAAGAAATAAGGAACATTGTCTTTATTTGTTATACTCTCTTTAATAGTTAATATGTTGACCAAAGAATCCCTATAGATATCCTTTTTTCAATTTATTTTTTACTTGATGCATAAAACAAATTATACCTAATCGTGGGATATTGTGATATTTTAATGCATGTATACAGTGCTTGAAGTTTGAATCTGATTAACTATATGTAACTCTTCAAATAGTTACCATTTACTTATAGTAAAAAATTCAATTTTTCCTTCTAGCTTTTACTTATTCTTTTTTACGTTTATTTACTTTTTGTATGTGTGCATGCTATGGTACCTATGTGGAGGTCAGAGGACAGTTTACGGGAGTCCGGTCTCCTCCTCCATCCTGTGGGCTCAGGCTTGGTGGCGAGCACGTTTCCCCACTTGGCCATCTCACTGGCTCCTCCCACACCTTTCTGAAATATGCAGTGCACTGTTTCCTGTAAGCACACTACTCAACAGTACAGAACACATTCACACTTCCGACTCTAACTTCACACCCACTGGTCAGTGCCTCTCTCTCCTCTGTAGTTCCTCCCAGCTTCTGGAAACTACCCTCTAACGCCCAGCTTCTTAGATTTTCTTTTTCCTGAGATCAATCACGAGTCTCTCTGTGTGTGTATGTGTGTGTGTGTGTGTGTGTGTGTGTGTGTGTGTGTGAGAGAGAGAGACAGAGAGAGAGACAGAGAGAGAGAGAGAGAGAGAGAGAGAGAGAGAGAGAGAGAGAGAGAGAGAGAGAGCACATATGACTCATCTTTCTGTACCTGACATCTTTCCCGTCACACAGTGATTTCCTGCGTGAGCTATGTTACTCCAAGTGCTGTGGGATGTCGTTCTGTACGCTGTGAATATGTGTGGCTCCCATTGGATAATAAATAATGCTGTTTTGGCCTATGGCAAGAAAGCTTACAGCCAGGTGGGAAATCCAAGCAGAGACACAGAGAGAAGAAGGGCGGAGTCGGGAGAGAGGAAGGAGCAACAAGACGCCAGCAGACGGGTAACACCACGGCCACGTGGCAAAACATAGATGGATAGGAATGGGTTAATTTAAAATGACAGAGCTAGCTAGCAAGAAGCTGAAGCCATAGGCCATATAGTTTATAATTAATATAAGCCTCTGAGTGATTGTTTTATAAGTGGTTGTGGGACTGCTGGTGGGAGAGGTTCATCTGGACCTTGGGTGGGGCAGGACCTGAGAAACTTCCGTCTACAGTGGACAGTGGCAGGTTGTTCTGGGTAGAGCTGCAGTGAACATGAGATGTCTCTTGGACATGTCACACCATGCTGAGACTCTAGGTGGCTTAGAGGGAACTTTTTTTGATTGTTTAATGCAAAGAGTTCTACTAGATGTCATTCTGTCTCTTTCAACACCGGTCCATTTTACAAAGGCATCGTGCCGCCCTGGTGCTGCTGTAAGCAGAAATGCCCACTGTTACAACTTGTTTCTACCTCCTCTCTCTTGCCACTCTGTGTGCCCAATAGATTTCTACTGGGAACCTTTGCTGCACAAAAGATGTGCGTGCATTAGTTCAACAAACACCGTTATGAGTTTGTGCATAATGCAAGCTTTTGCAAATAGATCATCATATTTTCACATTAAATACCACCTGCTGTCCCTGGTTTTCAGTTGCATTTATCAGGACTATTTCCAGTGTATAAGCTCCGATATCTGTCTCCATAACAGACTGTGAGCACATGATGGGTAGGAATCCAGGGGATTCCCTTTAATAAGTGAAGAAGTCATAAATGCTGATAGTTCCAGCCCAATCTATCATTCACATGGTCTTATAATAGGTTCTTGTGTAAAGGGTTTATGTGAGTGTGGTATTCTTTTCTCTCATTTAAACACATGAGTGACGAATATTGAACACAGCCCTTCCCCTCAAATATCATCAGAGTGCCATTGCGGGGCAGGGGAATAAAAGGCAGTGAGTGTCTCTAAGCCAGCCGAGCAGTGGGTATTCACAGCCATAGGAACAACAGGCTCTCTCTGGAGAGCAGAATTATTTCTGAGTCATTTCCAACAGTGTAAAGTTGCTTTTCCTGTTAGAAATCGGGTGTGCTGAGGAGAGTTGCTGACCCTGTGGAGGAGGCCCACAGTGAATGGACCACACACTCTCAGGTTCTGGGCTGAAAGGGATAATTAGATTTGACAATCTCATTTAATACACAGGAAACAGAGGCTCAGAAGACGTCCTCAGGGTAAGGCCTGGAGATCTCATTTCACAGGCAAGGAAATGTATAACCCAGTGTGTGTAGGGCCACACAGCTAGTTAGAGGCAGTAGTCCTAGAACTCCAGAGACAGGAATCTTCCTCTGGCTGACTGGTTTGGGTCTTGTTTTATGATGTTTGTGTTTGGGCTATACAGTCTCTGAAATCAGATCTTTGGCTTTGCCTACTTGGTTACAGGTCTTCCCCACCCTCAGTCATAGTTCTGTTGTCTGAAAATTGAGGGTGATAATTCCTGACCTGTGGGGTCATTCTCCAATTCATGTTAGTGGTATGAAATGCCTGGTACATTCTAGATTAAGACGATGGGGTGATTAGTTTAATTTCTTATCTGACACAACCTGGAAACCCCTGGGAAGAGAGTCTCAGTGAGTGATTGTCTAGATTAGGTTGGCCAAGTCCGTGAGGACATTTTCTTGGTTGTTAATTGATGTGGGAAGACCAAGTCCAGGACTGGGCAGCACTGTCCCTGGTTTGGGGCCCTGGACAGTGGAAGAGTGGAGAAAGTTCGCTGACACTAAGCACACATGCATTCACTAGTTCTCTGCTCTTCACTGTGGAAATGACTGTAGTGGGTAGCCATTCCAGCTTGGATCTGGAAGTTCCAACCCCCATTGAGACTCTGGCAACTGTCACGCCTACGAGGCGGGGCGAGGGGAGGCGCCGGGGGACCGGAGAGCTGGATGGGCGAGCGCTCGCTCTGGGCGCTCTCTCGGTGCCGGGATGCTGACCAGTGCAGATTGACTGTGTAGAGCTCCGGAGAACACCGCTGGACTGCATTACACCTTCCCCAGACCCTGCGACCTACCCATTACTTAATTTGTGAGTTTCGCCATTAAATAAATATCCTTTTAACTACGTGGAGTGGCCAAAATAATTTCTCCAATAAATGACACAGCCAGATGTCAAGTTCCTGTGCAGGGGACTTCCCCACGGTGATGGATCATGGCCCGGAACTGTGTGCTGAAATAAATCTTTGCTCCCCTAAGTTACTCTTTATCAGGGTATTTTATCACAGCAACAGGACAAAAATGAGGACAGACACCAGCATTACTGCTATTGCTCTAGGTTATTGCTCTAGGCGACCAGGCCGATCCCTAATGTTAATGCAACTCATATTTTGCAAAGCACTTGCTCACAATGCACTCTTTCTCCACCATTTCCATGGACCTGTCTCAGGAACCAAGTGCAATGCTTTATTTAGTTTAAGCATTCCTTGCAACTCAATAATCTGTTTCTTCCTGTAGAATCTTAGATAGTCAGGACACCTCTGACCTCCTTTACGTTGTGGGCAGAAGGAGAGAGAACCAGGCCGGCATAAGAAGGCAGGTGTCCAAGCACTGTGTGGGAAAGTGGGGCTTGCAGGAAGGCTGGGGAGACCCTGCCTGAGCTTGGCTCCAGGGCAGCTGAGCAAGGCAAGGATGAGAAGGTTGTCCAGTACTGATGCAGATCAGGGAACAGAAGATGTCACTGTCAACTCAGAGTTTGACCCTTTCCTTGAGAATGAGGAGCCATGGTTCTTCTGACCTGCTGAATCCGAGCAGACCAAAGTTAGATAGGGCCACTGTAGCAAGAGGCCAAGGACTAGAGCATGTATGTTTGTTGTGCGTGGGGCTCATTTCCAAGTACACTTAGAACAAGACTTGCATACATCATTCTCCTCTTTTCCTAGGAAAAGGGAGCAACAATAGTCATCTTGGTAGGATTCTAGGCAGTGAGGAGAGTTGCACAGACTATCTGGGAGCCTGCAGCTTGCTAAAGGAAAGGACATTTTAAAAATTAAGTCAGAAGGGAGGGGAGTTCACTTTTCCTTGCTAGTACCAGGTTGGGGTCACCCACTGAATGGTGTTGGCTTGGCCTTCATGCCATTTTGTCCTTTGGATAATGCAGGCCTCAACTTCTTGTCTTGAAGAAGCAGCCACTTCCCTGCTATTGCTAGAAAATGAAGAAGACCTTGGAAGAGGGGGACATACCACAGTGAGAAAGTAACAGGAAAAAACAAGAAGTAAAGAGTAGAAATGTAAATGGACAAAAGCTAGTCCCTAGAAGCACATGTTGGAACTTAGCCGAATGGCACATGGTCCAGAAAATACATCTTTAAGCTAACAATTTGCTTCTTCCCAGCTAGAAAGAGCTAAGACATGTGGCTGTCTTCCTGTCCTGCAGCTGGATAGTCATAGGACCAGGGAGACAAAGCATCTGTGAGGCCAGCCTCTCCTTACTGGAGGGCTAGGATGGGACCCCTGCCCAGTTCCACCTTTTTGGTATTTTCTTGGTTCTAGGTATGCCAAGTTAATCTGTTTTTTTTTCCCCTTTGCAACTCTGTTCATCCTCTCCAACTGCTTCATAAGTAAAGTGGCTCCTTAGATAAGAGAGAAAGGGGCCTCCTTGTAAAGCCAAGGAGGGAGGGGCATGCTTTAGCTTTCTGAGAACATCGGGGGCTCTTTTCAAACACACAGGTAAAAATGGTCCACCAGTACCCTACAAAGACACAGTGGCCTCAAGTCCTACAAGATGGGACGTGTTCTTACACAATATCCAATTGGCTCTTCTGACCTGACCATTCCTAGGCTCTCTCCTCTGCCTCCTCTAAGATGTACCTCATTCATTCTTGTCAAAGTCTGCTGTCACCCTCCAGTCACAAACCCTCCTAGACTTACCACCTCAGTCAGAATCCAATGACCAGGAGATATGAGTTTTATTAGTTTTACAGCCATTGAGCTTGTCATGAAACAAACAGCTGACCCCAAAGCAAATTCTGGCAAGTATTGCACTACAGTTTATTTAAAGATAAAGCAGAGGACTGGAGAGAGGGCTGTGTTTAAGAGCATGTACTGCTCTTGCAGAGGACCTGAGTTCCGTTCCAAGCACTGGTGTAGGGTGGCTCACAACGGCTCTAACTCCAGCTTCAGAGACTGTGATGCCCTCTTCTGGCCTCCATGGGCACCTGCACTTACAAGCGTACATCCACACACAGTTGCACATACATGCACACAATTGAAAATAAAGTAAGTCTTTAAAAAAAGGAAATAAATACCTTGAGAGTTTTGCTTTAGCACTTACAGTGAGTCGAAACAGATGACCTTGAGTGATGCATCACAAACATGCTACGAGTGGGACCTTGAATGTCCACCGGGATATATATCATCTGATTCTTGAGTAGAGCCTGGCCTGCCATGTGTGAGCATGGAGCCGTGTGAGCTCAGGCTGGAAATGATCCTATTTTCTGTTGACAGTGGCTTCCTTTTGATTTTTGTTTGGTTTTGGTCTTATGGGAGGAAAAGCTTTGATGTGCCTTGCCTGAGGAGAAAATCACCTTGAAAGTCCCAGTGTGGCTCTTGTTTACAAATTAGGCCTCCAGGCGTGGTAAGGGAAAATCCATTAGTTAATGGCTTCATGATGGTGGCCTCACATCTGATTTCTGAAATTGGCGACAGATGGACTGGTTCGCTACTGAGAAGCGCTGGCCATTTACCCATTTATTCATGTGTACTTGTTCAAGACACTGGTGAAGCTTTGATGGGGGAAAGAACAAGCACGTTCCCTTGTCACTGCCCTGCAGACAGTCCCAGCCTTCTCCTCCTGCCTTCCCTTAAGGAAAGGCACCGCAGAAAGAGTGTAATCTCTCTCCTCTCCTGTACTTGTTGACTCAAATTTCTTTAGTCTTTTGCCTTGATGGTTGGTGCTAATTGTCAGCTAGGCTCACTCAGGAGACGGGCCTCTGGCATGCTTGTGGAGGATTGCATTGAATTTGTTAAATGATGTGGAAGAGCCATCTTAATTGGCGGGGGGGGGGGGGGGGGACCACTTACTCCCCAACAGGGGAGTCCTGGACTGCACACAGTGGAGCAGGTGAGCAGACAGGCAAGCAGGCATTGCTGCCCCTCTGCATCTTGACTACAGAGCCCTATGACCAGCTCCCTCCAGCTCCAGCTGACAGGACTTCCCCACCATGAGGGACTGTAATCTGGACCATGCACCACAATAAGAGTATTTTACCACATCAGCAGAAGAGGAAATGAACACTCACCCAGTGTTTTCTTGACAGTACACTCCACCAGCAGACGAAACTTCACAGTTCTCACAAATAAAACAAACCCCCAAGTTCCTGACTGTTGGGCCTGGATACCTCTCTGCCTCCCATCTCCCACCACTGCTCATCTGCCTTCTGTGTTGAGTTATTGCTTTGCCTATAAGAAATGAGTCGCTGGTGCATTTGAGTATATTCCGAGCTTCTAGAATAGCAAGTTGAGTCTAAAAACACAGTGTGCATTACTGACACGGGAAAATCTATTTTCCACAAGTCCTACTTATAAGATTCTTGAACCCAAGTCTCTGCTTTGTGAGTCCTGACTTGCTTCTTTAGCAGTTACAGGAGAAGAACTGAAATGCCTCCCTGATTAAGACCTGACACCAGAAGCTCGGATTGCGAGTGTCCTCCACAGATCCTGGACTGGAGCACTGGGGCTTCATGTTATTTTTCCTTTTAGCAAAAACGCCATGGAATGTGGTGCCTATTTTATCAACAGTTTGTCTTTCATTGTAGTTTCATTTTTAAAGACCATTTAATGGATGAATAAATAAATAAATTCATAAATAAATGAAAAAAGAGACCATTTTTCTCCTAGATAAAGTGACTGGAGTCTTAGAAACAGTGTAACTTGCCCAAATCTTTGGAAACCTGGGTCTGATTCTCTGCTAAGGCAGTAATAAGCTTGTAAGTTATTCTTTTCTTCATGTCATCAGTGAGCTACAATTGGAGCAATCTGTTTCAGAGAGAGTTCAAAGCAAGGGTGGGAAGGATAGATGGGTGGGCTGTGGCATCTGATAATGTGACATGAATTCAACTCTAATTCATGGGCTGTGAGACCTGACCTTAGTCGTTGAAACTCTCTGATACTCTATTTTGTGAACAGAAACAGCAATACTTATTTCAGAGATGAATGAGTAAATGTAAATGTAATTGCTAAGATTATCAGAAGCATTATGACATGGCTACTTAGCTGTCCTTGAGTCTAAGGACACTTAGTTTCATGCCATTGTGAAGTTTCTTGCAGGAAGAGATGACATCATAATGTTCCATTGGCTAGTGAGGTATGTATGTATATATATATATATATTTAGATAAGATTTTACAATGTAGCACAGGCTGACTTCTAATTCATAATCCTCCTGCCATCCAATCTAGGCCTCCAATCTAGCCTCCCAAGTGCTAGACTTCCACGCACCATGATAGCACATAGTATTCATTTATACTTAGGCTAGAAAAACAGAGTACACACACTAAGATTGTACTGAAGCAAAAATGTCTTGTTTCTATTTTGATGGTTAATCTCTATAGTGGTGTATTTTAGTTGTCTATGTTAGGAATTTATTTCTGACACAGCAGTCTATACTCATTCAGATATTTTCTTCCTCTGCATTCTGATACTGGGAAGTGTGTCAAAGGTGTTGTGACTAGGACAGAATCTGAAATCAATCCCAGACTGTCTGCATAGTTTATTCCTTTTTGGCATCAGGATAACTGGTCAGCACAAGAGCAAAATAAAATAGTCAGAATGGTTATTTGGCCTGTTTTAGAAGTAACAGTGTTGTCCGATTTTTTTTTTTTTTTAAAACACAAGAGTCACTTCCATCTGTATTTTGAAGATGAGTCATTACCAGCCTGGGACTGTTTTTGATATTAAATTTCAAATGTCAGGGTTCCATGTGCAGGTGTCTAACAGGATAAGTCTGACGCATGTTTGCTCAGAGCAAGGCCAGATCACAGCATCCTCTGAAGTGGGACACAGAGATTCAGCACCAAGTGCAAGAGATGTCTCCTGGCAGGAGGCACCCCACCTCTGGGATGGCTTCTTCATGATTATCCACAAAGCTCCGTCAGTTCTGAGGTTGTTCAGGGCAACTTTCACTCCTAGCAAGAGGACCCTGACAGCACCCGTGACACCACCCCATTCATGGTGAGATCAGCGTCTAGTAATACACAAGTCAGTCTCTGGGGCTTGGCGACCATGGCTTGATTCTGTTCTGGGAGATCACTCTCGGCAGGCCTGATTGAGACAAGTTTTTGTACACAATAAGTTTCTGAGACAATTCTGACTCTACAAAGGCCTGCCTGACAAGCTAATTTAAAATTTTTTTTTTTACTATTCTCTTTTCAATACAATCTAAATTTTACCTTAAAATGATTCCTTAAAAATCATTTAGACAGACATAAGATATTAGTTCCACAGGTCAGAAAACTTTTATCAGCATAAATTTGTATATACTAATGAAATGCATTATGCTGGTTAATTTAGGTAAAATGTCTTGCTTCCAAAATAAAGAAGACTCCAGAGTTGTTTTGTTCCTCTTTCTTGGTCACTGCATGACTTTTGAAAGTGACTCAGTTACTTAACTTTTGATCTCTACTAACCTTACCATGAACTTGGCATGAACTTTGCTGGATTCTCACGGACTCTGGCCTCTTTCTCTGTGTGTATACTATTTTGTTGTGATCACTATCATACATGGCCTTAGTCCTATGTACCCAATACACCAGATGCGTTAAGCCTTTTCTTAACAGCTCCTTTGTGTGATGGATGGAGTGATACAGAATGGTGGCTAAGAGGCTGTAGCATTATGACAAAATTCTGCACGAACCTCTGGACACCATGTAGTTGACATCAACATCCATCCTGAGAGGGGATATCGCTCTGTATGCTGTGAATGTGTTGCTCTGATTGGTTAATAAATAAAGTGCTGATTGGTCAGTAGCCAGGCAGGAAGTATAGGCGTGACAAAGAGAGAAGAGAATTCTAGGAACAGGAAGGCTGAGTCAGGAGATGCTACCAACTGCCACTATGAGAAGCATGAAGATACTGGTAAGCCACGAGCCATGTGGCAAGGTATAGATTTATAGAAATGGGTTGATTTGAGATGTAGGATTTAGCTAGCAAGAAGCCTGGGCCATCAGGCCGTACAGTTTTAATTAATATAAGTCTCTGTGTGTTTATTTGGGTCTGAGCGGCTGTGGGCCTAGTCAGGACTGAAGAAAACTCCAGCTACACTGGGTAATGAGAGGGAAGGGGATTTGAGACTGAGAAAATGCTGTTTTCTCTGCCTGGGCTGAAGCAGTTTGTTGCAGAGGGAAATGTACCATCCTAGGGGAGTAGGGTTTTAGCTATCACCCTGCTCTAACTATGAAAATGTGGGCAAATGGCTTCCCTTCTCTTGGCCTTGGTTCTTATTCCTGTAAAGTGAGTTTGTTAGCTTAGACAATTTGTATTGAACACAGGTTGGCTTACAGGCAGAAGAAAAATAGCAAGAAAAGAAAGGGAGAGTCAGAAACAAATGGTCTCAGCATCCTAAGTGTGCACAGACCGACTTGACTGAGACGAGAAATCTCAGACCGTAAACTTGGATAAATTATTCGAATTTAGCTGTGGCACAGATCGCACTGGAGCTCTGAAATCTGTGAGTCTGTGTCTGATGTGCTCGGGCACAGGCTGCTTCATCTTCCTGAAGGCTCTCTCATCTAGAAAATGGGCTGTGATCATCAGTACGCAAGCACAGACAGCATATTATTTACAAAATCACCCGAGATTAAGATGCCGTCTGTTCAGGCTGTGCCTCCATAATCCTTGTCAGTCTGAAGCGAAGAGGCAGAGGAGGGTACGTGAGCTGGGGCCAGAGAAGCATGCCAGCATGCTGTGTGCTGCTTGTCAGCATTTCTAAAGAGAATGCTCTCATGTGGGCACAGCCAGGGACCTGATCTGTTCCAGGCTGCAGGGAAGGAAACATCTTTCTTTCTTTTTCTTTCTTCCTTTCTTCCTTTCTTCCTTTCTTCCTTTCTTCCTTCCTTCCTTCCTTCCTTCCTTCCTTCCTTCCTTCCTTCCTTCCTTCCTTCCTTCCTTCCTCTATCTCTTTCTTTCTCTCTTCTTTCTTTCTTTCTTTCTCTCTTTCTTTCTTTCTCTCTTCTTTCTTTCTCTCTCTCTCTCTCTCTCTTCCTTTCCTCTTCTCTCCCTCCCTCCCTTTTTTTCTTTTTCTATTTTTTTCTGAGACAGGGTTTCTCTGTGTAGCCCCAGCTGTCCTAGAACTCACTCTGTAGATCAAGCCGGCCTCCAACTAGCAGAGATTCACCTGCCTCTGCCTCCCAAGTGCTGGGATTAAAGGTGTGCATCACCATGCCTGGCTGGAACCATATCACAATAGCAAGCAGTAGAAAGCTTAGAGTGTCTTTGGTACTTAACATCATTCTGTCACTGGATTATGTCAGGTGATGAGTGTGATTCCTGACTGCACTGCAGGGCAGGCAGAGCTCATCATCAGCAGAGGCCCAGTCCTTACACAGGAGCTAACTGTGGCTGACCACACTCAACTCAGTGTCTCAGGATGGTAGGACCTTCAGCTGTAAACAGGGAAAGGAGCTGTCCGAGATGATTTCTGAAGTTCCTTCTCATTCTAATGCTGGACTCTGACTCTGGTGTCTGCTGCAAACTGGCCTTTAGATTTGGCTCTGACTGTGTCCCAAAAACTCCTATTAAAAACCCTATTCCAAGGCTAACCTCCAGGCTGCATGAACAGCCGCCCTAGCTGCAGTCAACTCTCTCGAGACTCCTTCCAATAGGCTCTCCTACCATTCCCAAGGCTGCACCTCAGTCCACATGTGTGCCATCGCTGTTTACATGGCTGGAATCCCCATAGTTCCCACCTCCTCAGCAGTCTTCCTTCTCACCTACCTACCCAAGAAAACAGTACAAATCACCCAGACTTTAAAACAACTGTCATGTCTTCTGAGAAGGTGAATTCTTCTCTGGTCTCAAGAAACTCCATCATAGTGTGTATTACAGCATGTGACATGTGTATCCAGCTGCTGCCGCCCATCATAGCGTGTATTACAGCATGTGACATGTGTACCCAGCTGCCGGCCGCCCATGCCCGTCATAGCGTGTATTACAGCATGTGACATGTGTACCCACGCCGCCTGCCCATGCGTGTATACAGCATGACGCCCACTGCCGCCCATACCACTGCTGCGTCACTGCTGGGATCTAGAAGGAAGGGGCCCAAGGTCTGGTTTTCCAGCTAACTCTGCATCATAAAGAAATGCCATAAACCAATATTTCTTCAGTAAACTGTAAAGAAGGTATTTTTCAGAACTACGACCTACTGCTTTGGGTCCTAAATCCAAACCTTTAAATTAGGCCTCACATCGTGCTAACTTATTAGGACTCTGACTCTGTTGAAACTGGAGAGGGCTTCTTGTAGAAGCTCTTAGAAGCTGATTTTATTCTTTCCTGTAAAATTTCCGTTACATTTATTTGTTTTTGTATGTGTACATGTGCACTCACTTATGTTCCAGTTCACATGTGCCATGGCATGTGTGTAGACTCCAGAAGTCAGTTTTTTTCCTTCCATAATGTGGTTCCCTGGGATTGAATTCAGGTTGTCATGAGTGGTCTCTACCCACTGAGCCATCTTGTCAGTCCTAAGGGTGATTTTAAAAATACTGATTTCTGACTTTTTTTTAAAAACTTCTTAATAAAAATCACTGGGAGCCTGGCAGAGCTTCCGAGTTGTTGTAAATTTCATACAACCATGGATGGATCTCACCTCCGGGAGACCAAGAGTAAATTCTCTCTGTATCAACAGATGATTTGGGGCCATGAGCACCACAGAGTTTTGAACAGTCCTTGTGAAGGGAGGAGAGTGTGTCTAACATTTTGCATGGAACAAGCCTTATTTTGAAGGCTTGTTTTGTACACTGTATACTTGGTGAATTCTCTCTCTTCAGTGTCTGTGGTGGTTTGAAGAATGGCCTCATAGGCTCATGTATTTGAATGTCTAGTCACCAGGGGTGGCGCTATTGGAAAGGATTAGGGGTGTGTCCTCATTGGAGTAGGTGTGTCCTTGCTGAAGGGATTTTGTCACTGGGGGTGGGCTTTGAGGTTTCAGAAAATCATGCCAGTCCCAGACTCTGGAGATCAGGATGTATCTCTCATTACTTCCCCAGCACCATGCCTACCTGCGTGCCACCAAGCTCCTCACCACGGTGACAATGGACTAGACCTCTGACAATGTAAGCAGACCCCAGTTTCACTCATAAGCGTTCCCTTGGTCATGGTGTCTTCACAGCAGTAGAACAGTGACTACGAGAGTGTCTGTGAAAATTGATAATGCCTGCTAGGGAGGTAACAGTGCCCAGCCTGAGAACTATTGGTTTCAGAAGAGACCAGGAAGCCTCCCGCACAGGCACAACTTTCCAGACTAGCAAGTGTAGGTCCTAGATTTTCTCAATGCTAATGGCATTGATTTAATTGATGACCCTAGTTCAGAGTTCATTACAAAAGATAAAAACACACCTTTTCCTTTACATAGGTTTCATAGTCTGTGAGAAGCTTGAACAGCTGTTCTCATTGGTCTTTTTGTAAGATGAGGGACAGATTCTATAATCTGTGTGTGTGTGTGTGTATGTGTGTGTATATGTGTATGTGTGTATGTGCATGTGTGTATGTGTGTTTATGTGTATGCATATGTGTGTATGTGTGTGTGTATATGTGTGTTTATGTGTATGTGTGTGTATGTGTGTTTATGTGTATGCGTATGTGTGTTTATGTGTGTGTATGTGTATATGTGTGTGTATGTGTGTATGTGCACGTGTGTGTATGCATATGTGTGTTTGTGTGTGTATGTGTGTTTATGTGTATGTGTGTGTATGTGTGTGTTTATGTGTATGCGTATGTGTGTTTGTGTGTATGTGTGTGTATGTGTGTGTATATGTGTGTTTATGTGTATGTGTGTATGTGTGTGTTTATGTGTATGTGTGTGTGTATGTGTGTGTATATGTGTGTTTATGTGTATGTGTGTATATGTGTGTTTATGTGTGTGTGTGTGTATGTGTGTTTATGTGTATGTGTGTATATGTGTGTTTATGTGTATGTGTGTGTGTGTGTATGTGTTTATGTGTGTGTGTATATGTGTGTTTATGTGTATGTGTGTGTGTGTGTGTATGTGTGTGTTTATGTGTATGTGTGTGTGTGTATGTGTATGTAGGACAGAGGTCAACCTGACGTGTTTTCTTCAGTCACTCTCCATCTTGTTTTCTGAGATAGTCTCTCATTTTTTAGTCTCTCGTTTTTCTCCAACTTGATGGTTTGGCTAGGCCAGCTGGCTACTGAGCTCCAGGGATGGATCTGCCCGCCTCTGCCTCCCTAGCACTGGGACCACAAGTGATGCCACCACACCAAGCGTTTATGTAGATTCTGAGGACTGAACTCAGGGCCTCACGCCTGCCTGGCAAACACCTTAGTGACTGAACCATTTTCCCAGAAGACAAAGAAATCTAACTCTTAGAGAAGTTCAGTGATGCTGGCTCAAATTTTAGAGCCAGGACATTTTGAAGTTGAGAAGGAAACCAGACATACAGACCATCTCACATGCCAAAAGGAACAAAAACCTGCACAGACAAGCTGGCTTATGCATCCTCTAATTGACTTTTGGTGAGACATGGTGCTATTGTACTAAGTTGGAACACACACACACACACACACACACACACACACACACACACACACACACTTCCCATCAGCGCTTCCTCAGTTGCTTGATTTGCTACATTAACTTCTGAGTGACCATTAGCGGATACAGAACACATTAAAGTCCACAGTCACAAAGTTCAGTCCGTATCTCAATTATGACTAAATTAGTGACAGGTTTTATTCTTGACCGAATCTCATCTCTAGAAAATGATTCTCAAAGACGTCTTGCTCTCTGCCCTAAAAGCTGTTTAGATTGTTACTCTTAGTAAAAACTTCCGAAGCAGAGGCTGGAAGATCCCACTAGACAGTGAAGACGTCAGGGCTGACTTTTGGAGCGTAGATGGTGCTGGCTCCTGTACCACCACACACAATGACTCGTGATGCCGCTGCCCACGTTTTCCGAGGGAAAGGCACAAGAGCAGTCTCCCTGCACACAGGAGACTGGGGAGCACCAACCTGCACTGCTAAGGGATTGGAACAACTGGGCCATGGCATCAATTGTAGAAGGCGATAGGCCATCTCCCAGAAAGACATGAAGATGCCCACACCACCATCAGACCACAGACATGGATTCCATAGACTTTCCTGGTTGCTTATCCATCCAGAAAATGAAGGTAGACACACCGGAGAAGGCACTTAGGTGTGAAGGGCTTAAAGACAACACTAGTTGTTTTAGAGAATCATGGTCTTCGGTGTGTTGGGGGAGATGCAGCCCGGGGGCTAATAGCACACACTTGTTAGATGTATGAAATTGATAGGCTGTTTACTTTGGATCCAGGTTTCCTCAGCTTTACCATAGGGACACTCTTCTTTTAGGGATATAGTCAGTGTAACTAAGCATTACTATCATCTCAATCATTAGCATCATCACCCTTATGGAGTAAAGAATTAGGATGAAATGCCAGTGGTTCCAACAATAATTACATAAAAATATGAACTTTGATTTTGTATGTATCACAAAGCAGAGTACAGATCCTGAAGTCCTTGGTCCTTGGCTTTATCTAAAATCCTATACTTCCAAGACCAGTGAGATCGCTCAGTGGGTAGAGGCACCTGAGGTGGATTAGGCAGAAGGAGAGAACAGTCCTCTGACCTCTACACACACATAATGACACATGTGTTCACTCCCCCAACACACACACTCACACACACAGAGGGAGAAATAGGGAGAGGAGGGAGGGAGGGAGGGAGAGAGAGAGAGAGAGAGAGAGAGAGAGAGAGAGAGAGAGAGAGAGAGAAACAAAAATCTGATTTTTCCACTTTCTACTTGGGTAAAAGTTTAGTAGAAGGAACTAATCTTGCTGCCTAAATGAGTTGTCATGACTAATGGGAAGATATATGACGTTTAAAGATGTAGTGGGTGTAGAGAGAGGAGCCCGTGTCTTGCTTCCGCCTCTGCCATTAACTTGGATAACTGCGATTAGCTTAAATTTCTGTGGGTATAAAGTGAGAGAGCTGGATTATGTGGTTGTTACAAAATACCAGTATAATGATAATTTAGTAGAGATAAAAATCTCTGATAAACAATGAGTGAAGATAAATTAGGATGACCATTGTGTCTGCAGAATGCTCAACACCTGGATCCAGTTGTTTTTTATTTATTGCTAAAACAAAGGGGATAAAAAACAAAGGGCTATAGAAACCAGCCTGCTCACTTGTAATTTGGTTTACTGGGTAAGAGTATTTTTCCTTTGGCAAACGGGAATCAATTAAATCTGAGCATTTTTTTTAATTGACCAGCTGGACTAGAATATATTCCCCAACACCCTGCAGTAAACACCCTCAAAGGCAGACCTCGTCCTTCTTGAAAAAGGGTGCTCTCCTGTGACCAATCAGACTGCAGGGCTCTCCAAAAGCTAGTGGCTGTGCCTCCACGTCACACTGTGCTGCTTCTGAATTCAGAACAATAGCAGTTCCGGCACTATTGTGAACGCTGGCCTAAAGCTCTCTCAAGAAAACAAGTGGAGTGGAAAACTAGAAAAAGGCTGTAGACTACTCCGTCTAAGCTCGGAGCTTATGATGTCGCCTCATCAATCCAAGACCCCGTACCTCATATATGTCCCCTGTCCTTTGAGAATGCCAAAATACGTATTTCTTAGGAGCAGTCTGTCTCAGCCATTATCACCTCCTGTGACCCACTGAGGGTCTAGGAAAATCAGAGTAAAATGTGATGGTCTGTGTTTGTGTCCTGTTTTATTTGTTAAAAGCTTGTACCATGAAAAACACCATTTTTTGTTCTTTCTGTGTGTGTGGTGTGCATGCATGCGTGTGCACGTGTGTGTGTGAGGGTACACACACAGGTAAAGGCCAGAGGCTGATGTGGCATGTCTTTTTCTCTTGCTCCCCCGCCCTAGTTTTTGAGAGAGGATCTCTTACTGAATTTGAAATTCACTGATGGTCAGCAAGCCCCGGATCTCTCTTCATCCCCCTCCCCCAGCTCTGAGATTGCAGGCACATGTCACCATGCTTGGCTTCTACATGGGCCCCGGAGACCAAATTCGGTCCCTCATTCTTGTGCAGCAAATACTTTACTCACTGAGCCTACTCCTCAGCCTGAGTAATATTCATTTCCTTCTTCTTCTTTCTTTCTTTCTTTCTTTCTTTCTTTCTTTCTTTCTTTCTTTCTTTCTTTCTTTCTTTCTTTCTTTCTTTCTAAGATTGATTTTATTTTATGTGTAGGAATGTTTTGCCTACATGTATATCTGTGCACCACGGGTGTGCCTGGTGTCTGCAGAGTTCAGAAAAGGGAGTTGAATTCCTTGGAACTGGAGTTAAGAATGATTGTGAACCACCCTATCAGTACTGAGAACTGAACCCAGGTCCTCTGCGAGAGGTCTGTCTCTCTCACCAGAGCTGTCTCTCTAGCCCCCAAAACTCATTTCTTGAGAGAGGATTGGCTAGCTGAGTATATGGCCAGTAACTATATAACTATATAAATAATAACCTGAATTCAACAAATACTTTTCAGTACCAATGTGCCAGGCTCTAAGAGCTTCAAGTACCCTTGCCACCTTGCTCCTGTGCCAGGACAAGACTTTCAATTACATTATTGATTAAATGGATGATGGCATACTCTCAAGAGCAGTGTCAGAACTAAACTTTCAATTCTCTGTTCCTTCAATATAAAAAAATCAGAGAATTTTAATAATTAACAGAAATGGGATACTGAACTCTTTTCAGCTCTGGGTAACAGCATTTCCCCTTTTAGAAAATCCAGGCCCATCCACAAAACAAACACTTTGTACGATTTGAATAATTGACACTCAACTAAAGTTACTTACTACTTAAACAAAAATGATTTACTAGGTCAGGGTCATCAGTCTTTCATAATATAGTTTTCCTTTAGTAATATAATATTATGTGTAAAAAGGACCTGAGAACGACATGCTCGGCCACCACCTGGGACTAAGTGTGTCTGAATGATCTTCCTGGCAGAGCATGTTGTAAGCCACTACCTATCTCTGCCAGACTGAAATTGCTAAGGAAGGAAGTGACCTGGCAGAGTCTGATGCCTTTTAACCAATCTCACCTTCATTTCCTGGGTGTTCTGCTGATAGAGAGGAAGACAGCAGACAAATCAGCAAATGGCTTCACTGAGTCTTCAAGAGGAACAACAGCTCTAACAAACACAATGGAGCATTATCTGACTTTTTACAGAAAGTTGGGGGGAGTGGGGTGGTAGTGGGTAGATCTATGAGGAGCCGAGGGAAGGAGTGTGGGGAAGGCAGTGAATATGATCAAACACATTGCATGCATGTACGAAATCCCTAAAGAATTAGTATTATATATACTTTAAAAAAGCAATCATCTGCTGGAGGAATTTTATTTACAGGCTTATCTTCTATGGAATCTGAGTCCTGTGTTAGCCTAGTGTTAAAAGAGGGGAAGACCTAAGTATCAAGTGTGAAAACAAGCCATGGCTGCATATAAAAAGTACTCCTACTCGAGGAACGGACAGCACCAGGCAAGGTGCAGGGGTAGGCACTAAGCAAAGTTGGGAGGCCACATAGCTGGATTCTCAAGTTCTACTCACGGCTGACACAGGTTTCACTAGAGAATCCATGTTGCCAAAGCTCCTATCTAAGGCCAGAATACTTACTGCAGCTCCAAGAATTCAGTTGAAGAAATAGATTTTCGCCTTTTCTTTTGGTTTAATCAATGCACGAAATAGAATTACCATTGTTCATACTCACTTATGAAGCTCAATTCACTAGTAATAAAACATTTCTTTTAAATTATCCCTCTCACCCATTTGCACTGAGGAATACCCACAATACATTTTTTTTGTGTTATTTCTGAATCCTTAATGTCACAGCAGTTTTCTTCAAGACACTATGACCCTTCAGTTAATGACTTTTTTTCTGAGAAGAACATGTTCAGGTTCAAATAAACTAATCTACAAACAGTGCACAGTTTCTATTAATAGAACCTAACCAATCGGAAATCTAAGCAATCAAAAATTCAAATCCATCATTCTACTTTTCAATGAAAATGAAAATAAAGTCAAAATGCATTCAAATGAAAGATTAAAAACACCCAGAAGCTCTTCAACTTGAGCTACCCTGTTTGGGCATAGTCTGTACCACATGTGTATGTAATAATCAACAATTGCATTCAGCCACACTCCTTAGAGGTACCTTCATCTAGCTGTCTCTCAGTCTTACTACAACTGTTTGGAGGTAGTTATGGAAATCCCATCAATGTTACAGATGAAGGAAGGGGGCTTTAGGAAGGTCTATAATGTCATCAACTGGCATGCTTACCACTGGTTCCAAGCCATCTATTATTTCCATGTTTATCACAAGATACTTGCTAAGATAAGGTAGACACCCATTACTAAGCTGTTGTACTTGAATTCTAGACAAGAGTAAGGTTACTTCTAAGTTGAAATTCAGAAAACCAAACCAAACCAAACCAAACCAAACAAACCAAACCATCAACCCACATAGAATCCACGGCAAGCAGACTGCTGAGGCCTCCAGCTCCTTGAGCAGACATGTAGCTCCTGGCTAGCTGCTGATCACCCTGCCCATCTTTGGGCTGCTAGAGACATAGGAGGTACAAGTATTCTTGTCTCCTTCCTTGTCAGGAGCTTCAAAGAGAGTCTTAAATCCTTAATTCTTTTCAATGCCTTGTCCTTTGTTGCTGTGAGGGTTTTTCCCCCACTCTTGGAAGTGGCATTGTCCAACAGAACCCTCTGCGATGATGGAAAAGTTCTGCCCCTTCCAATAAGGTAGTCATTTGTCACTGATGGTTATTGAGCACTTGAGATATGAGATACTGGTGTCAAAATATTTTAGTTACAGTTGGACTTTAAATGGGTTATGTAGCTAGTGACTACAGATAGAGAGGTTCCAGACAGTTTATGATCATGGTTCACAGGACCCAGAATACCCCTTCAATAGCATCTTTAGGCTTATGAAGTTATTTAATATGAATTTAATATGAGTTATGCCTTAACTGGACCTAGAAGGGGCAGAAGTAAAATGTTGGCAATAGCACTAAGAAGGCATCTGGGGCTCTCTAAGGAAGGGCTAATGAACCCATCTGCATTTCAGTGCCACTTGGATTGAATTTGAATTTTTAAGCTAAGTTTTGGAGCAAGATAGAACTATCAATTCAATGTAAAATGTCTACTCTGAAACATGGTATGTACTCTCTTATAAAGAGGATATTAGCTGTAAAGTGAAAGGTAATCATGCTGTGATCCACAGACCCAGAAAGACAAATGTGGTATGTACTCACTTGTGAGTGGATGTCAGTTATAAAGTGACAGGTAATCATGCTGTGGTCCACAGACTCAGAAAGGCTAAGTAATAAGGAGGGCTTAAGAGGGGATGCAAGGATCTCCCCAGAAAGAGAAAATGAAATAGATTTCGTGGGTGTTCTGGGGCAGGTGAGGTTGGGAACAAGAGGAATGGGGGGAGAAAAAACTGGGAGAAATGACTGGAATGGGGGGGCATTTGGAGGATGAGGTGGAGACCTAGTGCAATGGAAACTCCATGGAATCTACAAGAGCAACCCTAGCCAAGACTCCTAATGGGGACAAGAAGTCTGAACCAGCCACCTTCTGTAACCAGGCAAGGCCTCAAATGGAAGGACTGGGACACCAACTCAGTCACAAAACCTTTGACCTACACTTCGTCCTGCCTGCAGAGTGTTTTGGGACCAGAGCCTAGCAGAATCCCCATCAAAGAGAGCAGAGAGACTTCATCCAGCAACTGATGGGAACTGATGCATAATCCCACAGCCAAACGTCAGGCAGAACTTGGGGAGTCAAGCAGAGGAAAGGGAGGAAGGATTGGAGTAACTAAAGAGGTCAGGAAGACCACAAGAACATGGCTCACAGAATCAGTTGGCCGGGACTTGTGAGGGCTCGCAGATCAGGGAGCCTGTAGAGGTCCGACCTAGATACTCTGTATATATGTTATGGCTGGGTTGCTTGGTGTTCTTGTGGGATTCCTAACAGTGGGAGTGGGGAAATTTGCTCTTTTTGCCTACTTATGGGACCCTTTTCCTCCTACTGAGTTGCCTCATCCAGCCTTCATGTGATGGTATGTCTCTGGTCTTATTGTAGAATATATGTGCCGTGTTTGGTTGATGTTCCTGGGAGGCCTGCTCTTTTCTGAGGGGAAATGGAGGGGATGTGGATCTGGGGGAGAGGAGAGATGAGAGGAAGGCTGAGGGGAGGGGAGGGAGAGAAACTGCAGTTGGGATGTAACATATGAGAGAAGAATAAAAATGTCTTCTCTGCCAGTGCAGTCATTATGGCTACAGGAATCCAATGAATGAAGATGAACTTGTACTCCAGGCTGTTAAAACGAAGCAAGGAGAAGTGAATGAGATGTCAGAGTCTGCCAGAATGACCAGTAATCACAGGATCATCCCTGATGAAGCTCTATACTTGGGAGAACTGGGAAGACCCCAAGAAATGATAGATGAAAGGACTTAACATCACGCCTAGCTTGCGGAAAGCATTTTATAGATACTAGCACTTCTAGTGATCCTTATGTATGCCTAGGTTATTTTGTAGCCCTCTTCCAAGTTCCTCTGAAGTCATGGGGAGCTGCTTGGAATTATCAGTTTTAGGGAAACTATGTTGTTGGACGAGGTCAGAGTGATCTAGACAACACGGGCATGCTGTGGACAGCCACAGCACCATCCCTGTTTGTGACTGCTTTATAGGAAACGTGTCACTGAGAAGGACTGATTGTCTCTCAGGTACTCAGAGGCAGACAGTACTGGAATAGTAGAACCAGAAGAGGAAAATTCTCAGAGAAACAGTATCCAAGAGGACTGTCTGTATGTTAGACATTTGTGATATATCGGGATGCTAATATCATCTAGGCTGGTGAGCCACAGGGAGCATCTGTCCCCGGATGGGAGAAGTATCTGGGTACGTGGCATTTCGGTTGAGTTTTCAGGCCTTGAGGCTTGGTGGGAAGGGTACTGACTCTGGAACACATTTTCAGGATTTAAATACTAACTTTTCAATTATGTGACTGAGAAGGGTGACTCCTCCAGGCTCCCAGTCTCTTTTCTGTCGAACAATGGTCCTGACTATTCACACCATTCTAACTCTAAGCACAAGTCTAAATATGAAGGCATATGTGGGTTTCTGGATTCAGTGTTCTAGTTCTTGTCCTTCCAGGAAAGCCTGCTGGTTTAGCCTCCAACCTGTTTCTATAAACTTGGAGCTCAAGTTGTGTGAACAGTTGTAGCAAGCATAAAACAGTTGGAGGGTGGGAGTGAGTGACAGCGGGTAGGTAAACAGATTAAAGAAGAAAGGATTAGGAGAGAGCAGTGTGTGAAAGGGAAAGTGCCCCCCCCCCGTTATCTGCTGTATCCCCACTCCTCATCACAGCCGATGAAAGTCAAGTACACGATCAAGACATGAAAGCGACTTGGGCATGGAGGTAAGCAGCAGAGAATGTGACTCCAACCCCCAACCTCAGCTTTTTCATTTGTGTTATAGGTATGGCTCAGCGCTGATGTGAGGTTTAAACAAGATGACAATGTCTAGCAGACTGTGTCTGCTAATATGACTGTTCAGCAAATATTCTCTTAACTTGCACATCCCCCAGTTGCCTTACTCCTTTTTTCACCTTACCCACAAGACGCTGGTTAAAAAACAAGCCTACTCTCTGCTAAAATTGATGTTTGGGGGATGTAAACAACATGTGGTGGTGAGGGAAGACGCAGAGCAAAGACAAGTCATAACCCCAAACAAGGCGAATCCAACTCCCTTTAAATGAATTCACTTGTTTTTCTGTATCCTCACAATTCTCTGGTTCCTGAAAGCCACAGAAGTGTTTTTCAGGACAACATCCCTAACTGCTTTTTCAACACTTTATGGACTGGAAGACTTGCGTCAGGCAGAGTGAGGCATCATCCAGTTACCAAGTCACATCCTGGAATTTCAGGGGGGCCTTGTTCTTCCACCCAGAACAAGTCTGGGGAAGCAGAGAACTGAGAAGGCAATGGAGCCTCACTTGTTTTCTACTTAAACAGCGGACGACGCCCTTTTACGGTGATTATATCTCAGTTGCAGGGAGAGCTGGCCAGCCCGGGATCCCACCAGTTCCCGGTATTTACCTCCCAACAGACAACTTTCAGCACCACGGACAGCGCCCCGCCTCTCACCCGCTCTCTAGTGCTCTCCGCGACCCGGGAGAGGAGGCAGGGTATCCCGCATCCTTTGGCTACTCGGTCCAGTTACTGCCTCCGCCACACAGGCGAACATCCTTTGAGCCTCTTGACTCAAGATCTCAATGAACCGAGTTTCGCACACGTAGCAAGATTAGTACCGAGGACAGGCGACAGCCCTGCTGCTCCTACCTCCCCTCATCTTCTCTTTCCATCCCTTCTGAGTCATTTGGCAGCTTCGATCGTAATATAAAATGCACATTTGACGGGGAGGAGGAGTGACTCAGGGGAGAGAGGAGGCTCGGGGCCACGCCACCCTACTCTGCCCCTCGGAATTCGTGGGGGACTGAATGTGCTTTGGGGCTGCGGAAAAGGCCAGACTAAAACAGGCGAAACAGCTCGGGCGAGAGTCCTCTTGAAAGCCGCTGGGCAGCAACGTGCCCGGATACCTCTCCCGTCACATCCTTCTCATCGCCTCACGGTGTCCCGGTTGGCTGGGGACAGATGCTCCCCGTGGCGCACCAGCCTAGTCGGGGCGTCGGGCTCCTCTGGAGTCCCTTTGAAGAGTTTTGCTCAGGTAAAAGGACGGATTGTTGTCCCCGCCTTCCTCTGGGACTGCGGCCCGCCAGGAAACCATCTCTTCTTTTTCCAAGGGCTCAGTCCCAGGCCGAGAGCCCAATTACCCCAGTCAGGTGCGCGCACAGGCTTGGAGGACAGTGTGGGCCCCGCGGCTGCCGAGACCCGGGTGGCCGGGGACTCCCAGCATCTCAGCCTCGCGCTCCCGCCTCGGCGGAGGCTGCGCCAGCCCGCGCCCCGCCTGCCCGCGCCCGCTCGTCCCCACATCGCGGACGCTACCAGGGCCCCATTCCCTGCCCGAGCCCGCGCGACCCTGACCTCGCTCCTTTCTTCCAGAGACCCCCTTCCCATAGGTCGCCCTCAACCTCCGCGCCATGTTCCCGCTTCCTCCCTTCGGGTGCCTGGGGCTCGCTGGTTCATCTGAGTCGTGGGAAGCCAGGGGCTGCACAGGGGGCACAGCCTGTGGTGAAGGGGGGCATCCACTCACCAGAGAGGCTGGAGGTGATGGTCTGGAAGCTGATGGCCGGCGATCTGCACTTCCAGCTGAGATGCGGGCGGTGGTGGTGGTAAAGGAAGAGAGGAGGCAGCGGCGGCTGCTGAATCGCTCCTCAATTATTCAGATCTAAACCCCTCCGCAACCCTCCAGCGCCTGCCAGTCTGCTCTCCGGCTTGCCTATCTCCGCCTCCTTGCAGTCACGTGGCTAGCCCAGCCCCTTCCATTACTGGGGACTAGCATCGCTCCCGAACAGCCCCTCCCGCTTCCGCCGGGTCTGTCACTCATCTGCCTTCCTGAGCTTCCAGGTGCGGCCTCCAGCCTCCAGTACCTCCCGCTGTGTGGAGCGGAGGAGACCGGTTCTATGCCCTGGGAATACAGGGTGGTAGGACTCTGCAGTGTCGCTGTGCTGGTTGGGATGGCTTCTGCCATCAGTTCCACCTCTCCTGGACTCAGCTACCCGCCAGGCCTGCTTCCTGTCCCCTGGAAGCTTTCTTCCTCCGGATGAGGAGCCCTCGAGACTCAGCCTTCTTTTACCCACCTCGATGCTGTCGGAAAAAAAAGGTTGGAGATGCTAAACTCCCCCTCAGCTCTCACAGACAAGACCCAAAGCTCAAAGACACCAATCTTATTTTAGAGTCCACAACATTTTGAGGATTGGAGATTTTTGAAGACTCGGAATTTCAGTCTATGACCTTCTAGCTTTTCTTCCCTTGTCTATGAAATGAACCTCTCCCAGGACTCTGGAGACAGTGGACATCATGTTCTTGAAGTTGCTTAGCTCAGTGCTAGGCATGGGAAGAGATCAGTAAAGGAGAGTCCGTCTCTTGCCTCCATTAGAACAGTTTCAGAAACAAAGAGAGTGTGATGTGTGTGCCAGTAGAATGGAGATGTCTTTTGGAACATAGAAGGAGTCTTCCATGAGGTCAGGCTAGATGATCAGGCCAAGCAGACAGGGAGATACGTGAAGCTTTTATTTTACACTGGTCCCTTAAAGTGAGTGTCCTAGAAGCTTTCTCTATCTCAAAAGGACTATTTGGGTGTGGTGGCACGCACTTTTAATCCCAGCACTTGGGAGGCAGAGGCAAGAGGATTTCCGTGAATTCAAGATGAACCTTATCTACATAGCAAGTTCCAGGCCTACTGAGGCTACATAGTAAGACCCTGTCTCAAACAAACAAACAAACAAACAAACAAACAAACATAGAGAATAGATGGTACCAATCCTAGCACATCTGACGGTGGTGAATCAATTATTTAACATGCATCGAGCAGATTGATTTGGATGCAAAGTGCCTTCATAAATTGTTAGACATTTGTCAAAGCCCTTAAAGTCTATGGCAGTTGATGGCATGTAAGCTCCTTCTATTAGATATAAAAGTTACTACATTGTTATGTTCAGGGAGAATACTGGCTGACTGCTATTCCTTTCATGGAGGGCAAATTCATATCTAACTGTAGGTTGTGGATCAGCCCTGGCCTTGGAGGTCTAGCTGTTCCTTTGGTATCCAATCATGGCCAGGACAGTCTTGGTACATCCACCTACTTCAAACTCATCACTACCTTAAGCCTGCATCCATACCTTCTTGAGACAATACTCTGACTTAAACTTTTAAGTTCATAGCGTATCAGACTTCTTGGGATCCCACAAAGTTGTGAGCTGTTGCAGAAAAAGGGTAAAGTTTGGGATGTTGGTGCAGGCTCTGCCTGGGACTCACCATATAACCCTTAAGTGATCTCTTGAGCCCTCAGAGTTGTATCTTGAAAACGGGACAAGCATGTCTACTTTCTCTAGGAGACAGTTGTGATGTTCAGCTAGGCTAATTAACAGCCACTACTGAGTGAGAAGCCATGGTGGTAAAAAGTAAACAAATACCTACCAACGCTATGGCCTGAGGGGAACACTGAGGCTGCTCTAGTCCCAGGGTACTAAGGGGTTTAGGAGAGGGCAATCTGGGGTTGTTAGGGAGCAGCAACTGAGAAGTCAGCGAGTCTCTGTAAGTTTACAAGTCTGCCTGAAACCCAAGGGCGGTGTGGGCCTAAGAGCTTCACTGTTGCTCTGAGATTGTTTTAAATTAATATCATCTTACCCACAACTACGGCTTTTGTCTTTCCAACACTAGTCAAAATCTCAGTAGTTATCAGTATTTAATATGTAATGTAGCTTAGTGCCTATATTTTAGCAGAGCAGGGTTGGGGTTGGTAATTCAAAAGAGGGTCAATTCCAAATCCCAAAGACTCTTAATCCAAGAGCAGTTTCTGGGTCCTTAGCAGCAGTGTGGGCAGTGATAACTATTTTCTAACCTACTGCTAACGGTACTGCCCTGACCCAGACCAGAGATCCCTGCCCCCGAGTCCTGGTATGCTTCCCTTTAATAAGCTTTAGACATCTATCTAGATCTCCTCATTTGTAAGGAAACCAGAGACCAGAGGGAGCCATTCATGTTCCCGCACACAGCACTTTAAAGTTTGTTCTGGTGAAAAGATACCCCTGATTCCCAACTCTTTCTTCAGTGCTATCAGAAATCACAGAGAATAATGAGCATGATGTCACTTAATTTGACCTTAAAAATTAGTGTCATTATGAGCAAGTACTTGAATAAGTATGCATTTTAGAAAATTTGGGATATGTTCTCAGTAATCACCATAGGACTCTGACTAGAGCCCAATCAGTTTTGAAAGCCCAAGGTGGCTTTACCCAGCAAAGGGCTGGAGAGGGGACCTAAAGGCCAGAGCTTGCATAGATTTCAACACTCAGTCACACCTTAAGGGGATTTTGTGGTAAGGTCCCTCTTGCCGCCTCCTTTACTTGAGAGCTTCTGGTGACTCCTGACCATATCAGAAGCCCCTGACATCACCTGAACAGAAATATTGGCAAGTGTTTAGAGCCGTGCATAGCAATAAGGATCAGCACACACCACACTACCAAAATGAAACAATGATACTTCACAGTAACTGCTAATTAAATCTGGACAGGCCACATCTTAGTTTTCTTGTTCCAGCAAATGGAATATAGAAGTATTGATTAATTTATTGAACACGTATTTGAGATACTCAGAATGCAGCCTCCAACAATGCAAAACTGGTTCCTGCTCTACAGTACTAAAGCTGCTGGGGAAGCACCGTGATGAGAAGAAAGCAATAATGACCCCAGCAGTACTGGGGTACCACCTTAGCTTAGTGATGGAGAACTGACATTCCCAGTTGTGAGCACAGGACCTCTTACCCGAGATGTCAGCCTTGGCTAGTACTGCATACCAGCAGTCATCAATAACACCCCTCTGGTCGAACTTGTGGTGGTATTGTGTTCCCCAAAATATTGTGTACCTTAATAAATTTATCTGGGGTCAGAGAACAGACAGCCACTAGATACAAAGGCTAGAAAATGGTGGCACTCACACCTTTAATCCTAGCATTCCAGAGATAGAAATCCCTCTGGATCTCTGTGAGTTCAAGGCCACATTGGAAACAGCCAAGCATGGTGACTCACACCTTTAATCCCAGAAAGCCAGCCTTTAATCCCAGGGAGTGGTGGTAGAAAGCAAAAAGATATATAAGGCGTGAGGACCAAAAACTAGAGGCATTTTGGCTGGTTAAGCTTTCGGCTGGTTAAGCTTTCAGGCTTTGGAGCAACACAGTTCAGCTGAGATTCATTGGGATGAGGACACAGAAGCTTCCAGTCTGAGGAAACAGGACCAGCTGAGGAATTGGCAAGGTAAGATACCTGTGGCTTGTTCTCTGATCTTCCAGTTCATCCCAATACCCTGGCTCCGGGTTTGATTTTATTAATAAGAACTTTGAAGATTCATGCTACACGAACTACTTGAATAGGCTATAGTTAGGCTAAGAGGGGCTGGCCAGGGTCTTTAAAGCAAGGATTTGATTTTGTCTCCTGGTTCATGAAGGTGAATATTTTGAGTTTTTCCCCCCCTAGAAGAATTCCATGCTCAGTGGTGTTCTTGCTTCTGACAGATTCAAAGACTAAGGAATCCAAAGTACTGTAGCACCCTGGTCACACTGGTGTGGAGCCCCTTCTGCTGAAAGCAGTGCTGCTGGATTGAGGAGGAAAAAAAGGACGGCACAACTGACACCCAGGATATGTCAGCACACCTTAAAGGCATGCTAAAGAAGTAACCCAGGGCTGGAGAAATAGCTCAGTTTATCGTGTGCCTGCTACAAAAACATGAAGACTTGTGTTCAGATCTCCAGCACCCATCCAGGCTGGGAGCCGCACTGTGTGTCTGCAGCTCCAGGGCTGGAAAGGGGTGGAGCCACACTGTGTGTCTGCAGCTCCAGGGCTGGAAAGGGGTGTAGCAGACCGATCTGAAGCTTGTTGACTAGCCTAGACAAACCAAAGAGCTTCAGACTCAATGACAGAATACTGTCTCAGCAAACAAACAAACAAACAAACAAACAAACAAAAGATGTCCACTGTGAAGGTTCACGCCCTTAATCCCAGCTCCCAGGGGAGGCAGAGGCAGACAGATCTCCATGAGTTTGAGGCCAGCCTTGTCTACAAATCGAGTTCCAGGACAGGCAGGCCTGTTATACAGAGAAACCCTATCTGTAAAAAACCAAAAAGAGAAGAAAGAAAGAAAGAAAGAAAGAAAGAAAGAAAGAAAGAAAGAAAGAAAGAAAGAAAGAAAGGAAAAAAGAAAGAGACAGAGAGAGGGGTGGTGGAGGTGGTGGTGGTGATGATGGTGGTGGTGGTGATGGTGGTAGTGATGGTGGTGGTGGTGGTGGTGGTGGTGGTGGTGGTGGTGGTGGTGTAGGGAGATCCAGGAAAGACACCTGATATTGATTTCTGCCTTCCACAAGTATCTTCCCTGTATACACACACCTGTGCTAAAACATACATAGAGTACTTGCACAGCACAGCTTTCCCAATACACACAATTGTAAACAAAGGAAATCAATAATCCTGCTATCAATGATTATTTGATTGCTAGATATTTACCAATCTTCGAATTTTCTACTGGATATCTGAATTTCAAGACAAAGTTCTGAATGTACCCATTTCATTTCCAAATGTATCACCCAACAGCGCACTCTCCTCACCCTCAGCCCATACAGAGTGCAGAAGATGCATTGTGAGTTGTAGATGTAACCAACCACCTTATTAAATAAGAAACACAGAACCAATGTAAAAGAGAAAGACAAGAGATCAGAGCTCAGAGCTAAAATCTCACCATTCCTTCTGTGGTGGTCCTAGCTTCCCAAAAGAGAGCTATTTCCTGTGTGTCTGTCTTTTCATAGTATTTTGTTCTGCCTTCTCATTGGTTGTAAACCCAAACACGTGACTGCCTCGTCACTGTGTGTATGTACAGCCCTCTAGGTCTTAAAGGCATATGTCTCCAATGCTGGCTGTATCCCCGAACACACAGAGATCTATGGAATTAAAGGCGTGCGCCACCACCGCCACACTCTGTCTATGGCTCTAATAGCTCTGACCCCGGGCAACTTTATTTATTAACATACAATTAAAATCACATTTCAGTACAATTAGAATACCACCACAGTGAGTGATGCTATGTAAAGGGATCAGAGGTCAGGAATGCCAAACTAATGATTTCCTAACCTGGGAGGGAAGAGCAAAACAAGAACATCTCAGTATGTGTTAAGTACAGTTCTTCCTATAGATAAATCTTTTTTTTTTTTAAATTTTTTCTTTCACTACCTTATCTAAAGAACAAAAAAAAAAAAAAACAGCGGCTTGTCTGCATAAACACAGCAGAGCACTCTTGATTCATAAATAAAAGCAACTACACAGAAAATTCTAAAAAAAAAATAAAAATAAAAATAAAACAACACTGCTCTATTCAGTCTAAACACCTTTACCTCTCTAGAATTCAAGGCTAGCTAAATCCATTTTTTTTTTTCTAAAATGGGTACTAGCAGTTGGTGAGATGGTAAAGACATACTGGCCTCAAATTGAGTTTTTTCCCATAGAATAATCAGAAAAATTGTGACATAATTACAAAAAGAACAACTTCAAACTCTGAAGTGACAGGTCATTTCCTGTCAAGTCCAGCTAGCATCTAAATCCATGTTTCTACAGCTTTGATGTACACAAGAACTATCTAGAGATTTTGTTAAAAATGCAGAATTGGGTTCAGTAGGTTTGGATGGACCCAAGAATTTATATTTTTTTCTATTTTTATCTTACTGTGTGTGCATGTGTTCATGTCTATATGTGTACATGTTCATGAGCAAGTGTATATGTTCATGTATGTGTGCACACGTTCACTTAAGCAAGTGCTTGTGTATGCTCACACATGGACATGTCTGATCCATGTGGCACTAGGTAGACAACAACTTTGGGTGTCCTACAAACAGCACTGTCCGCTTGTCTTGAAACAAGGTCTCTCATTGGCCTGGAACTCACCAATTAAGCTAGGCTGGCTGGCCAACCAGTCCTGGGATCCCCCTGTCTCCACCTCCTCTGTGCTGGGACTGCATGTGTGGACCATTGCCCCCAGCCTTTTTATATGGGTTCTAGAAACTGAACTTCAGAACTCATGTGTCTAAGGCTCAGCAAGGCAAGGTTCAAGGTTCACATTTCATATTCCAGTGCTTCCCCCTCACAAAGGTCCATTAAAACATTATTTGATGTTTTTATTTTTGCTGTTGATGTTTGATGTTTTGAGGGGGACACTCCAAAAAATTCAAACAAAATCAAACCCATCAAAAATATCAACAAATATGCTATTTGTTGGGCCACAATTCAAAAGCCAAATTTTGGAATATTGTGTTCTATGAGATTTTTTTCAATATTGAACATACTCAAAATTCCAATGGCTTATAATAACAGAAGTTGCTTCATTATTCATATTATACCTCTACCACAGGTTATAATAGGCTCTGTTCCTCATGGTCACTATTGTTTTATGATGCCTTCCCTTAGCACAATACTTCATGTTATATTTTGGTTTGGTAGATTGTAGTTAGAGTTTTCTTGCCTTGTCCACAGTCAGGACAAATCTTTGTCACCTGCCAGTTCCACAGCTGCTCAGACCCAACCAAGTAAACACAGAGACTTATATTGTATACAAACTGTATGGCCGTGGCAGGCTTTTTTAGTTAGCTGTTCTTATAGCTTAAATGAATCCATTTTCATAAATCTATACCTTGCCACGTGGCTCATGGCTTACCGGCATCTTTACATGTTGCTTGTCATGGCGATGGCTGGCAGTGTCTCCCTCACTTAGCCTTCAACTTCTCAGAATTCTCCTCTCCTTGTCCCACCTACTTCCTGTCTGGCCACTGGCCAATCAGTGTTTTATTTATATAGAACAATATCCACAGCACTTGGGTGCCAAATGTAGATGTAACCTACCGTCTTATTAAATAAGAAACACAGAACCAATGTAAAGAAGAAAGCCAAGAGATCAGAGCTAAGAGCCTTATAGTCTATTGTAGTTAGTCTCTTCAGCCAAGAGACCTCTCCAAAAGAGAGCTACTCTTTGTGTGTTTGTCTTTATATAGTTTTTTTTTGTTTTGTCTTTTTATTGGTTGTAAACCCAAACACATGACTGTCTTGTCACTGTCTGTCTGTAGAGACTTTTAGTTTTTTTATGGTTGGTATTGAGATTAAAGGCATGTGTTTCCGATGTTGGCTGTATCCTTGAATATATAGAGATCTACCTAGCTTTGTCTACCAATTGCTGGGATTAAAGGTGTGTACCACCAACGCCCAGCTTTTGTTATGGCTTTAATAGCTCTGACCCCCAGGCAACTTTATTTATTAACATACAATTAAAATCACATTTTAGTATAAATAAAATACCACCATAGCAGACCCTGCAGCAGAAACTCAAAGTTCAGTGCCATCTCATCTCTATTGCCCACCACTCCCTGGCTGTTCACCTAGCTCTACTCTACTGCAACCACAAGAGAAGTGGAGAAGAGTCATGCTTCCACTTGCCTGGAGTGAGAGCAGAGTCAGACACAGGGAACTGTGTCTACTGTATACATAGGTTTTCTATAGATAGCCAACAATCTTATCCCAATTACCTCAATCTTATCCCTCTTCTTTAATTTCCTCTAGTCAATAAAACCACCACTAGTCCATGTTCCTCCTGGGTCCCTTTTATTACATGCAGGGGAAAGGCAGTATGATATCAGAGAGACTACAAGGTGATAGGAAAGTTTTGGGAAAGCAGGGACATCAAAGGAAACAGTGAGCCAGGAAACTGGTTGGGGTGACTGGGAAAGAGAGAAAGTCGTGAAGATGTCATCCCCCTCTAGAGACTGGGCCCTGTATAAGAACATTTATATGGACTTATCCTCACAATAGTCTTGCCAGGTGGTCACTGTTGTATTTTATACACACATGTAAAACAGAGGCTCAGAAGGCTCATAAAACATGTTCAAGGTCAACAGAATGTGAGCCAGGATCAATGCCAGGCTGTAAATCTAGTCTCTCCCAAGAAGTCTAAGAAAGGCACTCTTAAAGAGCAAGGCCACATTAGTATTGAATGGATCAATTATTACACTTTCTTTGGAATTCCTGAGACAGTTTTGCAGTACTAGCCCTGTACTGACAAACAGGCTTGATAGAGCACAGCACCCAGATTCCATAGCAGCTCCGACACTGAACCATTGCAGTCTCCATGGGAAGCCAAGGTTCTCCTGAAGGGACACAGAGGTGTTCCCAGTCCACCATCCCTCAGGCTAATCTTCTCCCTTTCTCCCCTTCAGCCCCTCTTTCCCACCTGTATTGCGTAGGGATATCCAAATTGAAACACTCCCTCTTGGAGGGAGCAGGAACACTCATAAGACCAGGAAGTAAATAAAACTTACAAGCCTCAGAAGACTAACATTTACAAGATCCACCAGATCCCTCCCCAAGTTTATTCAATGAGTAACAATTGTTTGTGGGGTGCTCTCTAAGGGGAAGAGACTTTCTGGATTTGTCAAGTTGCCTATAAGTCACCCATGGAGTGCTGAGGTGGCAGTTTTGATGGACTGTTACTTCCTGGCGTGGGCTTTTTGATGCTGCTGCTCCCCATGTCAGCATGCTCCTGTCTCCCTCATGTGTCCTCCTGGAAGTGACACTAATAAACTCACTAAACTAGATTCCAGTGGGAATTTTTCTTTGGCCTGCTGTCAGTACCCTATCTGGGTCAGATAAACATCTGTTCTTGTTGCCACTGGAAACGTCATATGATGACATGAAAACACATTTGTCTATAGGACACTATGAACTGCCCAAAAGATATGATTGAAGTAAATGGTCTAAATGATATAATAAAACATGATTTCTAATCTCATAATGAAACACCTCTATCAACATTAGGAGGAACTTTGCAAAATATTGAGAAAAGATCTCACAGTACAGAAGGCAGCAGGGACTTGGGAGTTTGTCCTGTGTCTAGTGGTGGAGGACATGATAGGGACACTTGTGTGGATGTTGATGGAATATTTTTCTAGAGCCTGAGAGTGGTAGGGTTTTAGATTTTTCTGTGTATTTCTGACGCCAAGGTGTAGAGTCAGAATTCCATACTCAAACATAGCTAGCCAGGTCTATATCCAAATGCTCCTGTGTGCTGGTAATGCCTTCCTTGGAAACGTTTTCAAATTTTCTCAGATTCAGTACTCCAACCTGTGAAAGGGCATGTCTTAGTTACCTTTTTATTGCTGTGACAAAGACCCATGACCAAGGGGGCCTATAAAGAAAGCATTCAACTTGAAGTTCATGGTTCCAGAGGGCTGGAGCTTCTGACTACCATGACAGGGAGCATGGCCGAGGGTAGGCAGGCATGACCCTGAGAGCTTCCATCTGATCCAAAAGCAGGAGGCAGAAAGAGAGCTAACTAGGGATGATCCTGAAACCTCAAAGCCCACCCTGATGACACATCTCCTTCAACAAGGCCACACCTCTTAATTCTCCCCAAACAGTTCCATCAACTAGGGACCAAGTATTCCAATATATGAGCCTGTGGGGGCGTTATCATTCACAGGGAGTGGTGATGCCCAGTTATAAACTTGGGAAGACTGGAAGCAATAGACAAAAAGTACTGGGCAAGTTCTGTTGTTCAATGCTGATGACTTCCTTTAGTGTTGTTGTTGAGAAAATGAATATGAAGAGGATTAAAGACCTCTAGCCTGTTCTGAGCCTCCATTTGTTTTTAATTAAAAATTAGGTAGTGGGGCTAAGTTTCTTTGAAGGGCTCTTCCACAGAAACAAGCCTACAAGCCAGGTTGTGTGTTTTCCCAGAGCACACCCATCTCTGGACAGCAGCTGGATCCAGGGCATCAATGAGACAGCGAAGAGCCCACGTTGGAAAAGAAAGTCTCTGGGTCTCCCAGCCCAGTTACTGAACTCCAGACGGGATGAGGCTTCATCTGCCAGCCATTAGTAAAAGTCCATGACCTCCCTCAGCCCTAGGCAAGAAGGAATGACCATGGAGTGGCAAGTAGTCCTTTTAGTCACCTTTGCATGAAAGAAAAGTCACCCTGCCACAGAAGCAGTAATGACCAAAACAAAAAAAAAAAAATGTCAATAAGCACTGAAGGGGTCGGAGGGGGAAACGACATTTGGATGAGATCGCCAGCCGGCTCTAGGCTCATCAGCCCTCGCTACCGCCACTGTGTAGATAATGGATTAGAGAGGTAGTGGATCAATTACATCCACAGCATTCCCTTCATGAGACAGGCAGGCAAATCACTCCCCTCGGAGCAAACATCTATCACAGGAAACTGAATATTTTATTGTCAGCCTTTTAGAGACAGATATTCACCTGCTGTGTAGAAGCTGACTCCTGTTTAATTCAATGACTTTTAGAAAATGAGAATTTTTTTATTCCAATTACTCATTCCTTAAAGCTCTTAAGAAGACCAAAGACTGTGTAAAGCATCCCAGGGCTGTGGACAGAAGCAATGAGACAATTTAGAAATAGAGATGAAATTCCAGTCTTTATCTCCTCTTTGTCCCAGCTGGGAAGGACTCGAGCCATGCTGCAGACACCTGTCTTCATAATCCCCCAGGAGGGAGATTATGCCTACCCCGTGGCCCTCTGTCTGAAGAGATGCAGTATTGTTTAATACTTGTGATAAAGTATTATCATGTCAGGTGCCACAAACACCCCTAAGATGACTCAAAGCAAGAACTAATCCGCCATGCTGAGGACTCAATCATTCAGTATGTCTCTAGGCTGGCCTAGAACTCTGTGCCCTTAGCTGTGTATTCAGTGTGATCTGGGGCATCTTCCCCATGTGGCTTAATAGAGCTTTCAGCAAACTTTAAGACTTCAAGGATGATTTGGCCTTTTGGATCAGACCCTGTGACAGCTCCTTGTTTTCTGTGTCTGACCCTGAATGACCTGCTTGGAATCATTCACACAGAGGAGACTGTGGACTATTTCACATGTCTGGGTCTATATTTATGTTCCAGTGCTCAAAAGGAGCTTCATTTCCTCTTAAAGTAGTGATCAAGTAGAAGACATTCATTCCTCTTCTCTTCCCCGGAGAAGCAATCGCAGTGACCTTCATTGTCTATGAGGTTGGGTTTTGTTTTTGTTTTCTGTCCATGTCCTCTGGTATCTTAGCCTTTTGCTGTGGCCACAGGATGACAAGATGATGATGATGCAGTGTCTGTGATGTCTTACCCACGCTCTGACTCCCAGCCTGCACCCCAGCTGAACCAGCTGCTGCTCTTTTCTCTGTGATCTGTGTTGGAAACACTGTGCCCATTAATATATAGTCAGAAGACCCACTTAAAGCTATAATGAGAGATGAGGCAAACTTGATCCCATATCACAGTAGCTTGAAGACTAGAATTGTTTTGTTCAGAATGGATGCTGACAATGGCTGATTTAACAAGTAAGATCTCCTTTTTATGTTATAAGCGGGGTTAACATCCCTGATTCTTTACTAAATGGACTCTGCATTAAACTTGGGCCATCTCCCCCATGATTACAGCTGGCTAGGAAGACTCAAGACTTAACAAACAACAACAAAAGCAGTGGGGTCAGCATGAGTGAGAATAAGAATAAAATGTGTAGCATCCTCACAAAAGTAATGTAACCTCTGGCTTGGAGAGGACAATGTGTCTAGTCAGGGAGTCACCCTGAATATTTTGAGAATTGGTCCTTTGTGCCCATAGCTGCTTAGTGAATTCCAGGTAAAGAAATCCTGATTTGTGTATATTGTGTCTACTTGGAGTGGGTTTGAGGATTGACAGCAAAATAGCCTGCAATGTGCAGTGTTGAGTACTGTGTGGTCTCACGTGTTCTCTGGGGCAGTTGGGGTGAGTTAGAGCCTTCCCTCAAGGAGTCGCTCATTAAACAGATGAGAGGACATGGAAACAAAAGAAACTTTTTTACATGCAATTTCAATGTGATAAATCCAGAAGACTTAAAAAATAGTTTGGAGTAAATACGCAGAACATGGTTTACCATTTTAAACATGTTTAGACTTATACTTTACTACATTGGTAATAGTGATTTTTTTCTTACATACTTTGCAGGGTGTGCAGAAGGACACTCATCATCTCCAGAAGTTCACCTCAAATGAAGTTCTGCACTCACTGAACAGCAGACCTTCTCACCTTCTCTCGATGTATTTCGCCTTTCTGGGATTCCTACAAGTGAAATCACACTGCACTTGTTTTTTGTGACTGGCTTATTTAACTTCGCCAATAATAGCTTAGCCCTAGGACGATGTGAGCAAAGGCTATGTGAGAAGCGGTAGACATGCAGCAGGTTTCCGGTCCCGCTGTGGTCTGTAATTGAGTGGGGAGTAAGGCAATGTGGCTGTGATGTTTCTGCAGTCTTCCCCATGCATAACTTTTAAGTGAATGCATATACAAATGAATATCCATGAACCTCAGGCTCAGCTGGGTCTAGGACTCCAAAAAGCATCATGAAGTGATTTTCTTCATCCCTCAGCTTTGACTATTTTTTTCTCCAGGAGGTTCACCTTGACCAAGCTGTCCTTGAAGGTGATAAATAGTAATCAATGCCTCTAAAATCACAACACACACACACACACACACACACACACACACACACACACACACACACACACACACAGAGAGAGAGAGAGAGACAGACAGACAGACAGACAGACAGACAGACGTAGACAGACAGACAAATACATAGGATAGGACTGTCCAATAGGAGACAATCCTTTTTCAGCAGAAAACAAGTGAATACCCAAGTGGCTCACCTCAGTTCTGCTGATGGGGATGTTGGATGTGTGTCTAGGCTCACCTCAGTTCTGATGATGGTGATGATGAATGTGTGTCTAGGCTCACCTCAGTTCTGATGATGAGGTCAATTAGTACCATGGACTTCTCAGGGACTCAGTGGGGTTTACAACACTGTTGCTAGAGAAAAGAGGAATAGATTCTAGGCATGTAGGAAACACAAGAACTTTCAAATATTGCCAAACATGGGACTTTTTCTTGAGATCACTGCCCAAGAGAACATAGTCCTAAATTATTCAGCCCCCAAGTCATTTCAGGTAATAACTATTATCTTTTGCTGACATTCTCAATTCTTACTATTGAAGTTACTTGTAAATAAGCACAGCAGAAATATTATATCATTGACCTGCCCTCAGAACTTCCATGTTGACAGCAACAGTAAATGAATGTCTTCCTCATGGTACCATTCTGAGCAGGGCCTGGTGATGCACCCCTGAAAGCCCAGCACTCTGGAGGCAGAGGCAGGAGTGTCTGAGGTCTTCCTTGCTGACATAGCAAGTTTAAGGCCAGCTTGCTTGGGCTACATGAGATCTAGTTTCAAAAACAACAAAACTAGCAGCAGGTTTGGAGAGATCGCTTGGCCGGGTGGTTACGGGCACTTGCTGCTCTTGTAGAGGACCAGAGTTCCGTTGCCAGCACCCAAGATAGGCAGCTCATTCCTGCCTGTAACTCCAGTGGATCCAGTGGTTTCCTCTTGCCTCTGTGAACACCTGCACACACACACACACACACACACACACACACACACACACACACACACTACACAGAGACACACACCCCTGCATCTGTCCAGCGTCTTGTGCTGTAACAGGTTTCTCTACACATAACATGTCATTACTAGGGCAACTCACACAATGACCTCAGCTACCATACATCACTCTTCTTGTCATTAGTTGTCAAATATCATACTTGATTCCCAGCTTCCCTTGGATCCACTTGCCAGTTACCTTGCTGAGCTGAAACTCACAGTGGACATGCTAAGTGTGCTAATTGAGTGTGCCTGGGTGACATGTTTTGCTTCGGTGTCACAAACATTAGTAGAGGAAAGGGCTGCTTGGGGGACACTGGGAAGTTATTCCGAGCTGTCAACGTGGAAAGTGGCAGGAGGTGGTGGCTCAGCTCCCGGTTTGTAGTCCAGAGCGGCGGCACCGTGATGGCTTCGCCAGAGCGACCAGAAAGCCCCGGCTGATCAACTTTTACCCCCCCCCCCCAGTTGTAGAAACATACACTTGCCTATATCAGGGAAGTTGCATTTGCTTTCAAGTAAAGGAAAAACCATCAAACTTGTTTAAAAATAGAAGATATTGATTGGCTTTCTAACATGTCTGCATCAGGTTCTGATAAAAGACAAGAACAAGCAGGCTGGGAAGAAAGGCTCCGTGGGCCGAACATTTGCTGTTCAAATGTGAGGACCTAAGTTGAAACACACAGACTCCAAGCAAAAGGCGTGAGTGGTATTGTGTGCACACCTGTAATCCTGTTGTTCCTCTGGGGAGACAGGAGGTGGAGACACAAGAAACCCTGAATGTTCCTGTCAGGGTCGCTGCCATTTTGTACAGGTGTATGACCTGCATGCACGCTGGAATTTTAATAAATGCTCTTTGCTCTGGCATACTATTTGAGTCTGGGCTCTTCCTCCAGTGTTTCCTTGGACCCTTACAGTAAGAGCGGACACATGAGGTTGTCCTCTGATCACCAAATGTGTGTCACACACAGGCAGGGGGATAAATATGTATGTATATCCATTCATACATTCATACATGCAGGGTCAGGTTCTGGATTTGATTCATACACAACCAATAAGCAACTTTTCATGATTTTTCAGAATGGCTGCAATGGATCCAGGCCTTCAGGAAGGACCATCTACTGTCTGTAAGAGTGTATATTTTCCTTCCCTGTAAACCCAGCAATATTTTCTACCCTCTCATTAGCTTAGATTTAGTCATTATTTATCTTCCTGATCAAAGGCTCTCACCAGATGTTTGGCTGATGTAGATTCATAATCTACCCTTGAGACTGTATTTGAAGTCAGTTTCCCTCCAGGTAGATTTACGGGGGCTGAGTGACAGGGTGGCTGCCCAGGGATGGGAGTTGGAGATGAGGAAGGAAGCTTGGAACAAAGCTAGAGTAGGCTTTGGTTGTATATTCTTTTTCTTTTTCTCTGTTTCTGTCTCTGTTTCTCTCCCTCCTCCCATAGGAAACACTGTCCATCCTCATTCTACAGAGAACTTCAGGCAGATGTGGCCATCTTTAGAAGGAGGCTTGGAAGAACAGAAAGAGAGGCAGATTTGGAATGTATTTTATTTTATTTTTACTGTGATGTGTGATGTGCATGCTGTGACGTGTTTGTAGAGGTCAGAGGGCAACTTTGTGGAGTCCGTTCTCTCTTCTACCCTTCCTGGAGTTCCAGGGATTGACTCAGCCTGTCAAGCTTTGTGGCAAATGTTTTTCCCCCCGACGAGCCCTCTTGCCACTGCTGGGATTTAGTGTTTGAATCATGGTTCTATTGCAGCCCACCTATCTCTATGACCATGGCTTAGTCACCTATCCACATGTGAACTCTGTCTCTACCACTGGACAAAAGGAAGGAGTCTCTTCTCAATCTGCCTCACAAACTTATTATGATCAAATAAAAGAGCACAGATAAACAGCACTTCTGGGTTGAAGATGAAAATTTAAGTGACCACCACGTTTTCACCCTTTGCATCATTTAATAAAGAAAAGAAATTTCTGAGTAACTATCCAGAAGAGCAGCTTTGCTTTGGAAAGAGTTCTATTCTCAAAATCCAGTAGCAGCAGAAAGTAGCACAGGACTTTGGGATCCACAGTGCTGAGCACAGAAAACAATGGCTTTAGAATAGCTGGAGAACGTCCAGATGGATGCCTCTGTCATCGAAGGAGTTATTTTTAGAAAAAAATTCAGTATCCCTGGACACGGTTACATGAGGAGAGACTGTTCCGCAGCATGAAACACTGCACTGCTTATTCTCTTTGTAAGTCCAGAGGTACAAGCAGGGGCGAGCGAAGGAGCCCCACGGATTTGCCATGTAACCTTGAGGCGACCATTAACCTCTTTGATGTTCAGGGTCCTCATGTGACAGAAGAGATGATAACAATGAGCTCACAACATGGGGAGATGGTTGCACAAGTTAGACTTCATACACTAGTAGAGTCCAGCCATGACAGGCACTCTGTGTTTGCCTCCTAAATTGTACGTCTCCAGCTGCTCACAGTAACTAGTCAGTCTATAATTCAAGCCGACAGTAATGGCAGAGGATCATTGCTCAAATGTTCTGTCTAAGCCTCAAAAATCTATAAACAGTTTTTGGGGTATGTGTGCACATGCATGTGTGTATATGTTTGTGCATGTGTACATATGCAAGAGTGTGTATATATGAGTTTGTGTATGTGTGAGTATATGCATGTATGTATGTGTATGAGTGTGTGTATACATGAGTGTAAGCGCATGTGTAAGCATGTGTGAGTCTCTCTCTTCTCTCTCTCTCTTTCTTCTCTCTCTCTCTCTCTCTCTCTCTCTCTCTCTCTCTCTCTCTCTCTCTCTCTCTCTCTTTCTGTGTGTGTGTGTGTCCTGAAAGTCAACCTTGGGTGTCTCTCCTCAGATGTCACCTATCCTGTATTTTGAGCCAGGGCTTGTCACCGTCCGGGAACTCACCCACCTGTTCAGCTGTGCTGGCTGATCAAGGAGCTCCAGGGGTCCCTCTGTCCAGGCCCCTCAGCATTGGAATTATAAGCATCAGTCACCAGCCCTGGAATTTTGTGTGTGTGTGTTTGTCCTGGGGATCGAACTCAGGTCCTCATAATTTCAAGGCAAACAATTTACCAACTGAAATATCACCCTGGACTGTGTAATCATTTTGAATATAATTTATTATGGTCTGTAATCCCAGAAATGATGCTGTGCAGATAGTATAATTTATTATGGCCTGTAATCCCAGGAATGATGCTGTGAAGATAGTATAATGCATGCAGTAATTTCCCAACCTCTTAAAGTACCTTTGTATGTTTGGTTCTATGTTTTCAAACTGATTCCTCTATTACCATGATGATTTAGTTATAAAATGCAATCAAATAGTCATTTGTTTAATTATCAGTCTATCTTTTAGAGAACAAATTATAGGGTTTTTAAAAAATGTAACTAACCTTCATTTTGAAAACTGAATAGATTTTAATGATTCTCAGAAATGTAGAGGATCAGTTGGGCTTTAAACGCTTAGTGTTTTACTAGTTCATATACTCAGGAACTAATAGCTATGTGTTAGTGTCTGTAACAATGACCTGACTATACACAGCCGATGCCTCTGTGTCAGCAGACATAGACTGAGTGACATGCATGGCCACTTAATGGTAAGTAACCCTGTTCAACTTGAGTTCTTTTGGATTTTCATTTATGGTAACACTATTTTATCATGGGGCATTTAAACATTTCACTTATTTTATCATTGAGTATGCTTGTGGACAAAGTGTGTGTATGTGTGTGTGTGTTGGTTAGTCTTATGTCACCTTCCCATAAGCCAGTTGGGAGGACAGACTGTCAATTGAGAAAGTGTCTCCATCAGATTACTCATAGGTGAGCTTGTAGGGCATTTTCTTGATTGGTGATTGATGTGAGAAGGCCCAGCCCATTGTTGGTGGTACCATTCCTGTTCCCTTGGTCCTACATGGTACAAGGAAACAGAGAACAAGCCATGGTGCATAAGCCGGTGAGCAGCATTCCCCCAAGGCTTCTGTTTCAGCTACTGCCTCCAGGTTCCTGCCCTGCTAGGGTTCCTGTCCTCAGTGATGGAAGTGTAAGTGAAATAAACCCTTTCCTCTCCAAGCTGCTTTTGGTCCTGGAGTTATCAGAGCAATAGAATTCTAGCTAAGACTGTGTGAGTGCGTGTGCGTGCGTGCGTGCATGCGTGCGTGCGTGCGTGCGTGTGTGTGTGCGTGCGTGCGCGCGCCACCATGCACGTATGGAGGCAGGAAGACAATCTTGAGCAGCTGGTTTTCCTCTTTCATCCTGGCTTCTGGAGATTGGACCCACTCTCCAGCCCTGAGTGGCAAGTGTTTTCACCTTGCTGGCTCAACCATCAGCCATTTCTATAGATTGAACTTGAGAACTTTGTTTCTGGACATGGAAATTCCATAACAATCTCAATCCTATTAGGAGCTCCAAATAGACTTTGTATCCCATAGAAACCAGTTATAATGGAAATCTAAGGCTGTCTACAAACATGTATACACAATGGTAATTATCCCACTGTGCTGTCCTTAGTCCAGATCTATTACATTATATTATATAGGCAGTTATGACTGTTGATAACTGGAATGTAAGCAGGTTTGCTTTAAGTAATTTGTCAACATAGTTCTCCTAAAAATAAATATTAATCGATACAGTTTTCAATCATAGTATAAATGAACGATGTTAATTATAGCCACCATTGTCTAATTACATATTTGTGTAGCCATGCTTATGAACTGACTTAAAACTCATAATTAATCCTTCAATCGATCTGTACATTTGTTGACATATGCTTATTCTTCTAATGAACTATTTTTTAATTTAACCATTAATTATAAAAAACACTTAGCATGTCCAAAAAAGCTTTAAAACATTCTGACAATAATTATTACCGAGATGAGTAAACATTGCTGAATATGTAAATAGCCATCAAGAAAGATGGCAGGTCTCGGGTTCTGGAAAGTCAGACTTTGGTAGATGTTAATTTGCTGTGGGCTTTGGTCCACACATGTTAGGCCAGGCTACAATAGTGTGATGGAAACTGCCTGAGGAGAAAATGAAGGAGCATCTATTTCAGCTGATTAGATTTTTGCCTTAAATATGCTCCAGAAAGACCCAAGACAGCTGACACACTGCCGGAGGGAGGCAGATGTCAGACACACTGAGGAATCTAGGCAGACGTGAGCAACAGCTGAAGTCAGAAGACGCCTGATGCATGTCAAGCCGTACATCTGGCACAACTCTGAGGTCAGGCGGGCCTGCTGAGACCTTTCTGTGACACCACAGCTCATCGAAAAGAAGTAGGATTTTCTGTGAGAACAGAAAGGAAGACAGGTTTAATTGTAGTTAGTGTGGTGAAATTCTGTATATGGACATATTTTTATTGTTGCAGTAGATTCATGAAAGCACTTATTATTTATACTGCATCCTGTGTGTTAATTTCAGAGTGCTGTCACGCCCTGGGACGTTAATAGGAGGGCTCCCGTTTGACAAACTAACAGCTTAAAAAGCCACCAAACTCAAGTCATCTTAGCGCATAAGAGGCTTGTTTACCAGGAATTCAGAGGTGAGGCTGTGAGTCCATTCATCAGCTTTGTCTTTGTGATGCACACACAGAGTTTTCTCTTTTCTGCATGATGTTTCATGCTGGTGTTGAGGGGCTGCCCCAGAATTAAAAGTTGCACATATTAATAAGATGACATTTTTCAGGTATTCGCCCCTCCACACACAGGGTCTTTGTTCAACAGAGGCTGTCTGTACATCTAGCCCCACAGGCAGGCAATGAGTATTGCTTCCTGGGACCCTCCTGCCAGAGGTTCAGGAGGCATTTTTTAGAAGTCATGTGAAAATGTTTCCTTGCATCTGTTGACATCCTGTGGCCAACCTGGATTATTCAAGCATGGGAGATGGGGTGGCCCTTCAAACAAAGCAAGCCTGCCTGTGGGGCTAGATGTATAGGTAGCTTCTATCAAAATAAGAACTGTGTGTGTAGAAGGCGAATGCCTGAAGACATTTAAACTCTGCTATGATGGAAGAGAAAGCAGAATGACATGTCTGCTTAGTGTCTGCGCGACCTGTCCTTAGTGGCTGCGTGAGGCTGCTCACATTAATGTCCTTATAAAACAGAATTTCTTCATGAGTAGTGGACTTTGGTATCCATTTTTCTTTCCTTAATAGCAATCTCTCTCCTCTCTCTCTCTCTCTCTCTCTCTCTCTCTCTCTCTCTCTCTCTCTCTCTCTCTCTCTCTCTTGATTGGAAAGCACCAATTAAAGCCCACATTTCTTAGTCTGTGTTGCCTTTAGGGCTGTGGATAGATTTGTGAATTCTATTCTTTTTCAAATTTATTTTCTACTTTGAAATTAAGTGTTCTCATTGGAGTTGCTAGCCATTTTAGATGGGATGATCTCAAGAATGGAGGCTGTGTGTCCATGCTGCTAGACCAGAAAGACAGGAGGAACCCGTGTTCTTTATCACTGAAAGAATGTCAGTCCAGGCCTGGACCTCCTAGATGGAGCCTTGTTTTACGTGAGAAAAATGGTTACACTTTATTCTTATTTTAGACAAGTTTTACTAACAGCAGGACACATCTCTAGTCATCCACATTTGGTAATTGATGGAGATGACATCTCCATAGCAAGTGTGATCACGCAATGCATGGACTCAAAGCGTCCATCAGTGCAAACGGTTACTTCCTTCTGATGAGAATTTTAATGAAATGAAATTGTCATCCAACAAAGTGTTTTTTTTTTTTTTTTTTTTTTTTGGTTGTTCACAGATGAACACTTGAGAAGTAAGAGCATGCAGGACAGACTGTGAGTTTACAAAAAGAAGAAGAAAGTGGAATAATTTCTTCTTCACATTGCTTCACTCTGCCACAGTATGGTCTGAATCATTTCATAGTTCAGCACAAAAATTGCAAGGAGAAGTGTGTCATTATGGAGTGGATCACTGAGGGCGATTGTAAAAGTGAACAGTTCCTTTAATATATCCTTAGATTAAATTGCGTATGTGAGTGTTTGTTTTTTATTTCATAAATTGGCCTGGAAATATTTCAGAGGTTGGACAGTTAGGCAGAAATAATGAAAGAATAGTCTACACAATAACTATGAGCCCCATTCATGTTCTTTACATGGGGTACCTTTTTTAGAACAATGGTCCACCTACACATGCAGAAAAAGGGTCTCTGTCCTTGATGCTGAAATATGTTTGGGGGAGGGGAGGGAAGAAGGGTAACTCTTGTAATCAGTACTGGTTTCTGACATTGGGTGGTGCATGAAGACACTCATCTACAGAGTGGGCTGGACAAGGGTGGGAAGACACTCATCGACAGAGTGGGCTGGATGGGGGTGGGAAGACACTCATCGACAGAGTGGGCTGGACAGGGTGGGAAGATACTCATCTACAGAGTGGGCTGGACGGGGGTGGGAGACACTCATCGACAGAGTGGGCTGGACGGGGTGGGAAGCCTGATTTGACGAGGAGACTGAAGTGTTGGCGAGCAATCAGCACAAAGAGACAGGGCTCAGGTCCTTCATGGCCACTTTCCTTTTGATTGACAGGCTCCAGGAGAGGCTCAGCACATGGGTGTGGGAGCAACAACAGGGATGCAGATGCTCTCTGCCCCTGTGTCCTGATGGAGCAAAGACCATGGATGCTGTAGGCACCGGGGGTGGGGGGGGTGGGGGGTGTCTGGCAACCTGTGGTACAGCAGCTGTTCCTGGTCCCACTTCCCAGCAGCTACTGTCAGAGTCATGGCCAAGATTAAATCCATAAACATAGCAATCCTGGGGACACTTTAAAAATAATGTTTAAGCCTGGGCTGCTTTCTATCTTCTAGCTATATGATGTCTGTCCCATGTGACTTTATGTCTGTTCTGTTTTTCCTAAGATAATGTAATAGTGACACAAGATAGTGAAAATTTGGCAAGTTTGGAACTCAGTTCCAGAGTCTGAAAAACTCAGGGTTTTCTTGTTGTTGTTGTTGTTGTTTGTTTTTTGTTTTGTTTTGTTTTTAAGGATATCTGTGTTTTGACTTCGGAGAAATCAGTACATTGTCTCAGCATCAATTTACTCACCTGAAAAATGGAACAAGAAGTTTGCCTGAAGAACTGTAGCAAATACGCATTATGGTGAGCAGTAGGTACCTCACCAATGGTAGTTTTTAAAATAATTTAAAAAATTGTTTTAAATTAGGTTAGAATATAAAGTAACGGCTTGATCAGGGTATCCTCACGCGGTCATTATACTTCATTCTTTCTCTTTTTAGGGGTAGGGCAGTACTTGGGGATAGAACCCAGTGGGTCAGGAATGAGAGGCAAGTGCTCGACTATTGAGCTATAGACTCAGCCCTTTTTCCCCTCCCCACCCGCCCATTGTCTCCTACTCCCTTCTGGCCAATTCCCTTCCCCAGGTGGGAATTCCCCGCTGTGTCCATTACCCTCTCCCCTTATCAATCACAGCTTAAATATCGCCACATCCGTAAGTTTTTCTTCTTAGGAGTGGGTGTATGGTTGTAGGAGCAGAAACCGCTAACCACTCATCGGAGTCATGGCTTATTTTTCTTTTATTCTTGCAGGGAACTGAAATGGCCTGTGGTGGAGTCCGGACAGTCAGTCCCTTGGCCTTTGAACTTGCTCTCGAAGGCTGAGGTGCACAACTGACTTGTCACGCTTACTCATCCCACAAGTCTTGCCGTGACCACCTGTGCCTAGGGCCCACACCTTTGTCTACATCAAGATTGTTTTCTTCCTTCTTCCCTTGGTGAAACGGACTCTCCTTCACTCAGTGATGCCTGTTTTCACTCGGAAAAATGTTTCCACCTCACTGTTTATGTACACATGCTGTATATCAGAATTGTCAATCTTGATTGTCAACCTGTAACTTAGAATCACCATGGAAACACATCCCTTGGTGTGTTTCTAAGGATGTTTTTAAAGAAAGTTTTACCTTAACCAAGAAGACCCACCCTAAAAGAAGGTGTGTGGTACCATCCCATAGACTTTGTTATCAGTGCAGATTACAAGGAGAAAGGCATAAGTGCCTCTCTGCTTCCTGATCGCTCACACGTGACCAACAGTCCTGCCTCTGTCATGACGCTTTCTTCATCATGACGCACTGAACTCTTAAACTGTGAGCCAGAGTAAGCCGTTTGGGCTTCGGCTGCTTTTGTTAGGAAGTAGATCACAGCAAAGAGAAAAGTAGCTAAGAGGCTGTGGAGGCTTGCATGATAAATGTCCCTCACGGGCTCACGTGTTTGAACACTTGGTCTCCAAGTGGTGGAGTGTTTGGGAAGTTACGAAACCTTTAGTAGGAGAGCCTTGATAGAGGAAGTGTGTCAGGGTGCAGGTTCTGAGGCTCACAGCTTCTCACTCTTCACTTCCTGTTTTCCCCTATGCTGGCCTGCTCTCTCTCTGTCTCTCTGTCTCTGTCTGTCTGTCTGTCTGTCTCTCTCCCTCCCCCTCCCCTCCCTTCCTCTCCCTCTTTCTCTCTCATTCTCTTTCCTGCAGCTGATGAAATGTGATCAGCTAGCTTTCTGCTCCCACCACCACGCTGTATCTTCCCTGCTGTGATGGGTTTTGTCCCTCTGGAACTACAAGCTCAACCAGATTCTTCCTTAGGTTGTCTTTGGTTATGATATTTTTATCACAACAGAAAAACAAATCAATACGAAGATATACAATGAGAATATGTAATATTATTGAGTGTGTATTTTATACTCACAGGAATGGCAGTTAGTCAGAAGTTTCACTGTTTCTCATTTGGAACCTCAGAATTACTTGAGCTTCATTTTCACTGCGGCATGCAGATCTGGATACATGTATGGACTCTTCCTTGGGAAAATACTTGATTTTGCTTATGAAATGCACTGGAAGTGAATGCTTTAGTGTTTTAAGGCATAGTCCATCGCTGGTCATTTACATGTTTCCTTGTGCACTCCTGTGAGGGTTACTGTGGATTTATGTCAGAGTGAATAGGAGAGTCCTTGGGGGTAAGTGTACTCTGGGGCAGTGGTTGCTTTTCCAAACAGCCACACTGGTTTTCATTTCCATCAGCAATATGAGCAGGTTTCTGTTTCTACACATCTTCATCAGCAACTTACTCTATTTTTCTAGTTTTTGCCAAGGGGATATAGGTAAAGATCTACTTTTTATCAGGTTTTAAAATTATATAATTTTTATTCTTTGAAAATTTCAACATGTGTACAGTGAAATATGATCATATCTACCCATATTTCCCAACTCCCCTTATTTCCTCTCCCCAGCATGGCCCCTCCTAGCTTCCAGTTCTTCTCAGATTCTCTTATTGGTGCTCTTCACACGTGCATGGGTGGGGCCTCGCAGTGGAGCATGGGAAACCTATTAGTGGGCACCATGTCCAAGGAAAACGATCCTTCCTCCCCCTGCTGCTACCGACTGCCAGTAACTTCTCAGTAAGGGTAGTGCCTACAGAGTGTCTCCCTCATCTTTTGGGGAGTTTTGCTGGCTAGATCTTGTGTAGCTCTTGGGCAGGTAACCACAACTGTTGTGAAGGCCATAGCTTCGTCATGTCCAGAGAGAGCATTTCACACTCCTCCTCCCCAGTCTCCAGGCCTTCTCCTTCTCTGCACTTTGGCTGGAGTGGGGGTGGGGGAGGCTGATAAAGACGTCCCATTGAGTCCAGCGCACTGGACTCTTAGTCACAGCACTTGGGTCATTTACATGTCTGTGTTGACTGCTGACAGCTGAACTCTTATTGTTCTTTCCTTATTGGTGAGGCTGGATTTTTTTATGTGATTATTAACTGCTTGTGTGTCCTTCATGGTGCATTGGTATTATTATCTAACCTTATTATCCTGTTTTTCTGCTGGCATTTCTCTGTATTGTGAGATCTTTTTTGTAATTCTAGATTTTAATCTATTATCAGTCATGAAAATTATAAACATCTTTCACACATTTACCAGGTTGTTGTTTTGTCTTTGGTATTTTAATAATGAACATATCTCTTGTGTAACACAGTTCAATTTAGCAAAATTATCAATTTGGGATTTTGTTAAAAGTATAACACAGATATAAAAAAATTCACAAGTTGTAAGTATACAGTCTGATTTATTAGAAAGTGAATGAACAATCATGTTCCTCTACAGTGTAAGAATCAACACTACGAACACCTTTCTTTCTGGTGCCCACTTTTCTGCTTGTTAAATAAATATTTTACTACAGTTTTATTTGTTTGTTTTGTATGAGTGTCTATGAGGTGGGGTATGTATGCCATGATGCACGTGTGGTGATCAGAGAAGTTTTGGGAGTTGGTTCTTTCTCTCTGCCATGGGTTTCTGGAGCTGAACTCAGGTCACTGGGCTTGGCAGCAGACGTCTTTACCAGCTGGGCCACCTCCCCAGCCCCTCTTGTCTTCACTGCACTAGCATGTCTGTCTTTAATACAATCACACTTGATGTGTTTCTGCACAAATGACCTCGGACTTCGAGGCGTAAAAGAAACGTTTATTATCGGACAGTTTCAGGTGGGAGGGTCCGGGAACAAGCAAGCCAGAGCGGGCTGGGTTCAAGGCCTCTCATGGGATTGAAGTCAAGGTGTTATCAAGGTCATAGGGTCATTTGTCTCCAAGTAAAGTATGCATGTGCCCCCAGGAGGGCTGACTCACAGGGCAGGTGGCTGGAATTCGCAGGACAGCAATGGTGGCTGAGGAGACCTGGATCTTCCAACTATTTGAGTGTCTCAGGCTGCTTGCAAGAGGATCAGAAACTTCCCTAGGCAAGGAGACAAAGTGATGGACAGGCGGCTCTGCTGTAGTGACCTTTTATGACCTAGGCTTTGCTTTCTCTTTTTTCTCCCTTCCCCTCCGCCCGCCCTCCGTCACTCTCTCCCTTCTTTGGTGTCTCTAAGTCAATCCCACCGTCAAGAAGACAACAGCAGTGTCAAAGAACCCGCTAGTACGCTTCTTAAACCATCACCGTGACTCTATTTACTTTGCTCATCCTTTAGTTTGGCTTTGTAAATGCTATGTAAATAAAATTCTGCAGTTTATTCTTTTGGTCTTAAAAATATATTTCCTGCTGGGTATGGTGGTTCATGCCTCTAATCCCAGCACTCAGGAGGTAGAAGCAGGCAGATCTCTGTGAGCTCAAGGCCAGTCTGGTCTACATGGTGAATTCCAGTCTGGCCAGGGCAACATAATGAGACACACACTCTCATATATGTATGTGGTTTCCTTATATTGACATATCCCCATGTAACTTTCTAAATAGTGCGTTCCTACACTACTCTCTGCCTAACCACTTTGAATATATGCCAAGTAAAAGACAATGTTCACCTGGGCCCGCAGGGGAGACGTGTCCAGTTTCTGGATGTTTTCTGAGAGGCTCTTCTCTAATTTAGTTCCCAACCTTATGAAGGAGGTGCAGAATAGAATGTGTTTACATGTGCATTGCAGGAGAGTGGTAAAGGTCTCTAACACTGTGTGTGTGCGAGTGTGTGTGTGTAGGAGTACATTACTCTAATGTTCATTTCTTACTTAACTTATTCTATATTTATTTATTCCTTTTTGTGTCTATGGCAGAGGAGGGGCCCCTGTGGAGGTTAGAGGACAATTTAGAAGTTGGTTCTCTCTTTCCACTAGTGTGGGTTGTGGGGATCGATCTCAGCTGTCCATCTTGCTAGTCTGGAGTACATCATTCTTGTCCCAGGCTGTCTCGATAAGGAAAGGCAGCAGTTCCTGATAAGTTTTTCTTGATACAAAGACTAAGACAATGACGAGTGACCCCTGGACACTGTCTATCAAACTGGTCATGTGATATCTGGCCTGCTGGGAAAGAAGAGACAAGCATCTGTGCCTTCGGGCTGCTCCAAAAGGAAGTGAAGTTCTCTTCTTTTCCTTAAAGCTCATAAGAAATAACTGTAGCAGTCAAAACATCCACACACATAAAACAAAATGCATTTGAAATCAGAACTCATTAGACTTTATTGAACACACCATTTCTGCATCTACTGAGATGGATGTGTGGATTTCTGCCCATAGAGCTAGGTTGTGATATGTCACATGGGGAACATTTTAAATGTTCACTGTAGCTCTGGGATAAACCCTACTTATGTATGATGCTATCATACACAACATGCTACTACTAAAGCCATGTGTGCTGCTCACATACATGGACTTGGTGTGGGTGTTTAGGTGCTTGCCAAGCTAACTGCAAGTGTCTGTGGGTACTGGCTCCAGGGTTCTCCCTGGGCCCTGGAGCCTCCCATGCCTGTGTACACATCAAAATGCAAGTTCCAGGGACTCTGCACCGTTCTTTCCCAGGACCAACACCCCCCCCCCCCAGCCAGTGCTGACACCATTGAGAGGATAAATCAGGTGATTTCAGGCTTCTCAGGAGACACCAGGGCCTGGGCTGTATGATGGCTTTTGGTCTGTGCCAAAAGATTAAAAAAGTGCACTTGTTTGCCGATGCACTGTTTGCCTGACTTTGTTTCTTCTCTTCTCCGATCGCCACTGTTTCCTCTTAAGTCAATCACCCATGAACTCCCGAGCTACAACAGCAGCCAAAGCCTTTCTCCCAAACGCTGGACTTGCAATCAGCTGTCAGCCTCTGCCTGCTGTCTTGAATTCATCTAAACTGACCTCCTGACATGCTCTTCCAACCACTTCTCTCCAGGCTTTCCTGTCTCCACTGACGACACCTTCATTTTTCAGCTGCGTGGGTGAAAAGTCTAAGTTCCTTGTGATTTTTGTTCCTCAGTCTACCAGGATGTCATGGTGGCTCCACACGTCAAGATTTGCAACTAGCGGTCTGGGAAGATGGCTCAGCTGGAGAAGAACTTCTTGTGTAAGTGTGGGGACCTGAGTTCCATGCCTGACACCCTCATGAAAAAAGCACCAACCAAAGCGGCCCCGATTGCATCACAGCCGGTAGCCCCAATGCTGGAGAAACAGGGACCAGCAGTCCCCTCTGGTCTGTTGGACAGCCATTCTAAGCAAGCACATGGGCTCCTAGTTCTGTGGAGACACTGTCTAAAAAAATCCTCTGGTATGCACACACAGTATACATGCTTGCACACATCCCCCAACATGTACACACACACACACACACACACACACACACACACACACACACACACCCCAGCACAAATCTGATGGGCACAGTGGAACATCCTGTAGTCCCAGTTTCTGAGAGGCTGGGATAGAAGGATTGCTTCAGCACAGGAGATCAAGATCATTGTAGACAACATAATGAGAATAATCTTAGATTTTAAAGAAATCAGAGGTTTAAAACGCCCTGGTGATTTCTCATTATTTCCACCACAGTCACCATTAGCCACTGAGAATCATTGCCATAGCGTGCTAGTGAATCTTTCACAGCCACTGCTGCCTAAGTTCAAACCTATCCTCACGCCCTCTGAATAATCCTAATTGAAACTCAGATCACCCCCTCCTCTGCTCAAAGCCAGGCTTGGCCCTCAGCTTTCCTCAGAATCCACATCAAAGTCCTTAAGAGGACCCCTCCTGGCCTCTCTGACCACATGTCCTGTGAAATGGTCCTCCACATGAAGTCTGTCTCACTGTGCCTCAGAGAACAAACAACCCAATCAGCCTCCCCTCAGAGCCTCTGCCCTGAATCGTCTCTCTCAAGAAACAGCAGAGTGTGCTGACTGGCTTCCCTTACCACAGATTTCATTCTTATCATTTGTTGTCTCTTTCTACTACGACGCAAGCTGACACATTTTCTGTCTGTTCACCAGTGTGTCCTAACTGTGAAGCAGAAGGCCTGACGCCCTTCGGGGCTGGGTGTCCGCCGGCCATGTGGATCAGTTAGCCAAGAGGTGGCCTTGCTCCTCCTGCCGAGCCTCCTCAGCCTATGTCCACACTGTGGGGTGTGTCATGTCAGAACCGCTCCTGCGCTGTCCTCTGAAGGAGACATGGCAGCCACGTCAGGGAATCAGAGCCAGTGGGAACCACCCTGCACCCTTTTTTGCCATCTGTGAGTGTGAAGATCTGCTCAGAGACCCACCTCCTTATTGGACTTTCTCGGCACAGGGGACATTGCATGGCAAATTAAAGGTTGGTTAAGTTTTACCTATGCTCAGCAGCCTGACATTTAAAGACAAAAAGAGTCTGCTTATAGCTCCACCCCTGAAATTAGGAAGTTAGTCTCAATCAGGCAAATAGCAAAAGGTAATGATTCAGAAATAGGCTTAGCAGTGTACTGAGGAGATTCAAGTTATTGGAGGACAACCATCTTATTCTTTCCAATTACCGATCTGAGCTATGCTCTGATAAGTTCCCCATTTCCTGTCTCTTAACAACGTATTCAACTGGTTCTATAACTTTCATGTCACTTTTGCTAATTAAGGCTGCATTTAATTTCAAAGGCTATTAAAAGCTCATCTCTGCCTCCTTGAAGCACAGGCCGGAGCTGTAGCCCTTGGGTGCTGGAATGGAGGAAGGGAGGTATACACACCTTAAATGCTCCTCTTCTCCGTGGTTCCCACTCTGTGGATTAGTGAGGGCAAGAAGGAAAGACAGATGTCCTACAGAACTGGCTGCATCTGTGTGGTGGGGAGATGTCATTGGCCACACTCTTTTGAGCTGGTTTTAGTTGATATTATGGCCTTAATTGAGTAAATTTCTCCATATACCATCTAAAATTTCACTGAGGGTAGTGTTGGCTTGTTTCTGATTCCCACCCTACTTGAGTACTGAGGAGCTCTCAGAAAGAGATGATTGGGTTTCTATTCAGCCTGGCTGGTGGTCCCTCCCCCCCTCACCTCACCTGGCTCATTGCTCCTGCAGAACCTCACAGAGGAACTTCAGTGTTCTTCTACAGGATGCCGTTGAGACCACTGAGGTGTGGTCCCATGCTCCGCGGGTCAGAGGGCTGAGGCTGTCCAATCCATTGTTTTCTTCCAAAACACACTGGGTTTCAGTCCCTTCTTACTCCGTTAGCCCTTCCTTAGGAACATCTAGACAAGGAACACACATTGGTCCCCAGAGCATCTTTCTATGGACCTATGTTAATTTCACCCAAGGATGCTGCTCCTCTGTGGAAGGCAGTACCAAAGCGAGGCCTAGAGTGCAGTTCAGTGGGGGAGCATCCCCGGGTGGGTCACTGTCTCCTTCTTGTGAGCACCTCTAGTCCGTGTAACAACTCTCTTAGAGTCTTCTCCCCATCACTCGGCACTAAGTGACCTACCAGTTTCAGGTGGACATTGAACAACAGCCCTGTCCTTTGGAGTGAGAACCAGCCTCCAGGTACCTTGAGGCCAAAGAAAGGCAGGCAGACAGATCCAGGAGTGCACAGAAAGCAATTGTTGGAGGACTCACGGACAGACTTGTACCCCTGGGTAGCAGTAAGTGGATCCTGGCATCGTGTGTCAGAGGGAGGGACATACCTATTGGCGTAGACCAAAGTGGTTCCGTCCAAGTTTTAATGCATCTGGTTTACTTTAAGCTAATATCGGAGTTGGGCACACCGCTCTAATGGGCTAGCCTATTCATAGTTTTCCGAGAAACTACTCAGGAAAACTGGATTAGGGTTGCTCTGGGGCAGTTGTAGTGGATATGACTCAGGATGGCTGAGTCCATAGAGCTAGATCGTGACTAGACTTGTGCCCCACCCCCATCAACACGGAAAGAAAGCTCCGGGAAAGCACTTCCCAGCCAGGGACTGAACTCCTAGCCCCCTTTGGTTCATACTTTGTCTACGCTTCAGTAGATTGTGAGCAAAAGTGACCTGGGACACTTGAAGGTCAAAGCACTTGAGTAGCATTTGTGTCTTGTGCTGGCAGGTCTTCCTACCCTAGGACCAGGTCTTCCTACCCTAGGACCAGGTCTTCCTACCCTAGGACCAGGTCTTCCTACCCTAGGACCAGGTCTTCCTACCCTAGGACCAGGACTTCCTACCCTAGGACCAGGTCTTCCTACCCTAGGACCAGGTCTTCCTACCCTAGGACCAGGTCTTCCTACCCTAGGACCAGGTCTTCCTGCCCTAGGACCAGGTCTTCCTGCCCTAGGACCCGAGTGTAGATGATGATAGTCAGGGAAATGATGGCAAAACCACAGGGTGGAAAATAAACTGAAATGAAATGAAACAAAGACCACAGGATGTGCCCATCACTTGGAGGGGAAGCTCTGGCTTTGAACTGTTGCAAGAGAAATAAGCTGTGTTTGGGCTCCCAGCCTCGGAGCTCACTGGTTGTAGAGGCTAATGTTGCAGGGAGTGATACCGGCCTGTGAGAACAAAGTACTTATCCTCTTTGCTGGCGAAGTAGTGCCTCTTAAGGAGAGCTCCGTTGCCTACATAGGACACCATACTCTCCTTTCCAACCTTTGGTTTTTAAGGGCAATTTAAAAATTAATTAATTTAGCTGAGTGGTGGTGTTGTGCCTGTGTCACGAGACCCCCGAGCAAGACCACCATAGAGATGATATCAGATGCAAAACACAGAGGGGTTTATTGACAACAAGCAAACCTGGGCTTGGTCAGTGTCCAACACTCGACACAGTGGGTGGAGGAGGACGGCCCTGAGCTCTCAGGGTGAGGGATTTTTAAAGGGAAAAAACGCAAGCAAGGTACAAGCCTTGACATCATATGATTAGATGAGGGTGTGTAATCTTTGAATTTACTGGTTGGGGGTTACAATTATCATTTTTGGGCAGAGCCTGGACAAGTTCTGGGCTCTGTCCTTGAGCTGCCATGGAGGCTGGCTGGCCTCACATGTTCACATTGACCAATGCACGTAGCTCTAAGTTGGTGAGGGGTCCCAGACAGTAAACAACTGGCTGAACCTTGAGCAGTCAGGGTATGTGCAGAAAGGGAGCTACTGCAAGGACTATGTCTTTTGTTCACAGCCCTCCCAGAAACTGCTTGCTCAAGTCTCAGGAAACTGAAATTGAGGCATGATCTCTGTGAGAAGACTGAGCAGCCTGTTATGGCTTCTGCTTGGTCCTTTCAGTGGCACATGCCTTTAGTCCCAGCAGGCAGAGGCAGGCAGATCTCTGGGATTTCGAGGCCAGCCTGGTCTATAGAATGAGTTCCAGGATAGGCAGGGCTGTTATACAGAGACACTCTGTCTCAAAAAACCAAAATAAATAAGTAAGTAAATAAATAGATAGATAGATAGATAGATAGATAAATCCCCCCCCCCGTGTGTGTGTGTGTGTGTGTGTGTGTGTGTGTGTGTGTGTGTGTGTGTGCGCGCGCCCACGCTCATGCACAGTCCTAAGTGCAGATTGTGAGGGGTAAGGGATGATTTTTTGGCTTCTTCTTTGTTCTGGGATTAATGTGTGGCCTCAAATATAGGTGTAGTAGAAAGTAAAGTTATCAAGTTATCAATTCCAGGCAATGTAAATGTCTATTCAGTATTTCTGATAGAAATGTCTGAAGCCATGTTCACAGGGCCCTCATTATTATTACCAGGACCTTGATTGATAACCATAGCCATGGACACTCTGTCCCTGTTTACCTCTGTTTCCTGTCACCATCAAGAGAATGTCAAAACTTCCTGAGAACATACCTGGCAACCTCAATGACTGAAGATAGTGTCTTGTGCTAAAAAACTAGAAGAACTACTCACATTCTTCCAGTCAGCTCTGGCTTTGGTTCCCATGACAATCTACAAAATGCCTCCTCCTCCTCTGATTGCTGCTGAACTGGAGTGTGATTGATGCCTGGGCCATTGGAAGTTGGTTAACTGGGGCCATGACATCACTGGGACCAAAAGTGCAATTAGTTCATCAAAGATGATAATCCAGCCTGGTGGACCAGGGGTATTGGAAGGGTCCTGTGGGAGGCAACAGGTGAATGTCTTGACAGTAGCAGAGCTGTGGCCTTGTTTAATTCTTATTAAAGACTGAACAAAGAGATCACAGTCTGGGAGGGGCAGGGAGGTTCTGGTTTCCAGAAGGCTAGGACCAGCAGGACAACAAAACTAGCTTTAGAAATCAAACATGCTGGCTGAAAACTGAGACAGATTACTGGAAACCCAGGAAAAGGTCAATCAACTGTTCTCAGAGTTGTGTTGGTCCTGAGTCACAAGGCATCTGCTCTGGGCTCACCAGTCCTCTCCAGGGAAGAAGAGGCTCGCTCAGGGCTGAAGCCACAGGTAAAGGTGACAAGGTCTAAACCAGTGTCGGCAGGTCATATTATCAACATTCTCTGGGGAATGAAAGTCCCACTGCAAAAATTACAACTTTTGCTTAAAACAACATGTAAGGGCATTATTAAAATTCAAGCATTTCCCAAGAGAAGTAATTAATGTCTGCACATCTGCATACTGGTATATCAGGATACTTACTTCGAAAGGGATGAGAATTTCTTTGCCTCAAGTCTAGACTATAAACTGTGGGACAGAACTTATCAAACCTATTTAGCTTTATTAAAAATCTCAATTTTAATCCATGTTTTACTCAATCTATTGTCATCTCCAAGTCTACACCACAATCTCCATAATAATTTGCCGAAGGGCATGGAGTAAGGAAGCCTCTATGGAAAGTTGTCCCTTCTTGGGTGGATTAAATAAATATCCTGCCCTGTCTGTGTCAAGTCTGGCATGTGACCATAATGCTCAGTGCTGTGGAACACGACCCTCGGAGTGTGACAGCTGCTGCCATCTGTATCATGCAGCTGTGACCACTCTCAAGGGACACTCATTATCAGATCTGTTGGTGTCCCCCCCCCCAAAGACCCCCAGGAGGTTTCTTTTTGCGCCTCCCTCCAAGCTCTGTGTGATCCTGCTTCAGCCACACATGGTACTGGGAGACTGCACACAAGCTGTGCAAGACAAACTGAAGGGATGCCTTCCTTCATCTGTGCAGCTGTGGGAAGCTGCTATCCATGCCAGGGTGAGATTTTTCCCGTGGTGCAGTTGCTTCGGGGTTAACCATGCTCCTGGAACTCCTCACCCAGCGAACCCATTTTGACTCACTGTGCTAGACTTTGGGGTAATCCCTATTTTAGTCTGCCTTTGGAGTCCCTGCATTTCCTGCACCAAATCATCTGGAATTAGAGTTATAGGTGGCTGCTAGCTGCCATATGGGTGCTGGGAACTGAACCTGGGTCCTGGGTCCTCTGCACGAGCAGCTAACACTCCTGAGCAGTGAGCGTCTCTCTGGGCCCAGTTTTCACCTTTTGTCCTGGGAAGATGCCGCTGATCTAGCAAGTCCAGGCCGGTTAGTTTCAATGTTATTATTCACTTTGATATTTGCCTCAACACTTTTTTTTTAAACCCCAAGAACATATGGTTAACTCCACTAAGTTGACTATTCCTCAGGAATGACGCCATGGGTGAACCAGGCTCCCTACAGTTTGTGTGTTGAAGCCCTAACCACCACTATTGAGATGTACTGAATTTGGATTACAGAGCTTTCAAAAGTCAGCTAATGGGATATTATGGTGGGCTCTCATTCACTCTCATGCTATTTTTATTTAAAAAAGGCAATTTAGACACTAGAAGAGGCTCAGGGTATGAATGTACGGAGCCAAGACCATAGGAAGGTGTCCGACTGCAGGAAGTCCTTAGGAGAGACCAAATCTGTAGCACAGCATCCTTGGTCATCTAGTCTTCAGAAGTGTCATAAAATAAGTTTCCACTGTTTAACCCACCAGTGGTATTTTGTTATAACAGCCGTAGCAAACTAATACAGATAATAGCATCTTATACTTTTTTAATGCATCTTTGCCCTCTTGTGCCTTATGAAATATTCAGTGTGCAATTTAGACAGCATTTAACACCTACTATATTTGTTTGTACTTGTATTATATTTTAAAATTGCTCATTAAACACATTTAAATTACTTCATTATACATTTATATTGGTTTATCAGAACTTGCTCTCTATCTTTACTGATCATGACTTAAACTTTTGTTTGAATAGGTGATATATGCTTGTGGTAAATATCTTAAACAATATGAAAGACGATACAGTAAGACATGTGCCTCACTCACCCCTCAGTTCCCTGTTTCCTAAGTTTTCTTCCCTAAAGGCAACTGTTATTATCAGTGTATTATTTAAATTTCTAAGTGTACCTTTTCTTGAAAACAAGTTTATGCAGAATATATATGTGTGTGTGTGTGTGTGTGTGTGTGTGTGACATGCCACATATATTTATGCAAATCTATGCTTGATGAAAATTTTTATGTAGGTATAAATATGAACATGAATATGTATCATAATCTTTGGTTTCCCTGTTTTATTTTGTTTCTGTAAAGTACGGAGTGAGGGCTAGAGAGATGGCTTTGTAGCTTACTTCTCTTGCAAAGGATACAGGTTCAGTTCCCAGCACATGTACAAGGTGTCTCACAATTGTAGGTAATTGTAGTTCGAGGGAATCCCATGCCAGGAGAGTCAAGGGCACACCACCATTGTATGTAATTAAAAAAAATAAAAGTGTGTGTGCACACTTGAGTTTATGTATTCCATGTCTGTACACTTTTATGTTTTTAATTACATAAAATGGTAGCGTGGGTGTGGCTGCTGGCTGGGTGCCCATGATCATACAGACAGTACTAATTGTACTCAGTGTATTATCTAAGGCAGGAGGAGGAAGAGGAGAAGGGAGGAGAGGCACATTTTGGGGGAGGAATCAGAAGGCAGGTGTGTGTGTGTGTGTGTGTGTGTGTGTGTGTGTGTGTGTGTGTGTATGTAAAACTGTTAAAGAATCAGTTTAAAAACATTAGAAATGGTAGTATAATATATACACATTTTACGTTTTAAAGAGATTAATTGAATAAAATACCTTTGGAAAAGTTCCAATCGAAGCATACAAACCCATCTTACTCATTGCAGTTCTTATTTTTGTTGTACTTCCTTTAAACACACTGTTTCTACCGTTTCCTCACTCCAGATCACACTCACTTGTACCTGATACAGTGACCAGGTAGGAAATGTACATTTTAAAGCGGCTCCTTTGGGCAGCTCCTTCCTGATTGAAACGTTTGAGTGACAGACTTAATCAGCTGATAAAGGCATTGAACAAAGGGCATGGTTTCTGGACAGTCTAAACAAACAGGGACATTGCAGAGCCTTTCTGGGACTAAACCCCAGGCGTCTGGTCCCTCTCCCAATGCAGGGGCACATAGGCATCCCAGTCACAGCTCATCTTCCCTCTGAGCTCAGTGTATGGCAACATTGTTCCAAGACGGTTAAAATAATTTTAAAACAGACATAAATTCAAAATCCTAGAAAGTCAACTTGTTTTCTTGCCGCCTGTTAGTAATTGCTCCAAATTTGTACACAGACTTTAATGGTTTTAATTACATATCAGAGTTACCTTGTGTTCTGGCTTTATCTGAAACGAATCATAAACATTGCTGTTACTATGTTTACATAGCAATGACTTCACATGATAGCATAGCAGTCTATGTAGTTGGTACATTGTTTCCTGACGTGCTAATTCAAGTACAACTTGAGCTATAGTTTGAAATAATGACACATGTTTAATGACGTCCATAAATGTTACTGGGCTATGGGGTAATTGGCTATAAAATGGAGAACAGCTACCATAAATGATTATAATTAGTATTCTCGGTGCTCAGCAACCAAACCTTTTAGAGGAGATACTTTAGAACAGTCATGTCAGAAGCCCACCTAAAAATGAAATGGCCCTTTCTCCTTCCTCTGCAGTGGTAAATATTGTGGATTATTATTTTAATATTAACTGCAATAACTCACAGCCTTCTGTCATTGGTTAACTGAGCCAAGGAATATTTAGTAAGCACCTGCTGTATGCCATGCTGGATGAGAGGTCTGTAGGGAAGGATATGGTTAGGATGCCTGCTCCATTATGATTTATAAACTAGATGAAATGAGGACAGCAATCAAATGAGCAACACAGAAAATAATTGCAAGAATGAAGTGAACAGGCCACTATCACAGGTAGAAACCATGGTGCACACGTCACACTAGCAACCAGTGACAGTTCACATTGACATTGTAGTATAAGGGGAGGAGACAAGCCACACAAAGCGTGTGGGGATGAGGCAATCCTTAAGAGTCGTTCACACAGGATTGTGGGGACAAGGGAACAACCGGAGTAAAGGCTGTGAGACATTTTGGAAAACATCGCGTTTGTGATGACTAAGCGCATGAGCGCTACAGTGCCTGGGCAGACGGGAGTGTGGCCTTCTGTAAGGGAGAAAGGATCCACTGTACACGATCAGAACACCAGAGCATCAAAGGGGGATGTGAGTGGGCAGACGGGAGTGTGGCCTTCTGTAAGGAGAAAGGATCCACTGTACACGATCAGAACACCAGAGCATCAAAGGGGGATGTGGAGCGGGCACACGCTTCAGGCAGACAGCCAGCAAATTCCAGGTTAGAAAAAGCTTTTGACGGGTGTGTGGGGAAAGGGACTGGAGGCAGTAAAGTCAGCGTGTAGCTGTTGGCACAGGCCCGTGACAGGGTGTGCCGGGGGGGGGCACCTGAGTGAGTGATGGCAGTAGAGACCAGACTGTGGACATGTGGACAGCAGGTCTGCCTGGAAGCCAGAGCTGTCATCCAAAATGACTGTGAAGGAGGAGGGGAAGGGAGATGTCAGCCATGGCTCCTGCAATTTCAGGAAACATCAGTTTCAGAACCACGAAGCAGGGAATCCAGAGTTTCTTTTAGTACCTGAATTGGGGAGGTGACCACTGAGGCCTCCAGCTGGGGATGGCAGTGTGTCTGTGAGCTGCATCAGCATGACGATGAGATTCCTAAGGCACTGTGTAGCTGGCAAGAGAATGGGTCCCACTTGAGAACTTGTAGCTGTGGTGATATTTTATTTGTGCTGAAATGTGACTTTGTTTATATGTTAATAAATAAAGTTGCCTGGGGGTCAGAGCTAATAGCAAGCCATAGCAGAAGTCTGGCAGTGGTGGCACACACCCTTAATCGGATCACATGGCAGGCAGAGTCTGTGTGTTCAAAGACAGAGCCAGTTTGGAGACACATGCTTTTAATCTCAATACAAACCATAGAGACCTGGAGGTCTGTATAGACAGGCAGTGACGAGGAGGTCATGTGTTGGGTTTACAACCAATGAGAAGGCAGAACAGAAAGTCAATAAAAAGACAGACACACAAGAAGTAGGTCTTTTTTTCAGAGAAAGGACGGCAGAGGCAGCGGGTGGTAAGAAGGTGGATTTAGTCTCGGCTCTCAGCTACTGCTCTGACCTCTTGGGCTTTTAACTCTGCATTTGGCTCTGTGTTTCTTACTTAAAAGACCGTTACATCTACATGTAGCATTCCAGAGATGCTCAGTCATGAGCAGAGTAAGTTCCCAGGCGGTGGAACACAGCCCTGGGGATTTGTAGAGATACTGTCTCCACCACTGACCCTCCAGTGCCAAGGGAATTAATTACCCAGGGAATGTCTTCTGATAGATTGTCGAGCTTTGCCTGTCTTCTCTTGAGTGTGTCTGTTCCTCTAGGACCCTTCTAAGGGAGGGGAGTCAGGGTCAGTGGTGGCTGTGAGCAGCCCTACACTAGAGTGGTACTCTGCCATGTGTACCTTTTTCCATGGTGCCAGTGGCTCCTGTGGGTCTCCCCGAGAGCTGCAACACTACAAACTCCCCTTTGCATCTTCCAGCCGCTCAGGAGGCCAAGCTCAGTCAGCCACTGTAAATGTTGTCCAGTGAACGACGGAAGAGCTAGCTGGTAGGGACCTTTGGCAGGCTAAGCCCTGAGACTCCTGTTTTACAAATGAAAAAACGGGTTTATGCATGAAGGCCACTAATGATATGAAAGGTACTTCAGTCATACTTTGTCAACCTCTGATTAACTTCTGTCAACCAGGGAAGCCTCGGTACCTCATCCAATCCAAAATTGGACATGCTTCTTTGGAGTTCTCATTTCTCTTCTGGCTCCTCTGACCATACTCAGCCTTCCTCACCTAAGCGATTTGTTTTCTTTATTGATTGTTGTGTTCCCAACTGAGTCAACTGGTAGAATAAAATGAGGGTATTCTAGGGCTTGTAACATGCATTTCTCAAGAAACGCCATATAGTTGCTACACTTTGCTCCAATTCTGAATGGGTGACTTTGTCCAGAGTCACCTTTAGTTTGAAACACTGCCTCTGTGGATGCTGTGTTGTGAAGAACTGGGTGAGAGGCTGGAGGGCTGGAGGGCGGATGACGATGATTACAGTGTGTGTGTGTGCGTGTGCGCGTGCGTGTGTGCGTGTGCGTGTGTGTCTCTCTGTGTGTGTGTTGTGTGGTGTGGTGTGTTGGGTGTGGGGTGTGTGGTCTGTGTGTGTGTGTGTCTGGGTGTGTGTGTGTGTGTGAGGGCGGTGAGTGTGGGCGTTCGATGTATGCTCCTGGAGGTCAGAGGATGACTTTCAGGAGTTGGTTCTCTCTGTGGGATTAGGAACTGAACTCAGGCTGCCAGGTTTACAGAGCATCCACTTTAACCCACTGAACTCCAGCCAAGGTTTACAGAGCATCCACTTTTACCCACTGAAGCGTCATCACTCCAGCCCAGCCACAGCTCTTGCGTTGGTGCAGGAAATCTAAACCCCGTTTAAAACATTGCTTCCTGTGCCTGACCAGGTGTAAGCTGGCATGTGTGGTAAGTAACATACAAAGCTTGTTCCTGTACAGAGACTGATTTGAACACCAAGACTGAGGATGGGATGAGTTGAGTGGGGAAAATTCCATCTCATCTTCCCGGACTATGCCTGCTGAGGCAAATGCATTTATTCCCGAGTATGCCTTTTCCTGTCTGACATTCTGCACTCGATTCATGTGAAGTCTCTCTGGCTGCATTTGAAATCAGTGATACAGGCACACACTCTTCATCAAGAGTCACAGATTTAGGGACCAGAAGGAGCACGAGGATGAATCCAGAGCCTCCGTTTTATTTTCCAAAAAAATGCAACCAGAGAGCCAAGAGCTTTGGCCAAAATTACACCAGGGCTGCTTTCTTTTGAAAATGTTTGAGTTTAAGCCAGTGGAAAACTACTACCACTGCTGAGAGGACCTGGGTAGGATTATATTTTCCTCAACTTTTCATTTTATGAAATTTTAATTCTTCTTTCTAAAAAAGGGTAATCATATAAAACACATTTTATGTGAGATACAGGAAAAAAAGTACTATGTGTGTGATCATGGCTAGAATGTTAATGCATTTCCTCCTGGTTTTTTCTATGCATATGTAAAATAGTTGATGTTTAGCATATATAATATTTTCAGGGAGTTTTTAGTTAGTATATCAGACACTTTTTTTTTCTTGAGTCAGGGTCTCATGTAGCCCACACTAGCCTGGCACTGGCTTTATAACTGAGGATGACTTTGAATTTCTCATGTTCTTGTCTCTACCTTCCAAGTGTTGGATTTCAGAACGCAGTACCACCACACCTGGCTTGTGTGACACTGGGGGTTACGTCCAGGCCTTCATGTGTGCTAGGCAAGCATTCCACCACAAGCCTAGCCCCTGACATTGGCATTTCTCACGAATACAGAGTACCCAGGCAAACAGATGCACTCAAGTCACTGAATCTTTCAGTGAGTATTGGGCACTAAGGACTATGTTTCATTGTTCTATATAGCATATAAATATATATGAGGAAATATAAAAACATCTTATGACATATAGCTTTTCCAATGAACTGTACATTTAATAATTAACTGTATAGAATTAGATAGCCATGGTTATTACTGTTAAACAAATCAATAATAGAAATAATGATGGTCTTGGTCATTCTGCTTAAAGGAAAACTGACATAGAATCCCCTTCAGAAAATGGGGTTTACTGCAGAAAGAGCTTTGAGGCCAAGTGTGGGGCCTCAATGTGGGAGGAAGAACATTGGACAGATGTTATAATATACAAGATCTAAACACAAGGCCCTCACAGGGAAGGAGAGGCTTCTCTTCAAGACTGGAAGAGAAGCTTCATTCAGAGTGAGACTGAAAGGAAGTGGAGAGGGAGATGCAGAGGCAGAGGTAGCCACCATTAGAGGGGTGACGGGGTGGCGAGGATGGCAGGGGGATGGGGTGGGGCTTTCCAGAGAAAGTCTCCATAGACATTCCCGAAGCAATCTAGAACAAAGGAAATATCAGGTGTATAACTTTGGGGTGCTGGCGGGAAGTTTTACCTCACATGATTTAGTTTATTACAGGCTCTACAACAAAGAGTGTGGAAGAGCCAGGCAACATAAATTAAGAACTGTGAAGAACAGGAAATTTGCTGGCAAATGGATGGAACTAGAGAAGATCATCCTGAGGGAGGTAACCCAGACTCAGAAAGGCAAACATGGCATGTACTCACTCATAAGTGAGTATTAGCTGTAAAGTAAAGGAGAACCAGACTACAATCCACAGCCCCAGAGAGGCTAAGTAACAAGGAGGGCTCTAGGGAGGTGGAGATGCACGAATCTCACTGTGAAGCAGAAATAGAATGGACATTGCCAGTGAGTGGGGGAGGGGCCTTGAAGGGGATGGGGATGGGAACGGGAGGGATCAGGTCGGGGGAGGGTGGAAGGAGAGAGTACTGGAGAGACAACTGGAATCTGGGGCATCTCCGGAATGAGCTAGAAATCTAGAGCCATGGAAACTCCCTGGGATCTATGAGGGGAACCCAGCTAAGACCACTAGGAATAGGGAATATGACGTCTGAACCGACCATCTCCTGTAACCAGGCAAGACTTCCACAAGAGAGACCAGGACACCAACCCAGTCACATAACCTCTGGCCTACAATTTGTCCTGCCTACAAGATGTGCTGGGATAAAGATGGCGCAGAAATTGTGGGATGACTGTCACAGCTGGAGGCCCATATTCTGAGAGGGAGCTCACCCTTGAGGGCCATTTCCCAGAGCTGGGATACCCAGAGACCAGGATAGAACCAAACATTACAGAAACAAAAGTCAATGAAATGATCCCTGTTATTCTGCTGTGCTCATACATTGATGTCTGGCCCACCCGTCATCAGAGAGGTTTCACCCATCAGTTGATGAAAACAGATGCAGAGACCCACAGACAAACATTAAGCAGAGCTCCAGGAATCCTGCAGGGACGGAGAGGAAGGACTGTGGGATTCAGTGAGTCAAGGGCACCACAAGAAAACACACAGAACCAACTAACCTGGGCTCACAGGGGCTCACAGAGATTGGGACAACAACCAGGGAGCCTGCATGGGACTGTCCTAGGCCCTCTGTATACATGTGACAGCTGTGTCGTCTTGGGTGGGACTCCTAACAGTGAGAGCAGGGGCTGTTTCTGACTGTGGGGACACTTCCTTCCTACTGGGTTGCCTCATCCAGCCTTGTTAGAATAGGAGGTGCCTAATCTCATTGCAACTTGATATACCGTGGCTAGTAGATGTCTATGGGATATTGGCCTGTATCTGGAGAAACAGTGGAGGAGGAGTGGATGGAGGGGTGGGGGGAGAAAGGGAGGGTGTAGGGGAGAACTGGAAAGAGGGGAGGGGGGGAAACTTTGGGGTGTAAAATCACAACCAAAACCAAACATTGAAACTTCAGCACAGCTGCTTCTTAACTTTCCCCAGGGTGCAGGATGGGACTGGGGCAGGATGGGAGTCAGGAGTGGAGTGGACGGGCATGGCCTGTCTTTTCAGGTGGTGGAATCTAACCTTTTAAGAGTGACAACGGTCATACAGGCTGGTGTTCTAACAATCACTACTTGAATTGTTACAGGGTCAGTCTGACTCACTATTGCTTTACAGCATTGAACATCACCATTAAAACAGCTACTGCTTTCCTCATTGAAAATAACACTTGCCTGAATTCTTATCTTTCTTGTGGATGTTGCATTCTCCTGTGACCACCTTTATCACTTTGCATTTTGACTTTCTTCATTGATTTTTGTGCCCTGAACGTGACATCCATGAATTTTGTTTGCAAGTGTCTCTTGGTAAAGTGGGAACCCCTCAAAGATGAAGTCTGTGTTTTGATCATCCATATATTCCCAGGATCTTATTGGTGTCCAGCATACAGAGGACAGGAACTAACTAGCTCACAAATCAATGAATTGGAAAACAAAGTTGAATATTCCCTTCATGTTTGTTCAGTAAATATGATTTCTGAATGCATTGTCTGGTTCTCATCCTTTGTCCATTTACTTAATGATGTCAGGGTTTTATTGATTTTTTTACTTGATTTTTTAGTATGAGAAGGCACTTACACTTTACCTATCACATACGGGCTAACAAATTCTTTCAGCCAATGCATTTGATATTAAAGTGGGGGAAATATAAGGCTAGTGAATGTAACATTGCCATTTTTTTCTTTATCTGAACAATGTCCAAACAGTACAGTTTGTGTGTGTGTGTGTGTGTGTGTGTGTGTGCTGTGTGTGTGCTGTGTGTATGTGTGTGTGTGTGTATGTGTGTGTGTGTGTGTTGTGTGTATGTCTGTCTGTATGTGTGTGTGCAAGTTCTGTGCTACCAAAGGTTAGACAGTTTGCTGCATGGGTTATTCACATGAAAATGAAGCATGGTGAGCGGCACATTTCAAGACTTCCCTGGAGCTGGTAGGTCAGCCAGCCTCTCTGAGCAGTGGAAAGCATTCAGCCCGTCCACAGAGAGGTAAATTCCAGTTAAAAACCACACCGAGCAGCTGAGCAATTTCCTTGTGTATTCCATTTATAAATGAGAAGTGAAGATTTGTTACTGATTCTTGAATCCTCGGTGAGTCAGCACTGTCCACAGGAAAGAAACTCAACTGGATGTGGTGGGCACTCGGGAGGCAGAAGCAGGCACAGTGTGAGGCCCACCTGGTCTACAGAGTGAGTTCCAGGACAGCCAGGGCTACACAGAGAGACCCTGTCTCAAAACAAAACAAAACAAAAACTACCACCACCACCACCACCACAACAACAACAACAACCAGAAAGAAAAGGAACTCACACCTCCTGGATTCTCTGACAAGAGAGAAAAGACCACGGGCTTTTGTGCTTTGTTTTTCAGATGTGTTTTTGGTTTCCCCATAAATGTATATATTCTTACCACACACTGTCGTTATGAGTCTGTCACTGCATTTCAGACCTTTAATAATGCAGTATTTTATAAACAGGCACTGTAAGATACAAGCTGCCAGGAGCCTTCGGGATCATGTCAGCCCTCTCTGGTCTCCTAATATAGAGGGATAAGTCACACAGATGGAAGTCAAGTCCCATTCCCAAGACTGTGGACTCTGGATGGATCTCTGAACCACAAGCAAAGCAACAGCAACAAGACAACAAACTCTCAAAACAGCCATTTCAGCTCCCAAGCAGCAAACTCCATTCCTGGGGTTAGGGACCCGTGTTGGCCATGTCACTGTGTTCCTATAGTCCAGTGATCCCTGGGGTTAGAGACCCATGTTGGCCATGTCATTGTGTCCCCACAGTCCAGTGGTCCCTGGGGTTAAGGACCCATGTTGGCATGTCACTGTTTCAGTGATCCTGGGTTAGAGACCATGTTGCCATGTCATTGTGTCCCACAGTCCAGTGATCCTTGGGGTTAGAGACCCGTGTTGGCCATGTCATTGTGTCCCCACAGTCCAGTGACCCTTGGGGTTGGAGACCCATGTTGGCCATGTCACTGTGTCCCCACAGTCCAGTGATCCCTGGGGTTAGGACCGTGTTGGCTTTCACTGTGTCCCATAGTCCTGGGGTTAGGACCTGTGTTGGCCATGTCACTGTGTCCCACAGTCCAGTGACCCTGGGTTGGACCATGTCACTGTGTCCCACAGTCAGTGATCCTGGGTACCCGTGTGCCATTTCACTGTGTCCCACAGTGATCCCTGGGGTTAGAGACCCGTGTTGGCCATGTCACTGTGTCCCCACAGTCCAGTGATCCCTGGGGTTAGGGACCCGTGTTGGCCATTTCACTGTGTCCCCACAGTCCAGTGACCCCTGGGGTTGGAGACCCATGTTGGCCATGTCACTGTGTCCCCACAGTTCAGTGCAGCACTGGGGTTGTGACTTTAACAATTTTGAAATATGGATGCATGGCTGCAGATGCCCTGCCCTGGACAGTAAGTTGGATATTTCTCAATGTGTCTCAAGACCCAGGCTCTACCTTCTGTAGTCTGCAGTGAGGAGTCAGGTCTAGAAGAAACAGGTGGAGTGTGTGTGTGTGTGTGTGTGTGTGTGTGTGTGTGTGTGTGTGTGTGTAGCAGCGGGTGGAGCAGAGTAAGCCTAGAATCTCTTGGTCTGCTGTAGGATTGCCTCTGGCTGGCTCTTTCTGAGGGGTCATAGCTGGTGTTGAGCAGATCCTTTCTGTATGGTCTTTCCTTTGCAAGGACTGGTGGTGTCCTGATGCTCAGTTCTTCAGGCTAGGGGCCTTGTGCTATTGATAACCTGCTCACCCTAACCCTATCTGGATCATCCTAACAGGAATCTGCCTTTGCTTTCTTCCTGGAATACACTGATAGAGAAGAAAATGCTGGTGTAGCACCTGCACCCTCAAGTTTACCCTGCCACCTGCTCCTATCTCTGTCCTGGGATGGGGATGCTTTTCCCTAAGGTTCTTCAGGAGGTAAGGAAGGTATTGCCATGGGCTGAAGTATACACATGGACATCTATTTATTGTTTCTTAAATATGCATATATAACTATTTCTCTTTCCCATCTCCTTTCTTCTGTGTGTTGTAGTTCAACCCATGGCCTAAGAGACCCATCTCTACACAGAGTTGCATCCATAGAAGCAGTGATAAAGGGGCTCTCAGTTTTGTCTGAGGGTTCATCTTGGCTATTCCTGTAGAAGCAGAAAAACCAGAAACCCAACATCATGGTCCTTTTGATTATTTTGGAGTTTTGTGGGTCAAATGGTCATGACTGTGTGTGGACTTATCTTTCCCCAACTCACCGGAAGCATTGCATGATACAGGAGCAGAGGCACTTAGGAGATTCTGTCTTTGTTCCTATCCTGGCTGAGATGTGGACATGGCTGTAAAGGACAGAGGACACACTGGCACTGTGAAATCATCAGCTCTGTTTCAGGTTCCTGTCCTTGAGGAATATGAGACCTCGCCCTGTGTATGTGTTTACTTCCTAGTCATGGCTGATGATTTTAACTGAGCCCACAATTCCAGTCTTAGCAATTAGCATGCTCTCCAGGAAGGCACTGTGAAGTCTGTGCTATAATGTGCTACGTCACCCTGTTCCATTTCTGTGTCTATGGTGAGTGATGGCGTTCTGAGTCTCATCAGTGCGGGAGACATTCATCTCCTCATCCACACAAAGGAACTGACTGTTACCAGGGTTACTAGACTAAGCAGAGGCCTCTTAAATTGGATTGGGTTGCTAAGTTTCATTCTGCCTTTGGAAGCTCAGCTGACCCTCTGATTACCAGGTTCCTTATACAGACCCTTGAATGCTAAACTCAAACAGATTTGAGACCGGACTCCAACAGATCCTTCAGCAGCTCGAAAGAGATGAAGTTGGGATTTCTGTGTGCAGGCTGCCCTTGCTGCTCAAACAGACAGGCTAGATTTGAGCAGCAGTAATTAATTCTCAAGGAATTTTCCATCTTCAGGCCTTTGCATCTCACTAATTATTTTCAAGGTAAATTAAATTTGCTCTGTGGTGTCTTCCAATTGAACATGAGACTGCAGACCCGTGATTGCTCTCTCCAGCCGTGGATCCTAATCCTTCCGTGACTCAGAGCGCCAGTGTCTTTCTTTAGACCGGCTTTCTGTCCATGTGTCCCTTTCTTTGTTGTTCCCTGTGGCAAGCGGATGTGCAAAGGGGACTTCATTCAGCTCCTCACAGAAAGTTACAGACTATCGTTTGCTGACATCCAAACTGTGGGTGTCAGTAACACTGAAAAATGAAGCTAGAGGTGATGTGGGCAAAGCATTTCTGTGAAATCCATCAACCCTGGGTGATGGATGGGTGGATACTAAACCAGAAAGCAAACAAAAGCCAATCATTCTTCCCTTTGAATGATCATAAATAAGTCACCTGAGCCCTTAAGGGTGCCCTAAGGGACTGTTGTCAGAACTGTCAAACAAGTTGCTTGGTATGGGTGCCCTCAACCCGCGTTTCTTTCCTTTCTCAGCTCTCATTCATGTCCCGTGGTAATTGATAGAACTGTCAGTATTTACATTCAAAAGCTTTCCCTGTAATGCCAGAGCTGTGAACTATTCATGTATCTGTCCAACATTGCAGCTTAACACCCGTACAGCTTTAAGGCAGACGGTGGTGGCCAGAATCCTCAGACTGATTTTATTTTGGACATTTCTCCTTTGAGTGCTCTAGAAACTGATGTCACGGATGGTCCTTGTTCCTACATCTGACAGATCCCAGAGTAGTGTGCCACCTAAGCATCAGCACATGGGCAGATGGAGGGCTCCCAGTCCTGTAGGAGAGACAAGGAGCATGTGGAAGGGAGCAGTTTTCTCAGGTGCCTGGCCAGAGCCTTTAGTCAGGCTCTCCCACAAGGCACAGAGAATTTCCCACAGAGGTGCAAGAACCCACTTATGGAAACGCTAGTGCTTCTCCACCACGGGCTGCTTTATCTTCAGGAGAAATTTTTTGTTGCTGATGTTGGTACAACTAGGGATGGGTAGATGGCATGGCCATAATGCAAGTTGGCTTAAAAAGATCTACAGTCAGGAGCTGGCAATGGAAAGGGGGCGTTGGCCAATCACTTAAGTCTCTCCCTCCACGACCCCTGCCCATCTCCCTTTGTGTAAATGATGCCATCATTTAGAGTCTACACAAGTTCTCCCCTCAGCTTCCCATTCCACTTCCACCCTCCCCATAGTTTCTAACCTGGCATGCCACTTTTGACTGCCAGCTCGGAACTGGCCAACGCTGCCATGTGAACTAGGAGGCCACCCTGCATATTGTAGGATGTGTAGCGATTTCTCTGAGCTCTAACTTGTCTCCATTCCCCATCGGCTGGATCAGTTTGTCACGCTGACAAGCAGTCTCTGACAGCTCATTCTTGTTCTAGGTTCTCTCCCAGGCATTGGAAAGACTGCGGCGATTGTTCGCTGTGTGGGGATACAGACAACAAACACTCAGGCAAACTCGGTATAGGATTAGGCAGAGAAAAGGGCCCTGAACAACCACAGAGCAAGGTCAGGGATGGAGAACGGCATTGGGAGGGCACTCCCAAAGGTGACATCTGAGCATTTCAAAGTCACGAGTGTGCTGCATTCAGGGTTCCCCTCTTGGCCTGAGCACAGAATTGCTCAGCTTGTGCGCACTCTGTTTTAGTCTCAACTTCAGACTCTTGTTGGGAGAGATTGTTTACTGTTTTTTTTTTCTTCATGTTTAGTCCCTCAAATTCTCCTTCCCAGCCTCAAGCTTTTACTCCTCAGTTTCTGTTCGCAAGTAGAAGGACGCAGAGGTATTTTTTGAACACACCGATTAATAGATTGCTAGTGATAAGGAGGGCTCTGTGAACATACACATGCATACACTTGCACGCACACACGCACGCATGCACGCACGGTGGGGAGGGCAGTTCTTGTTGACTCTATCAAATGTGAATGGCAAATGCCAGGAGCATTTGCTATCAACCAGCTCCCTTTCTCATGCCTCTGCCAGATAGGCTGTCCATAATTGATGACTATGACTTTCTTAGCAGCCAATAGTAATTCACCACGTAAAATGAAACCCTGGCTCAGAGGTCCCACGTGTTCCCTTAAACAGAAACTTGTGATAGGCACATGCTGTGGTGGGGGGGGAGCAGGGAGGCGGGAAGAAGAAGAAGAAGAAGAAGAAGAAGAAGAAGAAGAAGAAGAAGAAGAAGAAGAAGAAGAAGAGCACTCATTGGTAGTCAGAGGTCAGCCCTCAGCTTCAACGCTGTTTACGAGACACTGCTTTGTCCCCTGCCACTCGCAGGGTCACCTGAGCAGTTACTAAGGAACTGGGGCATGATCAGTGCTGAAAACAGAAGTCGCCACTGGTGTTGGCGGGTAAGGAATATCCAGGGCAGTACCTCAGTGAGGCCGTCCTGGGGGTCTGCACCGCCATGGCTTCTCTGGCCACCACCCCGCTCACCAGTGTTTGAGTGGAGTCATTCTTGCTACCAGGATTAATGGCTCTCTGAGCTGCATGGCCTGTTGATTAGCTGTGTGGATGCAAAACTCCAGTGTGAAGCTTCCTAACCGTAGAGTGGGCGGTTCTTTCCTATTGGTGGAAGTATTAAGGCAACTCCACGTAGTTAAAAGGAGGTTTATTCTGTGGGGTAACTTACAAGTAAAGGGGTAGGTTACAGGGTCCGGGAAAGGTGTAGTGCAGTCCAGCAGTGTTCTCTGGAGAACTCTGCTCCATCTACCTCCAGCGTCAGGATCCAGGAACCAAGACAGCCAGCACATCTGGATCTTGGTTCTTAAGTGCTCCTGTCTTGGCCCCGCCTCGTAGGTGTGACAGTAACTGGAAGCCTCAATGGGGGTAGTACTTCCAGGTCAAAGCTGGAGCAGCTACCCACTACACTTTCCCACTTGCTCTGGGAGAATATGAGTTCAAGGTCAGAAACACTTTTATGAAGCCCAAATTACCCAAGTCAATGGTGACAAAGAATGGCCAGGCTATTTCTCAGCTTTGTCATCTAGCTCCCACTTCAGGCTCCCACTCCGAGGAAACATCCAGAATGTGACCAAGTATCTGTGTGCAAATTGTGTTTGTTTACGGGGAGGATAGCACACTTAAGTAAATACAAATTCTCAAATATTTTGGTGCAAAATAGGAATATACTTTTATGACAGATTATTTAATAGTCTGAAATCCAATGGGAAGTGCATTCACTAGAGTTGAGCCAATTCACAAAGAAGAAAGACTAAATGCATGAGTCTGTCTGGGGTGATTTGAAAAAGAATGGCCTTATAGGCTCATATATTTGAATGCTTAGTCACCAGGGAATGGAACTATTTGGGAAGGATTAGGCGGTGTGGCCTTTTTGGAGGAAGGGTTTCCTAGGAGTGGGCTTTGAGATTTCAAAAGCCCATGCCAGGTCCACTGTCTCCCTCTCTCTGCTGTCTGTGGATTACAATGCAAATTGTCAGCTATTTCTCCAATGCCATTCTTGTTTGCGTCCAGCCATGACGATCATGGACTAACCCTCTAAAACTGTAAGCAAACCCATAATTAAATAATTTCTTTTGTAAGACTTGCCTTGGTCATGGTGTCTATGGTGGTTTGATCAGGAATGGCCCCCATAGACTCATATGTTTGATACTTGGTCCATAGGGAGTAGCACTGCTAGGAGGTGTGGCCTTGTTGGAGTAGGTGTGGCCTTGTTGGAGTAGGTGTGGCCTTGTTGGAGGAAGTATGTCACTGGAGGGTAGTCTTTGAGTCCTCAGAAGCTCAAGCCAGTTCTCTAACTGCTGCCTGCAGATCCAGATGTAGAACTCTCAGCTCCTTCTCCAGCACCATGTCTGCCTGCATGCTGCCATGCTTTCTGCCATGATAATGGACTAAACCTCTGAACTGTAAGATAATCCCAATTAAATGTTTTACCTTATAAGATTTGTCATGGTCATGGTGTCTCTTCACAGCAATAGAATGGTGACTAAGACAGTGTCCAGTGTTAGAGCCTCAGGAGTAACTTCCTTACTATTACTGATGGACACCATACAATTGCCAAATGTAGCAGATGTTTGCAGAGAGAAACAAGGGACAGAGAGATGATACGTTAATAAGCTGGTGTCTTATTTCTCTGCCAAATTAGACCTGGTATTTCTCCTTATGATGGCTTTGGTTTTGGTTTGACTTCTTAGAAGACAATTTTAGACAAGCTGGCTGTTGACATAGAGAGGGTCTGTCACACGACCCTCTTAGTTTGGTGAATATAGTTTCCTTCTGTTTTCACAAGAAAACCTTCAGAATAAAGTGGAAAAGTCTTGGGGTCAATTGTGCATGGGCATAATGGAACTGGATGTCATTTAGGACAAGGATGGCTCAAGGCTGAAGCGTTATGGGTCTGAACTGAGAGAATTTTAGACTTTCTAGGGGGGTGGAAGTTGAACCTAGGTCAAATGAATAGCTGATAGAGACAGAGAAACTGATTCTTACAAAGTTTTCTCAGAATCAGTCTGGCTTGCAAGGTTGGCCATGAACAAAGAACCCCAAACTGGAACTCCAGACCCAGCATTGGGCTAATTTGATGATCTAAGATTCAAATGAGGAAGAATGAACTCGGTTGTTCCCAGAAGGTAGGATATTGTAGGAGACAGAGTTATAATAGCTCACCAAATAGAGTTCAGAAGGATGCTGTGTTTATGCTTCACTAATGGGGAAATAGAATATCCCAGAAGTGAGTGGAGTCTTCGCTGTGATTAGTCCTGTATGCCTCTGCTGACAGAGACCTGTGGCTTCCTTCCCTCTCCTGAGGCGGCAAGGGTTGCCTGGGCCTGAGCTCCCACACCTTTGCTCTTCTGTCTTTTAAAGAGTCAGAGTTGGCTGGAGAAAGTATTTACAAGTGTGTTCTGGCAGAGGCATTCCCTCAGTCACTGGGGACACCTTGGGAAACAGACACCGTCTGCAGCTGACTCATACTCAACCCCTGCATGGGTCCATGCTGGCACCAGTCATGTAGTCTGCATCAATACCTCAGGGCACTATCAGACCTCTGCAAGGTGCCCCATCGCACAAGGGTACCATCTTAGGAAGTTGGAGGGGTGATTATACAGTGCTTTGGGGTGAGGCTGTGCTATCGTTGGAATTCTCATGCCATTGCAGAGTGCAGCCACCTTGAGAAGGCATGCTCTGCGGGGTTTGAGTTGTTACGGGAAGATATAGTCTGAAGCTGGGCTCACTGGTTCAGCCACACCACCTGACCAGCAAGCCTCGGGGATTCTTTCTCTGTCTGAGAGCTGACTTCTTACACTTATGAAGCCGTGGACACTGAGTTCTCTATGGATGGACAGTAACCCCGTTTCTAATCTCCACTATTCTGAGGTGCTGGGTAACCTTGATGACAATCTCATGCTTATGTGAGTGGGCCCCTGATATGAACTCCACAGAGTGGAATTTTCAGGTCAAACAAATGGAGAGTCATTATAGACTTTGGAGAAAGTATTTGACATTTCTGGACCTTGTTTTATTAGTTGTAAAACAGAGAGTCTACCTTGGGTGCCCTGCAGGAGTTTTCCATTTTGGGGGGTCCCTGAGATTCAGAACCTCCTGTTTACAAGGACTTTGGCAAAAATGATGACCCAGACCTTGTGATTTGCCCACATACACAATGTCCCTGAGTGTAGGCCATCACAGCCATCTGGGAGCCAAAATTGGTTCTGTGTACAGCCAACAGAGCAGAACTTGAAGAGACAAGTCCAAGGGCCAGGCATGATCTCATTTGTCCTCAAGTAGCATCTTTGTTGTTTTGACCTCTTTAAAGGTAGCTGCTTTGCAGGCTCCGTGGGGAGGAAATGTGCGTTTTGCCTTCATTTACAGAACTGAGGAGAATAAAGGGATGCATGTTCTAAAGTTAGACATGGGAAACATTAGAATGCGGGGTGTAAGGACATTAAAGAGATGCTTAGCATATTGACATGTGCATGTTTTATTGGTACATTGACCAAAATCAAGGCTATCTGATAAATTTTGCCTTTGTTGAATGTAGAAATTATGTGGGCATTAGGTAAGTCTGAGGACAACTCCAATCATGGGTCAAGACTTAGTCATGTAAGACCTGATAGTTTCTGCTATCATGGATCAGATTTGAGAATCATAGAATGTTTGACCTGTAAGAGGCCTTCAGGATAATTCAAATCTTACTTGTTCCAAAATGAGAAAATGAAAAACAGAAATGGAGAGAAAAGGATCTGGGAAAGACCAGTAGACTTTTTACCCATCATGCACAAAGTCTGCGTTTGATTCCCAGCAACACATGAGACTGGATGTGGTAGTGCATACCTACAATCCTAACATGTGAGAGGTGGAGGCTGGAGGATCCAAACTTCAATGCTATCTTGGCTACAGAGTGAATTTGAGGTCACCCTGGGCTACGTGAGACTATGTTTACAACTACTGATAAACAATGGAAGAATGAAGTAGACCCAGCCACTGGATATGGCTTGCAAATAGGTAGAGAGTAGCCTGGTGTTAGGGTAGATGGGAGAAGGCATTCAGGGCTTTACTTCCCAGTAGCCCCGGGATCCAGCAGTGCAGAGGAGATGAAGGTGTTAGCCAGGCCACTGAAAGGCAATGTCCAGGAGAAAGGCTTTAGGAACGTCGGAAGAAGTGAGAAAAGTTGGCTACGTCTCCAATTTTAGAAGACCCGAGTGTTCCTGGGCAGGTTGCTGAGACACAGACTTAGGCGTGAGCAAAGATGGAGGAACTCCCTGGGGATGAGGCAGCCATGCAGCTGTCCGAGATGAGTCAGAGCAGAGGTGATCTGACTTCAGGCAGTAGGTCTTTCAGCATTGGTTTGGCTCAAGAGACTTGGATAGTAAGCTTGCAGACAAGAACCCTCCCCCCGTGCACTTATCCAGCATGGGAGAAGGGGATCTTGTGATTCGAGCAGCTGGTACATGAGTCCAGAAGAAAGCTAAAAAAAAAAAAAAAAAAAAAAAAAAAAAAAAAAAAAAAAAAAAAAAAAACCCTCCCAATGCAGGGAGAAGGGGACTGGAACTTGGCCAGGTTGAGATTATCTCCTACATAAATCCCCCTCAAGTCCTTCCTTCCTTCCTCTGCATCTCCATTAGTATCCCTACTCAGGACCCCATGTGTTCTAGAACTCAGTCAATAGCCTTCATCATCCCCTCCAGTCCATTCTCCATGGGCAGCCATATGGACCATATCTCAAACTCACTGAATGTGCTGCCTGCAGAGGGCTGGGTCTTCCTACATCAATCAGTGTCATCAAGACAATCTCCTATAGACAGGCCTGCAGACCAATCATGTCTGCATGGAGATGCAGAGTTTGGATTTAGCCCAACTGGTTTTCAGTCTTGCTTGGGTCCAATATTTCCTCACTATGCTCCCTTCCCTGTGTTTTGGAACAGCAATGTACATCCTGTGCCATTATACATTGGAAGTATATGATCTGCTTTTTGATTTTGATTTTACAGGTGATTACAGTGAAGAGATTATATGAATCTCAGAAGAGACTTTGAACTTTGAACTTTAAAACATCATTGAGTCTGTGATAGACTATGGGGACTTTTGAAGTTGGACTAAATGAATTTTGCATTATGATATTTTTACAACCTTAGGGGGCCAGGGAATAGAATGTGGTAGTTTGAATGTAGTTGGCCCCCATAATCTCATAGGGAGTGGCACTATTAGGAGGTGTGGCTTTGTTGGAGTGGGTATGGCCATGTTGGAGGAAGTGTGTCATTGTGGGGGCAGGCTTTGAGGTTTCCCATGCTCAGAACACTGTCCAGTGTCTCAGTTGACTTCCCGTTGCCTGCAAGATGTAGGACTCACTCAGACGACCTCTTGTAGACATTCTCTTGCCGGGTGATCCTAAACTGTGTTGAGTTAACAATAAAGGTAACCATCCCAGCCTTTCAAGTGGAGGATCTTCTAATGGAACCTTCTCCTTTGAGCTTCTGACCACACTCCGTGGTCATCCTTGTTATCCTTTGATCTTCCTATGAAGATCATATATTAACTCTCTTCATAGGCAGTGACACAGGATTCATGCTAGTTTGGCTAACTAACTTGAGACAATCAAGCAGCTCATACTGAGACTGCCTGGGGTTTGAGTCCTAGCTCTATCATTTTTCATCACTAAGCCTTGTTATTTATTTAACTGCTTCACTTGAAGCTAATAATAGATCCCATCTCTTAGAGTCTGTGAAAAATTTACATATGTCAAATGCTGAGAGCAGTGCCTGGCCTATGGATGGCTGTCTCATCTTCCTATTAAAACCACTGTTGCCAAGGCCACACAGCACCCAGTGGTTCAGGTGAAATGATCAATTGCATCCGTAGGCTCCTGGCCAAGTGTCCTCTCCATTGCTAAACCTGGAATGGCTCAAGTACACCTCCATTCCAGGGAAGGCAGAATTATCAAGACACCATCCACTGTGTAAGCCCCACTAATCAATAGAATATCATAAAGCTACACATCAAAGAAAGAGAAACAGATGCAATTAATTTTAAGAACATTTTATTTAGTACAATCTATCCCGAAAGCTAGCATTTTATATCTAGTCAACAACAGAAAAATTTCTAGGAATTTGTTATAGTAAGCCTTTACCATTCAAGATACATACATAAAACAGCTCAACTTGGGCTGGAGAGATGGCTCAGTGGTGAAGAGCACTGGCTGCTCTTCCAGAGGTCCTGAGTTCAATTCCCAGCAACCACATGACTATCTGTAACTCCGGTTCCCAGGGGATCTGACTCCTTCACACCAATGCACATAAAATAAATAATTAAATAAATTATTTAAAAACCAAAAAAACAGCTCAACTTGAGCCACATTTCAGGTGCCCAGTTGCCACAGGCCTTCATGAGGCTGGCATACTGGGCAGTGTAGATAGCCTGAACACTGTAGATGACTTCAAGATGAAACTGGACACTGTGCCGGGGTTGGAAATTCAGAACAATCAATACAGTCTTTCTGAGTTCTGTTCAGGGCACTGAATCCTCTCCTCGCTAGCGGTTGGTGGGGTGGGTCAGTGGGTAGGGCACTGGCCATGAGATTCTGGTGTCCCAAAAATATGCATAAAGGTGGAAGGAGAGAACTGACTCCACAATGTGTGCTGTAGAGGACACACATGGACACACACACACACACACACACACACACACACACACACACACCACAAATAATACTAAAAGATTAAACAAAGTTTGTGTGAATTGCCCAAGTTCATTGATTAGCCTTTTCCTTTAATTCTATCTTTGGTAAACACACGCACGTATAGACTGTGTGGTGATCACACTCACCATCCCCTCTCTTACACCTCCCCAGCTCTTGCTCACTCCCCAGCTCTTGCTCATTCCCCTCATCTTACCTCCATGGCTTGTGTGTGTGTGTTCAGGGCTTGGTAGGCGGCTGCAGCTGCCACGTGTTGGTGATTGATGCCCACGGCATAGCCAGAAGATAACGTTTCACAGCACTTCCCTCCATCCATCCCCTGGCTTTTACCATCTCTAGTCCCTCTTCCAAGATGTTCCCTTGACCATGAGGGGTAATAATACCGCTTGTTTCCTTTAGGTCTAAGCAATCAACAGTCAGTTATTCTCAGAACTTTGACCAGTTGCAGGACTCTTTATTAACTCTCAACCTTCTCTGACCCAAGCTAAGAATAGCCCTAGTCTCCAGGCTTAAACGCTGAGGAGGCAGTTGGCTACATGTCCATTAGTCAAACATTTGTAGTGTGCTCTCCCCTAGGAGCTGTTTCCCCTAGCCACAGGCTTTTAACTATGCATGAGGCATGTGTTTCCTCCTGCGGAACAGGCCTCAGATTTGATTAGGAAGCGCTTGGTTGACCCAAAAGCATTCTTATCCCTATTGCATCAGTGGGCACATCTTGCCTGGAGGATCAGGATTGGCGTATGTAAGGTCTACGCAGTCTGTGTGGTAATTTCCTGTGCTATGGGAAGCTTCCAGTTGTGAGGGAGCTTCAGCAATTCCAGATTGACTTCTCAGCGTCTTGAATCCAAGGCATACGCTGTATTCATGAGTAGGGTCTTACCATCTACTTCTAGTAGGTAACCAAGAGCAACGGTGATAACTTCTTTTTCAGGAGCTTCTGGGGGTGCTCTCTGGTCAACAGCTCATGCGGAGGTGTCCAATCTGGCACTGGAACTTTCCCCCACAAATCTGTGAATATTATCAACTCATGCATGACACCACCACTCAAACTCTTTCTTAAATTATGTTTTTCATGTAGTTTATACAGCAGTAGATTTCCATAGTTTTTTTTTTTTTTTTTTTTTTTTTTTTTTTTTTGCTATACATCTTTAATTTTGGTGGGCCCTTCCCTCAGCCTCCACCTTTCCCTATCCCTTCATGCCCATCTAGGTTTGAACTCTCCTCCCCTGTACCCACTCCCCACAGGTGAATCTAAATATTTCCAACTAGAAGATGAATATGAGAGAGATCATGTGGTCTGTCTAGGTCTTTAATGAGAAAGTGAAATAAGGAAGGATTTGACTGCTCCTAGGTATGGTGGAGGAGAAGATTTATTGAAGATAAAAGGGAGACATAGTTAGAGGCAGGGATATATGGAAAAATCCAGAGTGAACATGACCCTGAGCCAGACATTGTGAGGAGAAGGGGGAGGGGAGAGCTGGGAGAGTAAAGGATAGACAAAAAAGATCCAGGTAACCAAAATGGCTGGATTATATAGGGAACAGCAGCCCAGACCCGGGCTGGAGAAGTGTAGGGTAGGGCATGGGGTGTGCCAGCCTTACCCTGTAACAGGTTAGGGAGAACCACTTTGATGTGTTAAATAGGCACCGCTGTTAGCCATTTGTTCCCAGGTGTGAGAACTAACAGGTTTCATTCAGTTAGTCTTTTCCATGTCAATTTAACTCAAGTATAGCTTCCAGGAAATCATGACTGCATCTCAGCACATACCTGTGTACTTGTTACTTCTCTAAACCTTAGTGCCCAGAAGAAGCCAAGTCCCCCTCTGCCATCAATCAGACCACCTGGTCATCTCTTCCTATGGCAAATGGGTCTGCTGCTGGTGGCCTCGGGTCACCTTCCAGTACCTCCTATGCAAGCAGGGGCATCCACTCCTCTGCCATCCTAGGACTGGGGAGTGGAATGGAAGCTGAGGACCATTAGTGTCGGGATCTGACACCGTCCTAAATACCTCACTGGTGTCTTCCTCACTGTGGCTGTCAGTCTTATCATTTCCATTTAGCAAATGAGGAAACTGAGGCAGAGAGAATGACACGGCTCCTGTGAGGTCATACGATGTGAAGGGATGGGAGGAATCGAACCCTGGAAAAGTCACAGCTAGCTCTTCGGACTTCAGTCGGCTCACTGCTTTCAGTGGAGACGGCAGATCTCATTCTTTTGACCGCTACTCTGACCTCGCCCAGAAGAGTGCCTGACGCCCAAGGAGGTAAATAATTGCCTGCTTACTAGCTGACTCCAGCTCCTGATTGCCACCGGTTTTCAACCTTGTCTGTGGGCCACAGTGCAGACAACCCTGGCCCTGCAGATGAGGTGATGTTGACTTTGTGCCTTGCCTTCTACTTGACTCGATTGTTAGAGAGGGGTCAGATGCTTGGGGCGATTCAGGCTTGAGGCAGGCCAGCTCTTTGCTGAGAGTCCCCTGAGTTCCTTCCATTCTCCTGTATGATGCCTGACACACACTGGGCCAGAGAATAACAGAGAATAAGGGAGCAGCAAGGCCCCCAGCCCATCAGCCCCGACAGGCTGGAACAGGTGGGTGAAGAGGCTGAGAGACAGGGATGCATAAAGGCCAGTGGTGGCAGGGTCTGTGTGTAAAATGTTGTACTGTGTTCTAGCCTCCGTAGTTGGTCAGTTCAGGAAGAGAACCTGGCACCAACGCCTGCCTCTTGTCTTCCTTCTCTCTCTCTACACTGTAACCCAGGCCTGGCTGGCCACACTCCATTCTTACCATCCTGGCTGGTTTTACTGACAACCTCCTCTCTGTTCCTCCAACACCATCTCTTTTATTACTGTGTCTGGGAACTCCTTGCTCTTTGTGCAAGGAAGGAGAACAGGAACATCTAGACATCCTTGAATGGTGGAGAGTACCAAAAAGGATAGCCTCCAAAGGTCTTTGGAAGCATCAGGGCCCCTGCTGTTTATGAATTCACAGCCCTGTTGTCTTGATTCTCTCCTGTGCTGGTCCAGGCCTCTGTCCCCCAAATGCACTTACTGCACTGAGTCTGGGATTTTGTATTCTGTGTCCTAGGGAGGAGAAGGAATCCAAGGAGAGAAGGCCTGGAATATCATGGGGAGAAGCTGGAGATCTGGGTGTGCTGTGGTAGGGCACAAACCTGCTAAACCCAGGTCATACCTAGAGGAGGTCAAGCCTTAAGGGTAGCAGGAATTATCTGGGGGCATCCGGTCAGAGCGATAGCCAAAGGTATGGATGTGGCCAACATTGCTGAAGCATCAGATAGGATGTGCTCCTCAGAAGGTGATCTTCAGACCAAGCCATATGCCATGGAAGGACTTCTGAGCCTCATCCTGCAGGCAACAGAGCAGCAGCAACGAAACTAAAGCAACGTAACTAAAACTACCATCCACAAAGAACAGGAACAGCTGGCATTTGTGGGACGGATACTTTGGGGCCTTGTACATTGTTGACTCACTTGGTCCATTACAATATCCACTTATGGATAAGTTCATATTCCCACCTGACAGTTGAGGAGGTGGGACAGAGTGTCGCCACCAGGGCCTCCAGTTCCGACACTGCGGAGCTGGGATCTCAGTCCAGGGAGTGTGGTGTCTGAGATCCTTCTCCTCGCTATTCTGTAAGTAGTTATCATTTATACTTTCATAGCCGTCTCCTTTCAAAGAGGACTGTAGGTGATTCATAGGAAAATCACACATATGCATAGTAAAGTGAAAGAGAACAGAAACAGAGGGAAGTAATGAGGGTTTGTAGACAAACGCAGGACCAGGAACTGAAGCCCCACCTGGGCTGTCTGAGAAGTGGGGCACTGTCAGGTTGCAGACCTCTTCCTCCTTTCCAGTCCGTACATGGTCATCTGGAGAGAACCCAGCTTCCTTTCATCCCGTTTATAGTTTAATCTCTGGTATTGTGACATAACACAAATGATGTATTAGCCTGCTAGAGTTGTTGTAACAAGTGCCCCCAAATTTCATGGTTTAAAGTAACAGGACTTTATTTTGTTACTGTTCCAGAAGCCTAGTGTCCACAATCCTGATGTTGGGGGCCTCTGATAGGTACCTCATTCTAGGCTTCCCTCTTAGTTCTGGTAGCTGCAGATAAGCTCTGTCCTTCCTTGGATTGCTGGTATATTACTCCAGTCTTGGCTTCTGTTTCTTTTATCCAAATTTTCTCCTTTCTCTCATAAGGATACCAGGCACTGGACTAAGGCCCACACCAAGCCCTACACAGTCTTATCTCAAGATCTTTAATTATATTTACAAAGACTCTGTTTCCAAATAAGTTCTCATTCCCAGGTAGCCTTGATTAGGACTTTAGCATATCATTTGAGGGGGTCATTGTACAAGACCATATAAGACATTCAATAGCAATCTGCAAAAATAATTAGAATTCTTAAGATAACTATTTATCACAGTGATAAAACCATTTCTTGCAGTAATAAAGCCAAGGGTGGACTTTTGATTGCAATTTAGCCCACTTGAGATAGGAAGCTGCATCTAATTGGACCTCCGAGGGTTTATTTGTCCTCTGGAGAGGGCCTCCAAATAGAATGCCATGTGACGTATATCATTGGGGTTGTGGGAACTTCGCCGTGGGTGGACTCAGGCGGCATGCTGGAATATTAGTATGAAGAGGAGTTTGGACTGTTCTAATTTGTTTTCTGTTGCTACGATAAACTCCATGACCAAAAACAACTGGGGAGGGAAGGGTTTGTTTTATCTTATAGGTGAAGTCCACCAAGGGGATCCAAGGCAGGAACATGGAGAGAGGAACTAGAGCAGAGGCCCTGAGGAGCGCGGCACACTTCCAGCCTCATGTTCAGCTACTTCTGTTATACAACCCAGCACCACCCGCCGGGGTTGGCACTGCCCACAGTGTGCTAGGCCCCCTCCATCAATTAGCAATCAATGAAACGTTCCACTAACACATCCACAAGCTGATCTGATGGGGCAAGTCCTCACTGGAGGTTCCTTCATCCCAGATGTCTCTGGTGTGTGTCAGGCTAGCAAAAACTAGCCAACCCAGAGGCCAGGATCTGCCGGAAGGCTGCTTGACCTAGTAAACAAGATCATAGCCAGGGCACGCACAAGACTTGTCAGAGAGCACTTTTCAAAGTACAGATGGTCCAGTTGCACCCAGGGCAGCAAACAACACTGACTTCTGTTGTCCCTATTCTAAAAAAAAAAAGACTTATTTTACATATTTATTTGCATGTGGGCATGCATATGTGCTGTGCTGTGTGTGTGTGTGTGTGTGTGTGTGTGTACAAGTGACCAAAGAGGCAACAATAGCGCATCAGTCCTCTGGTTGTGAGCTGCCCCTGTGGGTGATAACTGAACTATGGTTTTTGGCAGAGCAGAAAGTCAAACGGTCTCAACCACTCTCTCTAAGCCCCTGCTGTCTCTGCTCTTCAGCTGGGTTTATAATGAGAATCTTGGAGACAAGGTGGTTAGGACAACCCATTCCAGGTGTCTTCTAGTTTTCTGCTAGTCTGGTGGTATACGGAAGGGGAGGAGTCCAAATGGGTGTGGCCTTGATATTCTGTTTGGGTTCCTTTCCCTGGCTTTTTTTTTTCTTTTTTTTTCCAAAAAGAAGACACATTGAAGACAGGCAGTGGTGGTGCATGCTTTAAATCCCAGCACTCGGGAGGCAGAGGCAGGAGGATCTCTGAGTTTGAGGCCAGCCTGGTCTGCAGAGCAAGTCTCAGGCCAGCCAGGGCTACACAGAGAGACTCTGACATTTACCTTGAACTTCAGTGTCCTCATCCCTAAACTGGGGGAATAGATTTAACTCACGGAGCTGTTATAACATTAAGTGAATCTCAATTGTGAAGTACTTAACACAGCTAACAGGTCTAGCGAGCTGCAGCAGAGGCGCCATGATGTGTCCTAGAAAGCATGGTGTTCTGGGGACTTCCTCTGAACACCTGTCTCTGACAGTGGAATGTGGAATGAGCATCCATTCCACCCCAGCCCTGGTTTATGAGTAGTGTCCTGGCCACCTGATCTGCTCTCTTCATGACAAAGTTACTGATTTTGTTCTTCAGCATTCATTGTTTCCCAGGGTCAAAGGCCATTTAAGGAGTCTCCTGAGGCCTGTAGAACAATGGCTGTTGAGAGGTGGGTATTGGGAGTCTCTGGTCAAGGTCAAGTGCCCCTAATTAAGCTAGATTTTGTCTTCCCTGCTGACTCAGCTCAGACCTCAGAGTAAACCACCTGATGCCTGTGGGTCCCAGAGCTGGAGCCCAGTAGGACAGCTTTTCTAGGTTGAAGGCAAGCAACCCATTTTCAAAAAAGAATGTTTTCAGAAGTAACAAATGTAGCTTCCTACTGGGCTCTTGTTATATGAGATTCATTATAAAAACTTCACTCCTCCCCCCTCGTGTGTGTGTGTGTGTGTGTGTGTGTGTGTGTGTGTGTGTGTGTGTGTGTGTTGCCTTGGGATCAAACCCAGGAACTTATGTGTCCTAGGCAGGTGAACAATCATGGAACTACACCCCCAGGCCTCCTCTAAAATTTGATCTACCCAAAACTTGGCATGCAGACTTCCAGGATCTGGTCTGACTTACCTTGCAGATGAAGTCCTTACCAGCTGAAGCATCTTGTGTGGACTAAGTGCGTTCATCTGATTAGATTACCACAACGAAACATCATGAACTGGATGCCTGAGCAAAACAAACTCTTTTTCCCTTTGAGGGCTGCTAGCTCAAAATCAAAGTGTTGTTATGTTTGGGTTCTGGTAAGTACTCTTTCTGGCTTTTGATGGGTGCTTTCTTGTGTTCTCAATAGCTTTTTCTGTCTTGGAGAGTGACTTTTCTTATAAGGAGGTGTTGTGTGACTTTCCCTGGCAGGATGTGAACAAATCTCTATTCACCCCAAATAGAGTGTTGATGACTGACCGAAGAAATGCTCCGCTGTGTCCGGCTTCCTGCACCCGTGAGCTTCCTGTGACTGCTTACAGGAGCATGGATGAATCAAAAGCAGCTAGCTGTGTCACCAAAAAGTCCGTCCACATATCTTGGGAAAGCTGCACCCTGAACCCCTTGCAGGACTGGCAGGCAGCTGTGCCTCGGAGACCTCCCTCTGCACTGGTTTGAATGCATTGTTGAGGAACTCAGAGTCATTAATATCGTGTTGGTGTCACATTAGGGACAAGAAATTGAAAGCATTTACCTGTGGAGTGATTTAACCAAGAGCAAGCCCAAGCTTGAATTCTCTATTTCTCTCTTCCGGTGTCTGCTGTTTGTAATTGTCTGTTGTATGAGTCTGAAACTGTGCCTGCCTGAATGCTGTCTTGTCTGTCCCTATGTCTGTCTGAGTGTATCCCTAACAAAGGGCTTTTGCTCTATATTTATTGAACAGCGCAGAAAGCATCACATGGGGGAAGGAATATGATACTTCACCAAAATCTTTAACAGAGCTTTACAAGGGATGAAGGCACCTGTAGGCAGAGTTTTTCCATCAGGAATGCCCGACTCTCCAGCTGCTCCCAAATAACCTCACAGAGACTTATTATTAATTATAAATGCTCTGCCAATAGCTTAGGCTTGTTACTAACTAGCTCTTACAACTAAAAATAACGCATATTTCTTATCCATGTCCTGCCATATGGCGGTATCTTTTTTCAGCACAGCAAGTTTATATCCTGCTTCCTTTGTGCCTTGCTGGCAACTCCCATGACTCTGCCCTTCTTCCCTGAGCTCTCTTTTTGTCCGCAAGTCCCACCTATCCTTTTCTTGCCTAACTATTGGCCAGTCAGCTCTTTATTAACCAACGAGAGTAATACATATTTACAATGTACAAAAGATTGTTCCACAGCAGTCACCAACTTCAACTGACTCCAACCGACCCATATAACAAAACCCTGCTGAGAAACATCTGTGTGCTTTCCAGCATTTATGATGGACATTTGTTTTATAAGATTGCTTTTTAACCTATTCATTGTTTCCAACAAATGACTACCATATCATGTGTACATACACATTGCATTATCTGGGTCAGGAGCATGGAGGCATACAAAATTTAAGATTATAGCTATGCATTAGCTTAGGTTGTAAAAGCTGATTATATGGGAAATGCAAGGCAAGTAAAATTCTCTTAAAGGCAGTTCTCTTAACATTGTTCTCTTAAAGGCAAATTAAACAACCAGGTTGAGTACACAGTAGAACTGCAGTCTTAAGTCTTGAGTGGCCTCATAGGGTATTATTAACTCTGGCAACGAGGTCTAACAAAAGTTTCAGTCTCTTATTTTCATCATAATTGTCACCACACCTCTTATCAGCAATTGTTATTACTAATGTAACCTTAGGGAGGCCATTGTGAATCTTGAAAATTTCAGGAGCTACTGATCCTTGAAAGTTCTATTTCCTTTCTTGAGTCTTAGGAGCTTCTCTGGTCTCTCTGGAGGAAATATTTCAAAGAGAGGAAAATGCTAAGCCTATCAGGTTAGGGTCTCACCTTTATGACCTCATTAAACCTTGATTATTCCCCCCCCACCCCGAATTCAGAGGTTAGTGCTTCCAACATGATTTTAGGAGTGCGTGGGACACAAAACATTCAGTCTAGACCAAGCCTCCTCCACTTTCTACCTGAGACATTTTCTTCTGTCAGCCTGAGTTCTCTTCCCTCTGTGCAGTGCCTTTCCCTTCACAAGCTTGCATCCAGGTCTTCCCCATTGCCCCTGCCTCAAGCCGAGCCTTCCTCTGGCTTGTGTTGAAGTCTCTGACTTCTCATTTCTTCCCTCATACAGCATCACCTTAAGCCGTTTCATTGGCCTTGGTTTCCAATCTCAGAGGTGCAGTTACTTGTACAGATTTTTTTTTTACTCTTTCACAACTGAGACTTTATTGGTTGAGCACACAGACATTTCAATTCTTAAAACATGGACCCAAACTCTAAGAGTCATACATTGTGTTCACATACCCAAAAGAGCCACCATGTGTTGTTTCTCTTTGAACTTACTCCAGTGATGTTCCATCCTAAACTTGGCAAGTTTTCCCTAAGACCTCACATAACAATCAAATGCTCACAATCCTTAATTCCACTGACTCACAATTTTATGCCACATACAGTACATATTCAAAATTTCAATCTTTCACAGCACATTATCACAGTTGTTAGGAAAATGGACTGCCATGACCAGATACAGTTCTGACAGGGCAAGGACCGAGGAGTGGTTTTTTAGGATACAGTTCTACTAGAAACACGAGACCAGAAATAACTGAAAATATTCCAGACACAAATGCACGACCAAGACTCCAAGTATGCTTTGTGTTGTAGGATATAAAGCTAGCCCCCTCTACGGATTGTTATGGTGACCCCCGAGACAGTCACAGCCTCTCCTGATACAGTATCCTGCTATTTTCTGGTTGTACCAAAAAATAAACAACCAGCAAGTGATTTAACCTCTTAAAAAAATCATTTACACTTAAAAAATGGGATGAGGCGGGACTTCCTCCCACCTTTTAAAAATGTTTCTAGAGCTACTAAAAAACTCGCATTTACAAAATAGTCGATAAAAATATTCCTCTGGATTGTACAAGAAGGGAGGCAGGGACACTGACAGACAGGATGGATGGTTAGTCGGACTTGGCTTCTTTCTCTTCGACTTCAGAGGCTGGACTCTGGTTCTCAGCCTCTCCATGTTCTGCAGGCACATCTGTGGTTTGCTGGTCAGCCACCTCCGCCTGTTTGCCCTTTGCTCCTCTCTTCCCTTTCCTTTTTTTTTTTTTTTAATTTTATTTTACAATACTATTCAGTTCTACATAACAGCCACAGATTTCCTTGTTCTCCCCCTTCTTAGCCCCCCTTTCCCACCACCTCCAGATCAAGGTCTCCCCCGAGGACTGAGATCGACCTGATAGACTCAGTCCAGACAGGTCCAGTCCCCTCCTCCCAGATTGAGCCAAGTGTCCCTGTAGTTCCAGCTACTCCGGAGGCTGAGACAGGAGGATCGCTTGAGTCCAGGAGTTCTGGGCTGTAGTGTGCTATGCCGATCGGGTGTCCACACTAAGTTCAGCATCAATATGGTGACCTCCCGGGAGCGGGGGACCACCAGGTTGCCTAAGGAGGGGTGAACCGGCCCAAGTCCGAAACGGAGCAGGTCAAAACCCTCTTTCCTTTTGTTTGCACTTTTTTGTCTGATGGTTGATCCTTTCCCGCGGCCTTCTTCGGCTTCGCGTCCACCTTGGCAGGGGCGGGCTTGGCCGACAGCCTCACCGCCGAGCGCTGCTTGGGCTCCGCCTTCGCCGCTCTGTCTGCGCTAACCTTCCTCTTGGGCATCGTGGCGGCGCTGGGTGGGAGGCGCGTGCGAGGCCGAACCCGTCACGGAGCTACACCACCTCGGCCGCCACCGCACGAACTCTACTTGTACAGATTTTTGAAGTTAAGATGCTGAGCCCAACCCTGAAGCAGAATCTTTGGTGGATCCAAAAGTGTGTCTTCTCCAGATGGGGCCACATTCCTGTATGACAATGGCTGTGGAATCCACTGCCCTTGGCTGCACACTCTATGAGAATGCCACCCTGTTGCCTTTCCAATTTAGCTCTTTGCTGATATTTCCTAGGCTTCCTTGCCTTAGAGTTCCAGGTGCAAGTCTTATTCTGCTGCTGAGTGCTGTCTCCATCTGTGGGTTCTAGAGGGAACAGACTAATGTAGCAACTAGAACCAGTCAAAGAAGAACAGGAAATGTTCGCTGAACACCTATGAAGAGTGGAAGCCGTGTTAGCTGTTTGCATACTCTTTTTTATGTGGGAAAAGACACACACCATAAAACTGGCCTCTTTAAGGTGGAAACTTAGTGGTATTTAAACATTTACAGCCTTCACATTCACTGCTATACAGCTCCATAGCATTTCATCTTGACAAATAGGAAATCTGGAACTGAGTTAATAGAACTCTCCATGTTACTCCATATGCCCAGTCCTGGAAGCCACTAACATGTTTTCTGTTTCATGATTCACAGCTTTGCTTATCCTGGTCACATTAGATAAATGGAATCATTTCTATGTATGGCTTTCCTTGTCTTGTTTCTTTTAATTAGCATTATGTTTTCAGGCCCCAGGGTATATCAGTCCTTCATTCCTTTAAGGACTGAATAGTATTCCCCTGCAGAAGTATGGCACATGTTATTCATGCAGCAGTTGGTGGATATTTGGGTTGTTCCCACCTGTCAGCTATTGTAAATAGTACAATAATAGCTATTTGTGTGTAAGTTTTTGTTTGAGCACTTTTCTAACTATTGGGACTGAATAAGTCAGGTTTTCTTGGTTGTTATGCTTTGCCAAGAAGTTGGTCAAGATTATTTATTGTTTCATTTTTAAAACAAAACCTAATCCTGGAAACAGCACATTATTTCGGTGGGCCAGTAATTAAGGGGCAACTCAGCTGGGTAGTTAAGGCTTGGGGACTCTCATGCAGCTAGGTCTGTCAGTGAGCCAGACAAGGGCAGTGGAGCTGGGGTAGCTAGAGGTGGCAAGCATCTATCCCTCCTCAGCGTGTCTCAGGGCCTCTGTGTGGCCTCTCCATGAAGTCGTCCTGGACTTCCTTGGCTCACTTCCTGCAGAACAGTTCAGTGTTTTTCAAGAAATGTAGAGACCCTGAGAATCAACCTTGGGCAGTCGCATGACGTCACATCTAATCTCTGTTAGCCAAGGCAGTGAAAGGCCCTACCCATGTTCTAGAGGGCTGGGGAGGGAAGCTAGACTCCATCCCTTGGTGGCAAGGCTCTGGAGAGCATCTGAGGCTGGAAATACTGTTGCAGCCATTTGGGGGAAGAAGCAGTCTGTCATTGTAAGTTTTTCTTTTAATTGTGATTTACACATTTGTTCTCTCTTCAAGTTCTACGGTGCAGTAACATGGTAGGAAACTTTAAGTGGTGAGAGAGGGAGGAAGAACAGAGCAGTGTCAGGTACAAAGTCTGGTCATGAAGCCATGGTTGGAGCCTTTGTTCACTCAACCACCCTTCCAATCAGTATCTGCTGAGCGTCTGTCGCCGCGGTCTGGTGCTGTTATCAGACACTATTACGAGTATCAGGGCAGATCATGGGTCCCGCCCATCACGTGGCTTCCAGTTCCACGGAGAACTTCCACTAGCTGTGCGTTTATGCATCGGGCTCTGCTTGCAGCACTTTACATTTGTGATCTTCTTTACTCCTACGGCAGTGCTGTGAAGTAACCTTCATCCCCATCGTGCTCTGGCAAGGACAGCATGAGTAGTTTGCTCAAGGTCACGTAGGTCCTTAGAGGCAGAGCCTCAGGATGCTCCTGCTGGCCTTAGCCCGTCTGCTCTCTGTATGGTGCAGCGTCTTTACCAGAAAGGGAACTTCCAGTCTCTTACTTCTCCCTCCTTCCACAGATGTGGACCAGAAGTCTACAGATGGTGAGGTGGCTTGCCAGGGTCAACAGCTGTGTATTATCAAGACTGGTACTGGAATCTTATCATCCAGAACATCACTGATGTTACTGTGTTCTTGAATTCTTTGGGCAGAGAATGCAGTATAACGCATGAGGTTGTAGGCACCTTTTTATGTTCCCTCTGTACCTTCATAATAGGTCTTTGGGGTCAAACAGAGTGTTAGGACTTGGATACTAAATGGTGCCATGGGCTCTGGTGTTTGCACTTGGGGTCCCTCTAGGGGGCACTCTACGGGAGGCTGTGGAACGTTCAGGAGATGGAGATAATCTGGGAGAAGTGGGGGCACAGGAGGGTGGGTCTTATGGGGTTACTGCCCACCCGTTCCTGACTCCCCACCTCTGTCTCCAGCTACAGCCAGCCACCTCGTATTGTCACAGCTGCTCCCGCGGGCCCCCCCCCCCCCCCCCGCACCTTCCCCACCACAGTGGACAGCTGGCCCCTAAACCACAGCCCAATGTAAATCCTTCCTTCTTACCCATTCCTTCTACATCTTCTTCTCACAGCAACAAGAAATGGCTGCACATGGCTCCCACAGCTGTAGCTTGTGCCGTGTTCTCTGTTTGGTCTTCCTGCTCTGGCTTCTGTGGGTAAGAAAATGCCCTCCTCAATCCCACATGACTCATCAGAAAGCGCATCTTCTGCCTCTGGTCATCTGTGGGACAATTGTTCCCTGAGGGTTTCTGTGATCATTGTACTCTGTCAGGTTTTGTCTCCCTCAGCCATCAGTGTCCTCAAGGGTGGGTGGAGAGCCTGCAGAGGACTCCTTCTTCCTTCTCAAGTAGCCTTCCCCGTGCATGAGAGGCCGTGGAGGGAGAGCTCCGGGCCGGGGTTCTCTGCGCCTCCGCATCCCCACCAGAACACTGCAGGCACCGGGGGTCTGTACACCGCAAGGAATGATCTAGGCAAAGGGACCAGTTTGGTACAAACGTCCCATCATGGGGAACAGGAAAGTAGAGCTGTAGACTTTCTAGACCATTCTAATTTCATGCAGTGTAATTATTTTTAACAAATATAATTCATTAAATAACTAAATATGATTTAATTTGCATGCCCCTTGTAGGACCCTTTAATTTAAATAAATGCATCTATCAAAACAATGATAACAAGAACAAAAAGCCTTTTTATGATTGAAAATACTAATTTGGACTTGGGAAATTCATTCACCCTATTTGTGGAGCATCCTAACTGGAAAAGCATTAAAAAGTATGTGTAATATGACTGGATCTGTGAGAGCTGGAAGGGGTGGGGTCACACAATTCTCATAACTAAATGAGGGTGATCATATATGAGTGTACAGTTGTGCACTGTACAGAGAATCTCTAAAAATACTGTGGATATTATTGATTTATATTTTCTGCCATTTTTTCTGGTATAATCAGTATAACATATGTTATATACAGTATATATAATGACTATTTCACATATAATGAAGAAACATACCTAGAAGAAAAGATGCCTAGTCTAACATGTACAGGGGTATCGTAACAACTAGTGGTAGCCTAGATTGAATGTCTGGTCTTATGCGTGTCACAGGCCTGGGATGGAGAAGACGGCATGTAGAACAACATGGATGAAGTCGAGCAGTTGATTAGTTGACCTGGCAGGTATACCAATCAGTCCACTCTTTCAGTGGTTCGTAAACCTAGCTACTGTTTGAATGAGAAATTTCCCCACTAGATCGTGTATTTGAACACTCGGTTCTCGGTTGGTGGAACTGTTCTGGAAGCTGATCAGGAGGTGGAGTCTTGCTGGAGGAAGTATGGCACTGAGGGGAGGCTTGAGAGTTCACGGCCTCGCTCACTTCCGGGTCTCTCTGCTTTGTGTTTGCAGTTGAAGATGTGATCTCAGCTTTGTGCTCCAGCAGCCACGGCCAACTGCTCCCACCCCCCCCCCCCCCCAATTACAGAACTTCCCTCTGGAACTATTAGCCCAAATAAACTCTTCTGTAAGTCAGCTTTGGTCAGTGTTTTATCACGTCAACAGAGAAGTATAATACAGCTTCAAGTCTTTGGGGGAAGACACCCGAGTCCCATCCCCAGAGACTCTGCTTTAGCTGGTCTGGAATATAGCCTGAGCACTAGAAACATAAATTCTGTATGCAGTTCTAATTTACAGCTACAGTTAAGAACCACTGTGTTAGGGCTGGAAGACAGTGAAATGGGCAAACTCTTTCCATTGCAAGCACAAGGATCTACCTGTATTTGATCCCCTAGAAACCTTGTAATAGGTCGGGTGTGATGCCATACGCTTATAATCCAGAGCTAGGGAGGAAGAGACAGGCAAATCCCAGGGACTTCTTGGCCAGCCAATCTAGTCTGCTTGGTAAGCTTCAGGCCAGTGAGAGAGCCTGCCTCAAAAACAAGGTGGATGATCACTGAGGAGCAATAACCCACAAACATGTCCACACACATGCACCTGCACACACGTATGGAGGTATGGAGAGAGAGAGAGGGATGTGGGGGGAAGGACGGGGTGGGGGGGACGTTGTCACTGGGTGGATGACAGGAGGAGAGCTGCCAGGCAGGGTGGGTGGGGGATGAGTGGGAGGCAATGTTAAATGAATGGAGAGTGGATTGGTCACCCAAGCTGGGGCTCGACACAGCTGTGGTGTTCTACACAACTTCAGATACATTTTCTCACTGTATCCAACTCCTTGAGCTCCATTCTGTGGCCATGGAGCATTAGCCAGTTCTCTGAGAGACTTACAACCCTGGGTTTTCTAATTCCCGTCATCCTTGATTAGAATGTGCCATGTCTTCCCACTTGTACAGTGGGCTCCAGCTCAGATTTTAGGGCTCTATTTTAGGGCCATTCTGGAAGACTTTCTGGACCCTTGTTGAGAGTTTGCCCTCCTCACTTCTATGGACTTCTGTTTTTCCTTTTCACAGAACAGATCACCTGCCATTGCAAAATGGGCTCAGGAGGAGGAAAGGAAGACCTCAGTGGTCCATTTCACCTGGCCCCACACTGTGTGTCCTCATACTATTCCAGCATTTGGGGACAAACTTTGTGACCAAAATCTCTGCAATATCATTTGATGGCTTAGCAAAGAATATGATGCTTCCAGAAGATGCCCCTTCCCCCATCCTGCCCTGTAGTCATTGTTTAAATCTGTCATGTGTCAATCTATAGACTTCTCACAAAGTGTGAGTTTCTGCAGGGACAGCTGTGCAATATGAAATAATCAGAGTCTGTCCTCTCAGATCATCCATGGGGGATCAGCCAGAACCAGAGGGGACAGCTAAAGAATTCTCAATGAGTTGGGCACTCTAAAGATGAGGAAGGTGACAGCAGACAGTGCCCCACTGCCCAGGGTCACATGGTGAATTAGTGGCAGACCTGAAACTCCAAACCATTTTCCTGATCCAAGCCCAGCTGTCCTTGCATTCAAGGTTTTTTTTTTTTTTTTTTTTTTTTTTTTTTTTTTTTTTTTTGGTAAGTTCCCCAAATGCTAGAGCTGGGGGCCTTCTTCTTTGTGCTTCCAAGGCTAAGGCAGCCCTATATAACTGGAGCCTTGTTCTATGGCTTGGATGTGAAAGTCCCTGTAGTTCATGTGTTTGAACATTTGGTTTCTAGTTGATGGTGCTGTTATGGAAGGTTGTGGACCATTCAGGCTGTGGCGCCTCGGTGGATGAGGTGGGTCACTAGGGTGGGCCTTGATGTCTGGTAGCTCAGTCTCACTCCCCGTCTGCCCTCTGCTTTTAGACTGTGGATGCGGTGTGACCAGCTTCCCCATCCTCTTGCTAAACGCTTCCCCAGCATGCTAGACTCCGTCCCTTCTTAAACCATAGCCCTTTCTCCCTTAAATTGGCCTTTGTAAGGTATTTGGTAATGGCCATGATAAAAGTGACCCGTGAAGATGGAGGTGGAATGTCATGTCAAGTCCTAGGTATCTCTGTCTTTTAGGGCACCCACACTCCCAAGACTGTGCAAACCTTTTGAGGAAGTTTGTTCCGGAGAACTGGTACTGAAGACTCTCCGCTACGGCATTGGCATTTTAAAGGTACAGTGGCAGTCAGGGAAATTCCTGGCATGGGGGTAGGGGGCAGGGCTGCAGAGCTGGATGTCCGTGCCACCTGAGGATGGAGGGAAGGAAGCTGAGACCTTTGTTTCTTTAAAAAGAGTTTTGAATCACCTAATATTACTTTTCTTATTTTCCTTACTCATGTTACACTATACCAACATGTACATTTGTTAGCACATATAAGTGTACAAATTATATCCTAGGGCTTGCCTTGGAGAATAACGGGCCTTCTGTCCTCCCTCCCTCCCTCCCTCCCTCCCTCCCTCCCTCCCTCCCTCCCTTTCTCTTTTTCTTTTTGAGATTGGGTGACCTCATGTGATAGTGTACATTCTGAGTCCATCCGTTATCCTGAGAATTCTGTGGGTTTATCTTTCTCCGGGATGTACGGTGTTCTGTGTGTGCCTGATGTTCACTCTCCTACCGTCTCCTTAGTGATGAGGAAAGATGGAAGGTAGGCAAAGGCAGGAGCTGTGGAAGAGGTTTTAAAGCCAATGTTTTCCTGGTTTTAACTCTGTCACAGATTTGTTGTTTTGTTGTGGATACGTGGATTAAAGTGCAATTGACAGTGAGGGTGTAAAACTACAAGTGTAGCCCCAGGGCCTCAGGATGGCCGCTCCGACTGACAGAAGTTCATGGAGGGGCACAGTTTTGGGTCTGGGTGAGCCTTTGCTGAGGGCTGCTGTTAATTGAACTGTGTTTTTTTTTTTTTTTTTTTTTAAAATTTGCAAGTTCTTTATAATAGAGAATTTTTACTTAAAAAGTCTTTCATTTATTTATTTAGGTGTGTGTGTGTGTGTGTGTGTGTGTGTGTGTGTGTGTGTGTGTGTGTGTAGTGTGGAGGACAGGACAATTTGTGGGTGCTCTCCTTCACCAAGTGGGTTCTGCGTATCAAACTCAGGGTGTCAGGAGGATGGCGGCATCTCTGCCCACTTAGCCATCTTGCCTGCCTGGCCTTTACTTCCAAACCAGAAATGGCATTGCCTAGCAACCTCTGGGGGAAGCATATCAAGCACATGACAGCGTCAGAGTAGTGACGTCAGTGTGGTGACCCGTGGGCAGAACTTACCCACAGACGTATCTTTTAAAGGAGACGCCGAGCTGCGTTATGTACCTCAGCCAGTGTACTAAAGGGAAGAGGTTTCAGATGCGTGTCTGGACATCCCACGAGCACCAGCAAGAGGAAGGCAGTTGTGTTGGTCCCTTGAGCAGGCCTGAATTTCAGGCACCACAGGCCCATCACCCACTCACTGCTCTGTGTCTGCCTCGCGCACCTGTCAAGTGAGGCCGGTGCCTCCCCCTCCCTGTGCCCTGCCTATAACTGACCTCAAGTTCTGCCTCCTGTCACAGATTATTGGATAGTTAACAATTCTCTCCAGCTGCCTCCCTCTATAAGATGGACTGATTTTTTTTTTTCTTTCAGTGATCTAAGTCCTTATACACAGCCCTGGTATGTAATGATCTTCAGTAAACGTCCTCGAGTAACAGCATTTCAGGGTTCTAACTTAAAGCTCTACCTTAGCATTACAACATGCTCTCATAAACTGCCAAGGAGCTTGGTGTACCGTAAAACATCAGGAAGGAGCTTTGGGGGCTGCCGTAATTTCCTCTCTTTCAATGTTTGTTTTAAGATACATCTTATGTAAGCAGGCTGGCCTCACTACTGTGTAGTGAGGATAACCTTGAATCAGATGCTCTTGCCTTCATCTCCCAGTCCTGGGACCGACCAGGTCCTGGGATCACAGGCGTGGACTGCCATGCACAGCCCTCCTTGGGTTTCTTATAGTGAAAGTTGCAGTCTAACTGGACTTAAGGCTTACTCTGTACAAGGGAATTCATGTCTAGTACTGTAAACCAAGTCAAGCACCCATGGCTGGAGAGATCATGGAACCTAGAGAATTTACTACTTCCATTTTTCTAAATGAATATAATTCCTCACTGTATTCTAAATTCCTCCTTATTCCCACAGATAAGTATAGTTGTCACCCCACATCAAAGTAGTTTCTTTTCACAAGGGATGGAGACTAGCATAGAAAACCACAGCTGGTTGAAATGCAGAGACTAAGTTGTGGGGTGCTCCACTCCAACTAACACAACTACAGTGTAGCCCCAGTACCTTAGGTTCGGTGAAAATCATGGAAGCCCGAGGACCAGGACACCTGCTGCTGGACAGTGTCTTCTAGACATGGCAGGGCAGCCGCCCCTGTAAAATCTCAGCATTATGGCTCCTAAGTAAGACTTGCAGAATGACAACCCCGGTTGACATGCCGGCGTGGATGGGGAAAGTCTCACAGGGCCCCACTGCATGATGAAGACTATAGGCAACCATCAGTAGCTGCCGAGGGAGGGACGTCAGTGCTCTCAGGGACAAGCTCCCTGATGAGCTACACGATCCCAAGTGGTCAGCCCTCAACACACATACCAAGCAACAACACTAAATGAGGAGTCTGTGTGTAAATTTGTATTTTACTACATGAATATATATCAGTATTTATATATTAAAGAGTATAATATATATTCATGAATTTGAGAGGGAGTGGGAGTTGAAGGGGAAAGGAAGGGTGGAAATAACAGTACTGATGCATGAAATTCTCAAATATTAAAAAATTTACAATCTTTAAGAAAAGAAAAAGAGGTGTGTTTCAGGCGAGATTAGGCACAGTCCTCTGAAGATGGGAAGTGGGTTCTCTCAGACGGTGGGCTCTCCATTTATCCCCAGCATCTGCCTATATTGGGTTATGGAGAAAACAAGGCAGGAAGCCATGGTGACCTGCAAAGCGCGTCCACGCTGTGAATCCGACAGATCTATGTCCCGGCTTCATCTCTTTTGACCTTGTGTGACTGTGGGTCCAGGTCTTACCTCATTGAGCCTCGGTGGAGGACTTGAGTGTCAGATAGAGTGATGGTAGTGAGTGGGAGAGAGAGCTGGTCCAACATATGGGCCCCGTGGTGGGTGAAAGCCCATCCCTAGGGACTCTGCTCCTGAATTGAACCTAAGGGGAGGTGTGCAAGTCCAGTCTGGGGAATGGAGAGATGCCCTGAATTTTATAATTTTCCCAATAGTATAGGTACTCCAGGATAGTATATGGCTTTGCTATGGAGAGTATGTGACAGAGACATCTGGACTTGGAAACACTGGGCAGCCCAAACTTAAGTCAAAGTCTGGGACTTCAGCGGTAGGTGTTGAAAGACTCTGCTGCTGAAGGTCACTGTTCAGGCAGCTCACTGAGCTCAGTGTAATATGGAAGACCCCTGTGCCCCGGGACTGCCTCTCTGCCTTATTTGGATAGTCTCCAGTCGGTGTAATATGGAGGACCCCTTTGCCTCGGGACTGCCTCTCTGCCTTATTTGGATAGTCTCCAGGCCCAGATGCCTGATTTTATTCGGAAGCCTGACTTAAGTGTGACCTTTGACACAGTTCCCTGCAAATGCTCTGCCCCTGCTGCCCGTTTGATAACCAGATGTTGTGCTCCAGCTGTATGATAGGACCAGGCTGCCAAGTGCAGATACCCCAGCCGCTGTCCCCATCCTATATATTGCCCGTACTCTGGAATAAAGTTGAGCTGTCTCACTGAAGCTGACTCCTGGAAGGCTCTTTCTGTTGCACTCACAGGCCATAAAAAGCCCTGCCCGCTGCTCAGCTCTCTTAGTCCTTGTAGCTTGGTGGCCAACATCCCCAGGAAAAGGGAGAGTCACAATATGGAGAATGTTTGCTGACCCCATCCTGTCTCTGCAGCAGCTGGCTGGGAAGGAAACTCATGGGAGTGTGGCTCAGTGGAGGCTGCTGACTCATAGCCACTAGGGAAGCACAGTCTGAGCGTCACACTACATGTGTTGACACAACTTTGGGAACACCTTCTAGAGTTGTCTTGTGGGTGTTTGCCACTTTGAATCCCTCTTCCCCTTAGAAAGTTCTGGAAGAATCTTCATTGGTGTTTGCTGCGGGCAGATGGCAGCAGCAACTCTAGCTCCCGAGGAAGCATGGCTTACATGCTGAGATCTTAAGAATCTGTCGACCTGAGCTAAGTGAGAGATGTCCTTCTAATACCCATGGGCGAGCACAAAACACCAATGAAGGATTTCATTTGAGTAAGTGAATGGAAGCTATCATCCTTTGTAAAACATTGAATTATCGACAGGCAGCAGTGGCACACACCTTTAATCCCAGCACTCGGGAGGCAGAGGCAGGCGGATCTCTGTGAGTTCGAGGCCAGTCTGGTTTACAGAGCAGATGCCAGGACAGCCAGGGCTACACACAGAAAACCTGTCTTGAAAGAAAAAACACAAAACAAACAAACAAAAATACTGAAATATCTATCACCAGAGAAGTAGAAAATGCCTTTGTTTCTCAACCTTTAGTGTAAGAACAAACCACCATCAATTGAGAAGTAGTCAGGAGGAAGTATAGTGTTTTTAGTGACTCCTAATCTCTTCTGCATCACTGTACCATTCCACCCTTGTTTTACTCTTTATATGCTGTTTATTATTATTATTATTATTATTATTATTATTATTATTATTCACAGTGGCTGCCCCTCAACCAACTGCCTCCAAATCAGAGACCTGCAGCTCTGCTGTTGCCGCAGGGGTCTGGCTGCCAAGGCCGCAGTCTGAGGGGATTCTGTTCCCTCGGCACCGACTCTTTCAACACTATTGAGGGAAACTTTACCTAGATCTCTATCCCTCTAAAGAACTCAGGATTCACAGATTGAGGGGGAATTCTGCTCACTCAGAGAGGCTGAATAGCAAGTAGCTAACCTTCTCCCTTTGCTTCCCAAAACACTGAGTGTCCTTCTGCTCAGCCCCTGCATAAGAACCCTTATTATACATGGCTCCTCTGTACCACTTCCTGTCAGCTACATGCTGACTCAGCCTCCTGACTGCGGGTTAATTTTATTTAATCAAACAAATGTAACACGTCTTTGCATTGTTAACAAAAGCAGTAGGAAAAATGCAACACACTTTAAAATAATATTCCACAACATGTATATTAATTTTTTTAGCTCCTGTATGGAAGTAGAGACCTTGTTCTTTTTCTATGTGTTCTTCTGGGTTACAATTCAATATCTTTCAAAGAAGAGTGAGTAGTAGGGTGAGGCCATGGGCCCAGGAGGCATCTGGTGATGCCAGGCTGACAGATTCAGGGCTTTGCCTCCATTGACCTGAGGACAGTGATGAGAATTCCAGGAAGCCCGTCTAAGCTCAGGGCTCCTTTATATCCTTTCTGCCACTGAGGAGCTGCTTCCTATAGACTTATATGCAAAAGACCTTTGCAAATAAAAGGACTAATAATTACCTATGATAAGTAGTATAATTTTTCAATTTAATTTTATAGTTTTGATACAAATTATCACCTGGGGTTGTATGCTTTTAAATAGTGAAATGGTTTAAGTCTTTAAGTTACAGCCCTCACAGTAAGCTATTTTTATATTGATTTTTATCTGTACCAAAATAGCAAGCAAGGGAAGAGAGAGTATTTGGGCCTGTTGACAACGCATCAAGTCCAAGTTCACTGTCCCTGTGTCTGTAGCAGCAGCACAGATCTCCTCCAAGCTGCTGGGCCAACATCCAAGGATGTCTTTCCTCTGACCAAGCTCTCAAGGCAGGCCAGTTTGGAGTCACAGTAATTGGAAGAGCCTCTTCCCAGTGGTCTGAGGAGGGATTCGGCTGTGAGGGCAGAGACCTGACTTGTAAGGGACTTTAAACCTGAACGCACAGATTACATCCTAGGCTAACACAACTAAGCAGGACTCCCTGGGATGGCGAGATCTGATCAGAAAGGTCGCCCTTCTGCCAGGCTCCACATCCCGCAGCTCTGGGCTCAGTGGGGAGGAGTTGGAGAGAAATGAAGAAAAGAACTAGAATTTAAACTCCCTCAGTGTCTCGTTAGGGTTTCTAGTGTTGTGCTAAAATGCCATGACCAGAAGTAACTTGTGGAGGAAAGGGTTTATTTCAGGGTTTATTCCAACTCTCAGGTTACTCTGTTACCAAGGGAAGTCAGGGCAGGAACTCAAGACAGGAACCTGAGGCAGGAACTGAAGCTGGCTTGCCTCTTATGGATTACTCAGCCTGCTTACTTACACACCCCAGGACACCTGCCCAGGGGTGGCACAACTCTCCCACATCAATCATTAATCAATAGAGTGCCCCACAGACTTGCCCATAGGCCAGTCTTATGGAGGCATTTTCTTAATTAAGGTTTCCTCTTCCCAAATGACCCTAGCTTGTGTCAGGTTGACCAAATGACCCTAGCTTGTGCCAGGTTGATCAAATGACCCTAGCTTGTGCCAGGTTGGCCAAATGACCCTAGCTTGTGTCAGGTTGACCAAATGACCCTAGCTTGTGCCAGGTTGACCAGATGACCCTAGCTTGTGCCAGGTTGACCAAAGGACCCTAGCTTGTATCAGGTTGACCAGATGACCCTAGCTTATGCCAGGCAACCAACCAACAGTGGGGAACTATATACACTGCTAGGAAAAAGGAGCCCTGCTCCCGCTGGTGGTTGTGTCGGGGAGGGACTAGAAATGCCTACCTGTCCTTTCCAGGTTAAAAACAAATAAACAAACAAACAAAACAACAAAACTTACATGTGTGGTACTGCACTCCTTTAATCCCAGCACTCGGGAGGCAGAGGCAGATGGAACTTTGTAAATTAGATGCCAGTGTCGTCTACCTAGCGAGTTCCAGACAGCCAGGACTACACTGAGAAATGCTGTTTTGAAAAACCATAAAATAAAATAAAGCCATTGCATATATTCTGACCATGTGAGTTTATGTACAGGAAGCCATGCATCTTTTCCACACTTAGGGAACAGGTCCTCCCTGGGGCGTGGTGTGGGGGTTATAGGGATGATCAGTCTATCAGAGGCTGCTATGTTCAGATCATTGTCTTCTTGTTAGTGGTTACTAGAAGCTTTTATCTGGAAATGTGGATGTGGAGTGGAGGGCTTTGGCCCTGAACTCCTCTGGGGGTGTGGCTTCACAGAAACTGGCCTGTGCACTTCATCACTGTATTCCTTACTTCTCTTTCTGCTGTGACCAATTACTTGATGAGAAGCAATTTAAAGGGAGAAGTATTCATTTTTGGCTTACAGTTTGAGGGATACAGTCTACTGGGTAGAAAGCATGGTGGCAGGGGTATGAGGTGGTAGTCATACACTGTATCCAGAGTCAAAAAGTGGAAGGATTAGTCAGGTTAAGATAGATCTGGATTATGGGTCTCTGGGGAGAATTCCAGAGATAAGGCATCTGTCTGTTCACTCTGGCTGCCACGCTGTCACCCCATGCAGAGTGCTTCTATGTAGAGGGCCAAACCTTCAAAAGGCAGGAAGGTGATGTAGGAGAAGTCAAGAAGGGGAAACCATAGAACATCCCACAGCTATCCACAGAAGGTCTGGTAAACCTGAGGGCGCCTGCTTAACAAAAAAGTGTGAGAATCTGTTTCTTCCTCTCCAGCTGGCTCTGATCAAATCCAGCCTTCTCTAGTTGGAGTCAGCTCTCTCTGCTTCACAAGGGGAGATCCCAGCCAAACTCTTAAGCAGAATTGTGTAAATTCACACAGAGATTCTGCTGATGTCAACTGCTTTCTATCTGAATGCTGCCCCCTTGCAAACATTTCCTTCCCAAGATCTGGGAAAAGAGGGCCTTCCTTTGGATGCCAAGTGTTTTGGATCCTACCAGGTTTCTGACTTGTCAGACCAATAGAGAAGATCTCACCTCAGGTCTACATGTGGAACCCACATTTTTATTGACCCTAAGAGTCATGCTGAAAACTACATGGTCCATCTCTCAACCTTCTGAAATGTCAGTCAGAATAGGTTAGGTTATGGTACAATATGAAACAAGCCCAACTCCCAGTGGCTTTAACACAAGCTCACAATCAGCAAAAATAACCACACTGTTTTGAATTATATCTGTTGTCCTTTTAACTCATAAAATTGTCCAGTATAGAATCCTGGTTTGAAGTCATCTTGCATGTCCAAAGCAGGTTCAGAAGAAAACTCGGTCACAGACTAAAGGTAGAGACACCATTTTGACACGTTCTTACCGTCATTTCAGTTGTCAGGGGGGAGTTTGGTCACATACCAACTAAATGATCGCGTCTAACTTCCAAGGGAAAGATTAAGAAGACACACAGGAAGTGATGCCAGAAATAATTTGTAATTACTCCACCAGGGATCAAATGTTTTATTCAAAAGCAGAATAGTATTTAGAACCATCAATGAAATTGATATTCATATCTGCTTCATCTGATCTGTCAGCATGATGATTAATGTTACAGATTATCTTGACTGGGATAAGGGATGCCTGTAAAGGCAAAGTAGTTCTATCTCAGAGTGTCGGTGAGGGCGCTTCCAGAAGGGACAGTCTCTGAATTTTTGGGCTGAGTAAAGACGACTCACACTCACTATGTGCATCAGTACTATCCAATCTTTTGAGCATCTGAATACAGAACAAGGTAGAAAAGGTGATTTCACTTTCCGTGTGGCTGGGCCATCCATTATCTCCTGTTGTTATAGACCAGACCTTTGTACTTAGACTGAATTACATGATAGCTGTCTTGGTGTGAAGAAAAATCCTGACTTCCATAACCGTCTATCTGTCTGTCTGTCTGTCTATCATTTATATATCTATTGCTTGTCATTTATATATCTAATCACCGTTCATCTGTACACTGGTTACTCTTCCATTGCTGTGACCAAGGCAACTTTCAGAAGGAAGGGTTCATTTGGGCTTACGGTTCCAGAGGGAAGAGTCCATCACCCTCACGGTTGGAAGCATGTCAGCAGACAGTCATGGCAGCTGGAGCACCCCTGGGAGCTGCAAACTGAAAAGTGGAGGAAACAAACTGGGATTTGAAACCTAAAACCCTGCCCACGGTGACACACCTCCTCCAGCAAGTCCATACCCTGTAAGCCTCCCTCAACAATGCCACCAACTGGGCATCAAGTATTCAAATGCCAGAGCCTATGGGGGGCATTCTCGTTCAAGCTACCACATTCTATTCCCTGGCCACATCATAATTCAAAATGCATTTAGTCCAACTTCCAAAGTCCCCATACTCTCTGTCTCAACACTGTTTAAAAATCTGAAGTCTCTCCTGAGACTCAAGAGAATCTTCTAATTGTAAGCCTCTCTAAAGTCAAAAAGCAAATGACATACTTCCAACATTCAGTGGCACAAAATAAACATTGCCATTCCAAAAGGGAAGAACGGGAGCATAGTGAGGAGATATTGGATGGATACAAGACCAAAATCCAGCAGAACAAATACCAAGTCCTTTGCTCCGTATCCCACGTTAAAAGGCTTGGTGGCTCTGCTGTCCCCGCCTGTGACATCCTCCTCCCCCTGGGATGTTTCTACTGCCCGTGTGCAGCCACCTTGGCGAGCTCTCACAGCGCTGTCATCTCCAGTATCTTGGTGTCTCCAGTGCAAGCCAGGCTTCACTTTCACAGGTTCGTGGAATGGCCTCTCAGGACCTCCTGGCAGGGACTCTCCTGGCACACGTTTCCTGGCCTGTCTCAGCAGCTCTCTGAAAAGAGGGAGGAAGATTTCATAGCTCTTTCACTCATGTATCCTTCATGACTGTAAGGCAGTACCACAAGGATGACAGGCCAAGACTGGTTAGCTTGGGAAGAACCCTGGCCACTTTGAATCACATTTGCATTAGGGTTTGTTTGTTGTTCTTTTCTAGGAGCAGAAAATTCATTAGGCCTTTTCATTTCACAGGTTGGAAGTTTACATAGGTGAGGTGCTGCCTTGAAGGCATCTGTCCCTTAATATGATGCAGATTCTAGTCTCCTTAATCCCCTAATCTCTTTCAGTAAGCCTTGGCTGCTCCATTAAGTTTCCTGGTGCTCTTTTCCTCTGCTCACTGTGCATTTTGTGTTTCTTTGTGCTCCACTTCCTCCTTTTCACTGTGGGTCCACGCGAGAGTGTTTACCAACCATGCCACAGGCTAGTATTAGGCTGTCTTGAAATTCCCTTTGCCAAATAAATTAGTTCATTATTTTTAAATTTGGCTTCAGGCATGTTCAAGGACATTTAGGACAAGGGCAGAAAGCAACCACATGTTTTATTTTTATTTTTTAGTCTGGTTGCTAGTATTTTCGCCCTCTGAAACCTCTTGACCTGGGCCTTTACAGTCTCAGCAGTCACTGACTTCCAAACTCCTGCTAGGGCCTCTTGCAATGTTCAACCACCTTTCTAGTCCAAACTTCCAAAGCTTTCCACATTTCCCAAAAAAAACGTGGTCCGATCTATCACAGCGATGTCCTGCTCCCTAGTACCAAGTTTGGTATTGGTCAGTTTTGATTGCTGTGATAACACATCGTGGCAAAGGCCACTGGTGAAGAAAGGTTTTGTTAGGGCTGATGGTTCATCTTAGTTAGGATCTCCATTGCTGTGATAAAACACCCTGCCCAAACCAGTCTGGGGAGGAAGGGGTCTGTTTCAGCTCACAGCTTTGGATCACACTCCATCCTTGAGGGAAGTGGCAGGAACTCAAGGCAGGAAGCTGGAGGCAGGAACTGAATTGGAAGGAGAGCTGCTTACTGCCATGCTCCCCATGGCTTGCTCATCCTGCTTTCTTCTATTCCCAGGACCACCTGCTCAGGGCTGCTGTAACCCACAACGGGCTTGGCCCTCCCACATCAGTCACTAGTTAAGAACATGTCCCCCAGGCTTGCCTATAGGCCAGTCTTATCGAGTCTTTTTCTCAATGTGGCTACCTCTTCTCAGATAACTCTAGGTTATGCCAACAAAAGAAAACAAAACAAACCAATTGCAACAACAACATCCACAAACCCCAGTCAGGACAAGATTGCAGAGGGATAGGAATCCATCATAGCAGAGAACTATGACAGCAGGCCACAGGCTGGAGCAAGGTACAGGGGTCTCACATCTTGAACTGCAAGCAAGACCAGAGAAAGTGAACAGGGAATGATGAGTGGCTTTTAAAACTCAGATCCTGCCCCCAGTGACATCCTTCCTCCAGCAAGGCCACACTTTCTAAGATTAGCCAAACACTGCTACCAACTGAGGACCAAGTATTCAAACTTCTGGGTCTATGGGGGCCATTCTCCTTCAAACCATCAAAATCTATCTATTATCTATCTATCTGTCTATCTGTCTATCATCTATCTATCTATCTATCTATCTATCTATCTATCTATCTATCATCTATCTATCTATCTATCCATTTATCCATCTATCATCTATCATCTGTCTATATCAGCATCCTCTTTGTGTTCCAGAGAATATAGTAGGAAACACTTAATTGAACAGATCTTGTTAACACACTTACTGGACATTGCAGAAATGGGATGCTCTGTGATGTTCCATCCACTTGTGACCTTGAGTTTGAGTTTACTCTTCTCTCTTCATATTATGTGATGCTACCTTGTATTCAAACTCCTTCATTATAGATTTCACTATTTTTCAATCCAGTTTTTCTTTCCCAGTCCTTAAGAGCAAAGAGCTATGTTTTTTTTCCTTCTGGCCAGGACCACTCAGGTAGTAACATTTTTTTTTTCATATTTTCCCAACCCTGGAAACTCTTGTCCTTTAACATAAAGGTTTGTCTCCATGATGTACATACAGTTTACATGAGGAGTTCTATAGACTATGCTTTAATAAGTAGGAGGTGGGTTACCCATGCACCAATTGCTGTCCAACTCACAAATAAAATATTCAGACCACAGAGAGGCTAGATCCTGCTGCTGCCCTCTATTCCAAGCAGACTGTATTTGGGGCCCTCTGGCCATATGGGGCTCAAGGTTTGAAAGGCGTCTTATGGTGTGTTAAGAAGACACTGCCCAGGACAAAGAAGGGTGGCGTGCGTGTGGCTTACCCAGGAGTAGGACTGTGCAGGACACTGGAGGTGTGAAGTCGCACAGCAGGAAAGCATGGCACCAGCTGACACGACCCACCACTGAGTTTTTAACATGCACAGCCGAGTGTGGCCCGGGTCCGAACATTTCAAGATGATGGCACCATTACTATGGCTGTTTTCTTAATTACATTTTCTTGAAATGATTCTTCTGATTTTATTCAGTTGAAGCATTGTTCCAGGTATGAGAAGAAAGGAGTTCTTAAAGGGCACTAGAAATGCTTTATTGCTAGTTTTAGGAGTCAGTGGTAGGTGGCTCTTGCAGAAAATTGGTCTGAACTGTTTATTAAAAACATCTCATGGAGCATGTGCCTTATCTGACAGAGAGCAGCAATCTGACCCATACGATTTGATGCTGGAAACCTTGAAGAAGACTTTACATGGCTAGGGAAACAGAAACTCCTTATCTCAATTGTTTATGGGCTGCAACAGCTATGTTAATTTATGGTAATAGCTGTTCACTGTTGATGGGCAAGGCCAGAGTAGACACACTCAGAAGCATGGAAATTGTCCAAAGAGTTAGAAAATTAATGCTATTACAAACACAGACACATGCTTTTCTCAGTAGGGTTGTTCATTTCCTGCTATGGTTAAAATGCTAAATGTTTAAATAAAAGAACATTAGAATGATGTAAAATGAATATTCTATCAGTGTAAGACATTTCTAGGCAATAATAATCAATCTTAAGCATCCTGGTCTCTAATGTGTGGAAAGCCAGCCTCTTTCCCCTAGAATCCTATGCAATTAAGGAGTGGTATAGAATGTTAATGTACTACTGAAGGAAAACTCACATATAGGAAAATAAAAACTTTGCTTTGTACTTCAACCATTCTGCTATCTTTTAAGGAGCTAAGTATTAAGAAAAAAGATGAAGCCAGGTTTGACATCAAAGTGCCTGTAATCCCAATGCTTGAGAGATGGAGCCAGGAGGATCAAGGACTCAAGGCCAGCCTCAGCTACATAACAAGGCCATCCTAGACTCCACGAGATCATGTCTCAAAAGTAGAGTATTCTGTTCATCTAATTGTTTTCTGTCTGCCCCCAATGTAATATTATCAAGAAGTAGAATAGAAAGGAGACATCATTTATGATTCTTTATCAACTTTTATGTAGCTCATCCATTTTCTCACTGTTGGATAACAAAGAGACACCTATGTGGTCATTGGATACATGATATAAGCTCATTCATTGTGAAGGCAATGACATCCAACACCAAAGAACATGACATGCAAAGACATCATGATCCCACATCCAATGAGATGGCACCAAAGCAGAAAGACCGTGATGTCATGTCTTAAAGAAAAGTTAGTTCAGCCAGTACACATCATGTCCATCATTCAGCCAGTACACATCATGTACATTATCACTTGAAGGTGGTGATCAGAAAGGGACTTGTGATATGAGATTGTATGGAGGAAAAAAAAACCCTGACATTGAATTCTAGTTTTTAATGTACATATGAAGCATTTATCAATCAAATGTCTAAAAGTAGGTTGGGTTGTTAAAATTAACTGGTGGGTATATAATTCTTCCAACTTTTTTTTTTGTTTATTAGAAACGTAATAGAATAGAACCTGCAAAATAAAGCCAAGATTGTTTAATGAAAGCCAAAGTTTGCCGGGCAGTGGTGGCGCATGCCTTTAATCCCAGCACTCGGGAGGCAGAGGTAGGTGGATCTCTATGAGTTCGTGGCCAGCCTGGTCTACAGAGTGAGTTCCAGGACAGCCACCAAAGCTACACAGAGAAACTTTGTCTCGAAAATCCAAAAAAGAAAAAAAAAAAAAAAAAGAAAAAGGAAAAAAAAAAAGAAAGCCAAAGTTCAATTCTGTTTATGCGATGTGCAAATATGAATGTGCAGGATATAAGCCATCTTATTTGGGGTTGGGTTTCCTGAGTTTCTTGATGTTTTATCTTTCCTCTCACACAATGCACCAATATATTTTAAAAGTATTTTTTTAAGTATGTATATACACGTTGGGGTGGGGATGAGGAATTTCTGTGGAGGCCAGAGAGGGTGACCAGTTCCACAGAGCTGGAGTTGCAGTTGATTTTGAGCCTGAAAACTGAACTGCAATCCTCTGAAAGAGCAGTATATACTCTTAACCACCATCTAGCACTAAAGATATTTTAATGAAGATAGTCACCAAGTCTTGCTGAATGACTGGGTTATATTGTTAATCTCAAAGATGGGAGGAGAAAGACCATTGACACAAATAATCATGGCCAAATTAAAGCAAGATTTTTTTTTTTTATTTGTGTACATGGGCTGCCTTCACCTAAGGTAGGGTTGGAGAGATCAGCATTGAATGTGAGAAAGACAATGGTGGTCATAACAACAGGTAATCATAACAAGTAGTCATAGGTGTTGGCATTCTGGCCCACCGCTTAGGGACCTGCCAGGCATCCTGATGTAAATCCTCTTTTAAGGAAAAACCCCTCCCTTCCTTTTCCTCTCTCCCCCTTCCTTCCTCATCATGAGGTGTGCATACCTTCACTTTCCCTCTTTCTCGATTTCTCTATTATAATAAACTTCTATGTGGATGTCGTGCCTGGGGTGAGTGACTTTCCACTGTGCCATGCCACCTGCCACTACCCGCCACCATGTCTACATGGCATGTCTCCCTCACCTATTGGGGCACCTTGGCCCAACCTGCCAAGGCCTCCTGTGTGCCATATCATAACAATAGGTGGCCATATAACCTTTTGGAACAAAGGTAGGGTTGCAAGATGGTTATTAACACTTTTTGAAACACAGACATGATTGCCATTCCTGGAACATGCAGTACAGAACCATTTGTAGTTAAGGTGACAGGTAGGGCATTGCCCAAACCTTGAGAAACTGATTTAACCATAAACAGGAATGAGCCTAGTTGTTTTTACTGTAAGTTGGCTTTCAAGCCTAAGATGGAGGCAGGCTGGTTCTTCACATGCCTTTTTTGTCCACTCTATTTATGGATGACATGCCCCATGATAGGTATACAAGTGTCTTGCTTATCTTTATGCTTCCTTCAACCTAACACATCCTGTCACAGAGAAAGTACTAAGAAAGTCTGCACTGTGAAGACTTCCTGCTGTACATCCCCCACCCTCTCTGAGATAACATATGTGTGCCTTGTCTACAGAGACAGAGAAGAAAGAGATGTAGGTTGATCTTGGCCCCACCATCCAAAAGCTTGCATATTTCACATTTTCTCTGCTCTCCTCGCCACTCCTCAGCCAGGCTGAGCTGAAGGAAGCTCGCTCTTCCTAACCAGCAACTTATTTCTCTCAGTGGAATAATGCAGTAGGGGAAAAAGGTGGAAATAATTTTTGGCACAGAACCAAAGTCTAACATGGCCTCTCAGCATGCACATTTGAAAAAATGGGAAGTGTGGGGCAAATGGAGAGTCGGAAGGAAACAGGGGGCTTTAAGAAGCTGTGAGAAACACAAATCTTCTATCAAAGCTTTCTGCCAGCTCCGGGCTTCCCAGTTCATCCTGTGCTCTTCCCTCACACTCCCTCCTTCTCTCCCTCATTCCAGGGGTTTGTTTTGGAAATGTTGTCACTTGTTAGCATAGCTTTTATCTCAGTGGGATGCCTTTCCTGTCCGCTGTTTTCCTCTCAAGGAGGCAGGGCCCTCTCTTCACTCTGGGAGTTTTATTCAACATACCCCTGTTGTTAGATGAAGCTAAAAGAATTTTGATTAAGCAGTCTCCTTGAGGGAGACGCAAACCAAGGCCCAAGGTTCATGAATGGTGCCCCCTGGGGGCTGGAGGAAAAACACCAGGAGCAGGACCTTCTGTTTGGAATAAAGGTCTTGTAAATACCACTCCACTCTGCCTCTGCAACAGCAACCAGAGGGTGGGCTGTGGGCAACTGCCTTTTGTGAAAGTTGCTCCAAATGTTGAGACTAGGACTGTGATTAGAGTTCTCCGGTTGCTTTTATGCAAAGTCAGTCTGTCCAGGCAGTGTAGAACTTTCCACCTGGAATTCTGGAGCCTGGAGAGAGGGAAGGAAGCAAAAGGAATTCAGAAATATAGAAATGGAGTGACAGGAAGACACACCTGCTGATGGGGAAGACACAGGGCTGTGATAAATACTGTTCTTCTTTGTCCTTGACCTTTGAACTTACTCGTCTTAACTTCTTCTGGTGTTCTGATATAACATCCTGGTGGAAACAACTTACAGGAAAAGGGTATATTTGGGGCTCACAGTAGCAGGTCACAGTCCATTGCAGGGGGAGGTCACAGCAGCAGGGGTTTGAGGAAGCTGGCCTTACTTCCTCCATAATCAGGAACAGAGAGAAAAGGTAAATGCTAACATGCTAGTGCTCAGCTTGCTCTCTCTACTTTGTATTCCAGGATTCTCTCCCGGGGAATGCCACCCCCCAACACAAATAATGAAATCAAGGTAATCCCACACAGGCATGCCCAGAGGCTCATATTCCAGGTGATTCTAGTTTCTGTTAAATTGACAATTACTGTTGTAGAATATTATTTTAAGGTGTGTTATTTTTGTTTATTTTGCATTTGTTTAACTCTGTAAAGCTGTGTTACTGTGCCTGTCTAAAACACCTGATGTTCTAATAAAGAACTGAACAACCAATGGCAAGGCAGGAAAAGGATAGGTTGGGCTGGCAGGCAGAGAGAATATACCAAAGGGAAAATCTGGGAGAAAAAAGAAGTAGCCTGAGAAGGAGGAGGACTCCAGGGGCCAGCCACCCAGCTACACAGCAAGCCACAAAGTGAGAGTAAGAACTACAGAAATAAAAGAATAGGAAAAGCCCAGAGGCAAAAGATAGATGGGATAATTTAAAGTTAAGAAAAGCTGGCTAGCAACAAGCTATTTACAATTTATAATTAAGAATAAGCCTCTATGTGTGATTTATTTGAGAGCTGGGTGGTGGGCCCTCAAAAGAGACAAAGAGTAAGAAAATAAACAACAACAAATTACTTTTTCAAATGACTTTTGTAGGCATTAACTTCCTTCTCCCTAAACTCTGGGAGCTAGAATTATCCACGGTTGGGAAGAATTTATAATATATAAATAATATAATATAATAAATATGATAAATATAATATAATATAATATAATATAATATAATATAATATAATATAATATAATATAATAATATATTGTTGTGCCCAGATCGTGACCCCCAGAGAGACCACCAAAGACGAGCAAGCCGGAATGCAAAAGCAAGGTTTAATTCTGGATATCCAAAAGCAATACAAGCCTAGGCAGGGACTTTGTCCAATACATCCAACACACCTATCTGCAAGCTCAGTTTTTAAAGGGAAAAATCACAAGGTTACATCATTTAGGGGTGCTAGTACGGGTACAATTCTGATAGGCTCGCTTCTAGGGGCTTTCTAGAAATCTTGGCTTAATCTTACTTCTAAGGGGGTGGTTACCCGCCACCATTTCTCATTGGCTGCCCTCAGGTGGGGACATTTCTGTGGTCAGTTATCCTGGAAACCAGGGAGAGGACATTCCATAGTCTGGCAGGCATTACCTTGTGACTCTGCACTTTTACACTTCCTGGTTTCTGGAATCTGGACTGATTTGTTTCAGTAACTATTGGCCTATTCCTAGAAGGAGAAATCTTAGGCTTAGTTTTTGGGTGAAAGCATTTTGGTCTTATTTCTAAGATGGCTCATTTTGGTCTCACAATATTTGTATGTATTATGATCTGTATGTGTCCTAGAAGGCTGATGCTATCAGCTTAGGCTCATTACAGATAGATGGAAGAAAATCTAAACATGAAATTTCAGACCATTATCTGAACAGGAAGAAAACAGGACACTCAGAATCATGATGGAGAAAGACAAGTTGGGCTTACTTCATGCAGGAGAAATCTTTCAATTTGCCAAGGTCAAGCTTTCAAACATTTTATTTTCTCTGCCTTTCATGTCTGAGGCTTTGTGCAATTCTGTGACTCTGCCTGAAGGCTCTTGATAGTGAGTAGAAGAAAAGCTAACTGGAGCCTGGATGTGTATCTGGGTGGACCTTCACTTTGGGTAAAAGGGACTAGAGATGTACATCTAAACCCCAGGGTCAGTGTGTTAGTTCCTATCGCCACTGTAACAAACAGCACAGATTTGGTGGCTTATAATGGCTTAAATGTGTCTGTAGTTATTAGGGTCAGAAGTCCTAAATAAGCCTTGCTGGAATAAAATCATACTGCTGCCTGGGCTTTGTAGCTTCCTGAAGGTTCTTACAGACCATTTTATAATTGTCTTTCCAACTTCTACAGATCTTTTCCTTGGCTCTGGACCCCCTTATTTTCATTGTTAGGTGATAGTGACATCTTTGGGCTCACATTCTCAACATTTGAAGATTTTTGTAATTGCATTGGGCCCACATAGGTGACTCAACATGATCTCTCTATTTTAAGTCAACTGATTAACAGTTTTAATTCTTCTTTGCCCTGATAATGTATTCTAGGAATTATTCCCTAGAAGGCAGAGACTACTAGCCTAGGGAACATCAGATATCCTTGGGAGGATTTTATTTTGCCTAACAAAAGTGTGTGTTCACTTTTGTGTGTATAAGTACATGGAAAAAGAATGGAAGGTGTCAATGTGAAAACACAAATTTCTCTGCAGTGGGAATAAGGGATGATAGTTTATGCTGAAAGACAAATATTGAGTGACCATGGCTGAGGATCACAGATTCAGGACACCTGAAATACCATGCTCCAGCATGGCGACAATCCCATGACATTTTTACTGTAGCAGAACAGAGAGAATCATGAATCCAAGCACATTTAAAACACATTGGTGTAAACACCAGGCAGGCAGATGGCTTTCATGCAGGTGGATCTCTGCTATAGGTCTCAGTGTTATATGATGACGTTCTTAGCCTTTGGGCTTGTAGAAGCTGGTGGTCTACATTAGTTAGGTAAACTCATTTACTTAATGGTCACAAAGATGCTTGGTCAAATATAGAGTGGACAATGAATGGCCTCAGGAAGGCTAAAGATAGCACAAAATAATTTGTCTCTGGGCCTGCAACACAATAGCTCCCTAGAGTCATGGAAATTCTAATTAACCAGTCTTGCAGAACCTTTTACATAACTGTGGCTTTTCTTTTTTCTTTTCTGGAAATTCAGTTCACAAAGGTCATGTGCCAAGTGAGGTAAAGACTTAAGAGCATTTACTTTCGAGAGGAAGGATGAGAATGGAGTGAAACCAAGGACAGCCTTTCTTTTAACTTCAAGGAACATACATGTATGTATGTATGTATATATGTATGTATGTATGTATGTATGTATGTATGTATTTATACGGGGCAGGGCTACGGCGGCCATGTTGAGGCCAGAGGGTGACATGGAATCGCTTCTCCCCTCCCACCATGTGGGTCCTGGGAATTAAATTCGGGTCTTGAGGCTTAGCAGCAAGTGCCTTTCTTGCTGAGCCATCTAAAGGCCCTAAACTTGTTTTTTTCACCTGAAGTTAGTCACACTCACTTTTGAGGAATACACCTGAACCAGAAGATGGTTAGATGTTTTGGTTTAAAAAGTCATTAGAGTGTAATTCAAATTTATATTTGTCATTTGATACATAATTTTTAAAGCTACTATACTTAATGGGTTTGGTGACAGGATCATTTAAATCTGTTCATAACTCTAAGTGAAAATAGAATTTGGAGGTGTGAGTAGGTTTATACCTGAAGGTCCACCTCTCTGGCCTGTTGGCAGTTTCTGTGAAATGTCTAGAGCTGTCAGGCGGAATGGACGGTTCATCCTATGATGAGGCCACTCTGGTTTTGGGAAGCTGACTGGGGCCCCCACACCCTTCTTCTGCCTTGACCATCGCTCTTTAGTTCTTAGTAGAATTTGCATTTCAGTCCCAGTGTCCTTTCCTTGGCTCTCCTAGTCCAACAGGCTCATTTTGTCTCAGTCCATCTAACTCCTAATTAAGTACTTATTTCTGTTTTCTTTTGTTAAAAAGCTTTATTTTATTTTTATGTGTGTGTAAGTATATGTATGTGTGTATACGTATATACACAAATGTATGCGAGTGCCCTCAGAGGCCAGAAGAGGGCGTCCAGATCCCCGGAGCTGGAGTGACCGGCAGTTAGGAACCGGCTGACATGGGGGCTGGGAACCAAACTCAGGTCCTCTGCAAGAGCAACACTCACGCTTAACTGCAGAGCCATCTCCCTCTTCTGTTTCTTTTCCTTTCCTTGTTTTGCAGATATTTTTAAACTCTTTAACATCATTTTAACTTTTGATTAAATAAACTCTCTAAGACACACAAAAATATTTGTATCACAGATGCACACAATTACCAAAAGTGCGTTTCTACCATACTTCAAAAACAAGCAACAAAAGAAATTTTAAGTTTACTAAAAAAAAACAAACACCACAAATTTTCTAAGGACTATTAACTTTGTACTTTTCACTGGAACACAGAACGCCTGACAGTTCATTGGCTGTAGGGATCCCCATGAAAAGCCATATTGAAATCACCTCAGGCTGCATCTGATGTGACCCTGCTAAATGATTTCTGAAACACACAGTGAGGGAAAGGAAGAGAAAGTGGGAGGGAGGGGATTGTGTCAGGGAGTGCAGAAATGCAGCAGAATTGCTGGCCAACATTAGCAGCTCCTGAAGTGCACGTGTGGCTAGTTTGGCTTGGGGAGGTGCAGCTGAAAGTTGTCTACAAATATACACACGTACATACACCTCTTTTGAAAGATGTCACAGAAGTGAGCAGACACATTCACTGTCACACAATCTATATCACCAGGCAAGAGAGAATTAGGAGGTGAGGGAGGGGACTTGAGAGAAATGCCAGCTTCTTGGTTTGTCTGCCTCTGGAGGGAGCATGCTGCATGCTGGGCTTGCCTCCCACAGTGCTCCTAACTCAGGGCCTGCCTCCCACAGAGCTCCTAGCTCCGGGTCTACAATTGGTGACCTGCTTTAGTTTTAACTGGAGGTGTGACATTGAAAGAGAAGTGTGATACCTGTCTCTTTTCTAGGTAGTTCAGGGCTTCACCCACTGTCACAGGCACCAAAGGGAAAAGATACTTTAGAGATTGCTTTTGAAAACGAGTTAGCTAGCCCAGCATACTCCATTCACACAGGGAAGGTGTGCCTGTCATCTACCAAGACCCTCTGGGATGTCACTCAGGCCACCCAGAATGTCCCTTGTTCTTATCCTAGGACTTCTCTAGAAAACCTCAATCCTGCCATCTCACTTTCCCTCTTCCCAATCCAGCTGCCAACTACGCACTCCCTCAGTGAGGGCAAACAGTGCATGATTCCTTTTCTCCCCTAATTACCAACTAGGGAGGGAACTCAAGCAGAAGTTCAAGGCACGACAACAGACAGTTGTTTGGTGGGTGAGTCCCAGATGATGGGTAAAGTTTCCATCTGGCCTTTGGCGTTGAAGAAGAATTTCTCTTCATGCTGGTGACATGGTGGCATTTGTGTAGCAGTTATAAATGCAGCGACAGGAACCTAAAGGCAGACGTGGAAGGCAGGTTACACTGACCTCTTTTAATATTCGCTGTGCTGATATTATATAATATTAATATTATTGTGCTGATACCTTAATGTTTGCGGGGGCATGGCGGCAGACAGTGCCATGCCTTGCACCACCAGCTGCATCCTGGCGAATTTGGAATCGCCCAGCCTACGCAAGAGGCCTTGCTGGCCCATTGCCGCCGCCCTCAGCGCCAGGGCAGGTACCCGATGCCACCCGCAGCACCTGTGGCTCCACAAAGGATCTGAGGGCAGGTCCCCGAGTGCCGCCCTGGGCATCTGAGAACTGACAGCGCCACCAGCCTCACACCCATGCTATCTAATGATGCCTGGAGACAGGGACTGTTCCCGTCTCCCCGTTTATTTCGCACGTGTGTATGTGTGTGTGCACGTGCGCACAGGCCCGTGGGGGCCGGGGCGTGGGACCCCGGAGGCTGGCGACACAGGCGGTTGTCAGCCCTACCGACCCGGCCGTCCCCAACAGGCCTGGTCCTGGGCAGGTGCTCGTGGGTCGCTCGGGCTTGCCGGAGCTGGTGTTCACGCTGCCCACCCGGGAACACGGCAGCCTCCACGGGAGGAGGTGCTTCTCGAACCCAGGACTCCTCCAAGTCTCAGGGCTGGAGCAACGCCTGCAGAGGGAAGGGAGGGCGCAGGCGCCGAGGGCTGCGCAGTCGCGGCGCGGGCGGGAGGATGGTGCCGGGGTCAAGTGAGTGGTGGCGCGCACAGAAGCGCGGGTGTGACCCGTGCCATGACTTCAGATGCTGCATTGCCGGCTTCAGAACTAGAGTCACATGACTGACCCCAAGTTCATCCTCTGCTAAGTGTGTCAAGGGCCCTGGACTCCAGTCCTCTTGACTAGGGCACAGTTAAGGGGACCGAGGAAGGCTGGTTGCTGCTGTAAGGCCTTTTTATAAATACGGTTAAAACCTTAGAGGAGCCGGGCGGTGGTGGTGCACGCCTTTAATCCCAGCACTCGGAAGGCAGAGGCAGGCGGATCTCTGTGAGTTCAAGGCCAGCCTGGTCTCCAAAGAGAGTTCCAGGAAAGGCGCAAAGCTACACAGAGAAACCCTGTCTCGAAAAACCAAAAAAAAAAAAAAAAAAAAACCTTAGAGGGTGGAGATTGATGCCTCGGCACCACACTCAGGTTCTGGGTTCGTGCTCTAGGATACACTGACTTACTTTAACACATTTTAACATGTTTGAGAACTGTGGAACCACTGCAGTATGACAGGAGATTCCTGGTGAGGAAAGGGCTTTTGATAAGAATGCCATGCTTCAAGGCATAGTCTTTCAATTCATTTAAATTAGTAGAGCTTAATGTGTTTTCCCTTCATAAGTGAAATACACGTGTAATCTATTTCCTTATAAACATTAGGAAGAACACACACACACACACACACACAACACACACACACACACACATTTATATATATCCTGTTCTCCACGCTTCCACCTCTGGAGTTCCAGGAATATTGACATATACTACTCTGTACACTTTCTTAATCACTTCTATTTTACAGTCAATTGTGAACTAAATAATGCCATATGTGGTCTGTGGGATTCTGTTGACTTCTCTGTTTTCTTTCCTTTTTGTTTTGTTTTCTCATGAAGTTTTGAATTCCCTTTCTGATACCTGCGAAATATCTTAAGATTTTGATTAATATTGTAAGAATATGTATAATTTGAGAAAAGTTGCCATCAACAGTGTGGAGTATTCTATGAAGAGAAAGGATCTCTATGAAAGGGAACAGTGTTTAAATTTTTATATGACATTCAATTTCATTGTAAAAGTCAAATACAGCGTATTCTACTAGTGAATAATCTGTTTCTTTCCTGTTTTCTAATAAGAAAACTAAAGATACTAGGAACATTCCTGTACATATTTTGGTGAACATAGACACATATTTGATTGGTTATTTGCCAAGAAGTGAATGCGCTGGTTTAATATTATAATAATCTTTAGTTTAGGCTGCTAAATATTTTGTAATAAATGTTCAAATATGTGATATCTAAATATAACTGAATGTGTCTGTTCTGTATTCTCTTCAATGTTTGTAAGGACTGTCTTTCACTCTTATTTGGTGGTTTTGCATTACTAGTTTGCTATAGCCTGAAAATTTGCTGATGAAAATACAAATATTCACATTTTTTATTGGTTTTCAAGAGATTGTTTATTTTCTGGGTATGATTATTTTATCATCAGCATACAAAGAAAATAACTCATCAAGGCTTACATTTAATATATTATGCTTCAAGCTCTAGTTAATTCTTTTTTTTCTTTTGACTCTGTTCCAAAATTAGGAAATCATGAAAGGAAATTATATAGAAACTTAACTGATTATGATCACACATCCAGACTTGTGAATATTTTGAATCACAATTTCTTATTTTTATTGACTTTATAAGTAGATAATTGACTCTGAATTTTTTGTTGAGAGTATTAACTATTAAATTTATACAGTGAATTGACATTGTTAACTGCTGGAGACTCCACAGTAACTTAGTAAAATATTTTTCAGAAGCAATTAAAATTTTCTTTTAAAGATTTATTTATTTGTTATGTATACATGTTTTTCATGTCTGCAGCAAAGCACAGATTCATTACAATGGTTTGAGCCACATGTTTGCTGAAATTGAATCAGACTTCGAAGAACAGTCAGTGCTCTTAGCCTCTGAGCCATCTCTCCAGCCCTATAATTTTCTTTTACACATAGTCAAAAGCTGTGTTGATTGACATAAAGGAGAATGCAAATATTTTTTCTGTTACTTCACTGAAGCAAATATATATATTAATATGTATTCAATTTTTTAAATTTGTTTTTTCAAGACAGGGTTTCTCTGTGTAGCCTGGGATGTCCTGGAACTTGCTCTGTAGTTAGGCTGGCCTTTAAATCACAGAGATCTGTTTCTTCTGCCTCCTTAGTGTTGGGATTAAAGGCATGCTCTACCAACACCCAGCCATGTATTCATTTTTAAATAGTTTACAACACTCTGCCCACCTATTGACTGGAACATTTAACCTTAATATTTAGTTGAATGTAGTTTGCTGTCATAAAAAACCCACAAATGGACATAGAGTGTAGGATGATTAAAAACCAACAAAATTTAAAACACACACGCATACACAAAGAGATTGCAAATACTGAGCTAAATAATGTGACTTTTGGATTTACAGATTAAAAATATGTCTCTGTATGATGATGATAGCATCTTCTAGTTATGATGAATCACACTCATGATTTCCCACAGTTCCCTTGGTTTGCAGGAGAAACACTAATGCAAAGAGGGTGAATAAATTCACAGCAGTGAGGTGTAAAACAGGCACAGTGGACACAAAATTATGAGAGGACAAGACCATCTGAATAGTTAATCAGTAGCCTCTACTCTGGAAAAAGTAATTTAGTTGAGTTAAGTTACAAAATCAGGTAATAATTTTGAATTTATTCAAGATTTTGTACCTTAAAAATACTTAAAACCAATTGAACACCATGTCAGTTATTTTTGCAAGACAATCATATAGCCATGCCACCAAGCACTTATTGATTAAAAATAGTGATATAAACAAAATGGGGAATGTATATATATATACACACACACACATTTTATTAGAGCTACTTGGAGATTGTATATTACTTAAATTTGATTACATATTGGAAAAATACACAATGCACAAATGATTTGGAAGCTACACTTATTTTCCCATTGGTTGGGTTTGCAAATAAAATCACTATTAGTGGAATGCTGGTAGGAAGATTGACTAAGGTGCCTAGTATGATTGTGTTTTAGACAAACAGGCACAGCTTATGTTATATCTATGGAATACATACAAAGAGGACAAGTCCATGCTGCATCTGAAAGAACTTTCCTCCCATAAAGCCTTGCAATGGAAAGCTCACCAACTGACATAGTTGAAATCAATTATGAGAATGCAGACATAAGAGATATCATATTGATTTTCATCTAAGATATTCTCTCCAACAATCTTAGTCCAGTTGAAATATTTTAATATATAGAATATAAACTGTAAATACAAGAGAGAAAAGCAATTATAATACACACACTGGTTATAATCGTCTTTGTGGTAGAGTTTAAAAATTAAATTCTCATGCCCTTTAAAAGATTCTTTACAAATGATTTTAACAATTATATTTCCAAAATGGATGCAACCACAAATCTATCAATAGTGCAATGGTTTAAAAAGAAGTACCATAGGTGTTACCTAGGAATGTCCTTAAACATACTACTTATATGGCTGGACCGCCAATAATATGCAATAATATGAATGATTGAATGAGCCTCCAGTTATGCTGATTGGAATAAAAGAAAAATACTGAATATTCCATATATTTTTAAAAACATATCTTTCTTTAAAATACAACAAAACAAGCAAACAAACCAAATAAGACAAAAAAAAATTGGATAATTTTAAAGTACCTGATGGCCACTTAAAAGATGCTCAACAGGGAGGTATCAATTGGTGTGTATGGTGAAAAATAATATTAAAGAAACATATTTTAGTGGGAATGTCCCAAGATTGATACAGATCTTCATTGTATCAAGATTCACACCACAGTTCTTTGGTTCAATGTGGTTTGGCCCTCATGGGCTTATCTGCTCTAAATTTAGTCTCAAGTTTGACAGTGTTGGTAGGTAGTGTCACTTTTTTTTTTTCATATTTTATTTTATTTTACAATAAAACCATTCAGTTCTACATAACAGCCACAGATTCCCTTGTTTTCCCCCTTCCTGCCCCCTCCCCTTCCCCCCAGCATACCCCCATTCCCACCTTCTCCAGGGCAAAGCCACCCCCGAGGACTGAGATCGATCGACCTGGTAGACTCAGTCCAGGTAGGTCCAGTCCCCTCCTCCCAGATTGAGCCAAGCGTCCCTGCATAAGTCCCAGGTTTCAAACAGCCAACTCATGCAATGAGCCCAGGACCTGGTACCACTGCCTAGATGCCTCCCAAACAGATCAAGCCAATCAACTGTCTCACCTATTCAGAGGGCCTGATCCAGTTGGGGGCCCCTCAGCCTTTGGTTCATAGTTCATGTGTTTCCATTCGTTTGACTATTTGTCCCTGTGCTTTATCCAACCTTGGTTTCAATAATTCTCGCTCATATAAACCTTCCTTTTTCTCGCTAATTAGACTCCCAGTGCTCCACCTGGGGGCCTAGCTGTGGATGTCTGCATCCAGATTCCTCAGTCCTTGGATGGGGTTTCTGGCACAACTATTAGGGTGTTTGGCCATCCCATCACCAGAGTAGGTCAGTCCTGGCTGTCTCTCGGCCATTGCCAGCAGTCTTTTGTGGAGGTATCTTTGTGGATTTCTGTGGGCCTCTTTAGCACTTTGTTTCTTCCTTTGCTCACGTGGTCTTCATTTGCCATGGTCTCCTATTCCTTGTCCTCCCTCTCTGTTCTTGATCCAGCTGGGATCTCCCACTCTCTTCCCCTTGACCCTCGCCCTTCATTTCTCCCATGCATGTCCAGGTTGTTCATGTAGATCTCAGCCATTTCTCTGTCATTGGGCGATCCTCGTGTCTTTCTTGGGGTCCTGTTTTCCAGGTAGCCTCACTGGTGATGTGAGTAGCAGTCCAGTCATCCTTGTTCCACATCTAGTATCCTCCTATGAGTGAGTACATACCATATTTGTCTTTCTGAGTCTGGGTTACCTCACTCAGGATGTTTTTTCTAGATCCATCTATTTGTGGCACATATACACAATGGAATACTACTCAGCAGAGAAAAACAATGACATCATGAGGTTTGCAGGCAAATGGTAGTGTCACTTTTAAGAGACAAAGCCTATAATGAAGCTTCTCTGTCATTGGAAGTGCTCCCTTCCGAAGAGATTAATGCTGTACTGGAACCTGGAACTGGAATTACTGCTGATGGAACTGCATCGGTACTATTGTCAGAGAGTAAGACAGCCTCCTTGTCACTCTGTCTGGCTTCCTCTCACACCGTGTGGTCTCTCCTCAATGCCCCATCCGCGAGGCCATTTGCTATGATGTGACATTACCAGGATGCCACGAGCAGAGGACAAACTGTTGAAACTAGGCCATTTGTCCTTTCAAAACACTGAGCAACAGAAAATAGTCCTGCATGTCTGATTATGGTAGTACACCCGAGTTTGGGGAGGCACACTGCCATTGATTTTAATCTCTCTACTTACTATTTTCTGTCTATCTATCTATCTATCTATCTATCTATCTATCTATCTATCTATCTATCTATCTATCTCTATATCTCTGTCATCTATTTCTAGCTATCAGTCTACCTATCAATCTATGCTTGTGAAAATCTGTTGTTCTTTACAAACACTTGTGGTTCAACAGTTGCTCAAAAATAGTTTTTCAAAGCCAAACAGGGGAAGGAAATGAATGTGTCACTTTGTCAGTTATGGCATGAGCCTTAGAATGTTGACATCAGTGGTCTGTCACCATGACTACTTCAGGATGCTCAGACTTCAGTAGTTGGTCTACCAACTGCTGTGACCATCTTTGGTGTTTAGTGCCAAGAAGGAAAAAGATAATTTCACGTTCATTGAAAGGTTCTCCATTCCAGACTCCGCTGTAAAGGTATTTTTAATAAGTAGTTTTGATTGTCATGATAACTAATAGTATGAAGATGTATTCTGTCTTGATTCTTGCAGATCATGTGAGCCAATTCTTAACTCAGCCATGGCTTCATGAAAAGATGCCCATGTTTAGTAATATTCACTACCAATCCACTAAATAAATATGGTTATCATGTCAGGGGAGGTATGTTCTAGGCTACACATGAGAATAGTATCTGTAAATCTACAAAATTACCTGTCCAAGTTATGAGAGATGGTTATATTCTGATCCTTCTAATTGTTTTACCCACTATGACCACAAAAGTTTATTGGAAATGGTCAGATTTCAACCCAAAATAGAAAAACTCTCTGGTTTTCAGCAAATTGTTATGGTTTTCAACATATATTGTGTTCTTTAGAATCTATTTCCCTATATTTTAACATTGATTCAGATTAGACAGGAATGACTTTCCAAACATGTCATTTAATTTCAAATTTGTTTATCATGAAACTGAGTTGGTACTATTTTTTAACACATCTTTACATGTATGAGGACATATGCTTGACATGTGTGAGGACAACCATTGGCTGTTTGATTCTCTCTTTGATTCTTTGATTCACAGGTATCTTAAAGCTAAATGAAAGCTATGGTGTTTCTGTGCATATTTCTTGAAAGAGATAACATATGTCTTGGGAAGAGTAATATTCACTTGAAGAAATATATATTTTGAATATTCAAACTGTAGAGCATGGCACAGAAAAGAAACCACTCCATAATTGCAGGGAAGAATTTTATTGTGGATAAGAGAGAATGTTCAGAGGCATCTGGAAGAATTCAGAGCAGTAATAAAAAGAAACAGACTTGATGTGACCAAAACAGTCTGTGAGAGAAGGGAGAATAGCAAAAGAGAGTAGTGGAGATGGCTGGGGCAGGGGGGAAATACCTAGACTTCCTAAAGAGAGCAAGGGGAGTTCTAGAACATTTGTGGGGTGGTTGTGAAGGGACTGGAAAGTAGATGGGGCTGTGAGATATTTAGCAAGTACTTTTGAATCGAGACACAGGGAACCTGGAAGGCAGCATGGGTGTTGATATCAGCCACAGGTAATTGGGGATCCATATGTCCCTTTTACCAGAGGAAATGACTCCTTCTGCTATTCAAGATCCATTTCACAAATTCTTGATGAATGCTAATTTTTGTTTTTGTTTGTTTGTTTTGTTTTGTTTTGTTGTTTTCTAACCACCGGAGACCCTTCTATAGTCCATCTTGTGCTGGACAAAGACTGACATGTCTGGATATATGTGTTCCCTGAGAACTGACTTGTTTAAATCATTAGGAAAAAACTTTTATTTCTTTCACATCTATTTATGACAGCCTACAAAGGAATGTGTTAATTATGGCATTTCAATACATAGATTACTTTCTTATTTGTTTTCTTTACCACACTCCAACATATCAGTCATTTTAAAACAGAATTACACAGCAGAAAATCTTTATAAAGAACTTTACAATTTGGTAGAGTTTTGCTATCTTAATTAGTACTGTATAATTACACCTATCAGTGAAAACACACAGTTTGCAGAAGGTACAATTTATTACTCTCACCAAAATTAAATCATTTTAAAGACATGGGCATTCTAGTTTTGCATGATCTTTCTATGATTATTATGTGTCCAAGGTATACTTTATAATGAACTATGAGATTTACACAGTATCTTCCGGGTTGTTTCAGTCACAATCCTTTGTGCCTCTAGGCTTTACTTCTTCTAAGCATGCACCTCTCCTCCATAGTCTCCAAAGCTACCTGACTTACCTGTGTGTGCAGCTTTCTGACTGTCTCGCTAAGGCACATTTGTCTATAAAGACTCCTGTGATTCTTGCATCTGTTACACTCTAAGGTTCACAGTGTTAACGATGTCTGCATGCTGCTTTTATCACATGGACCTTTGATAGGTTAAAAGAATTAGGATTGAGAGTCTTTGGGGATAAATCTGCAGTTCACAAGGTTTTGCACAAGAATTCCTCCTATTATTGCACACATATTATTGCAGTTAGGGTTGGCAATGACATCCAACTTGCTACTCCAATGGCCATTTTTCAGGAGTCACCTTCTTTGGCCTTCATTTAATGTTAGACATTGATCTCTCCTTTCCTGTGAATCCCTCTAGTGTGTGAATATTTCTTCTCTCCAATAGCATGCCTTGCAATGTGTTACTACTTTATTTATAAATCATGAATAATGCTGGTAAATCAAAATTCTTTTTTAAAAAATTGATATTTTTTAGTGTTCAATTTTTAAAATGATTTAAAATGTGATGGAATTACATCACTCAGCCCTTTTCTCACTCTAGACTAGTGGTTCTCAACCTGTGGGTAGTGACTCCTTTGGGGTCCCTTATCAGATATTCTGCATATCAGATATTGACATTAGGATTCATAACAGTAGCAAAATTACAGTGACGAAGAAGTAATGAAATAATTTTACAGTTCGGTCCCCACAACATGAAGAACTGTACTGAAGGGATGCATCATTAGAAAGGTGGAGAACCACTTCTCTAGACCCTACCAGCTTCCCAGGCCTCTAAGTTGATACCTTCTGAAAAAGAGCCCACTCCTGCAATCTGTTCCCAATACTTCCTTTCCTAAGCAACCTTAAAACTGTTGATAACTCAACAGAGTCCTGTTGGAGAACTGAGCCTGTGTTTTAATATCATTCACCCTTTGAAATTAGGTATCAATTAACAACCACTGAATACCTGTTCTGTTAGTTGGAGATCTGGACCAGGAGAAGCCTTTTTTTTCCTACATGGAAACCCTTGAGGAGAAAGCCATGGGAGGGATACATCGAACCTTGCTGTGCCAAGGCCCCGTGGAACTCAGAAGAGGCTGGAGAAGGAAGAAACAACATCTCTCCTTGTTCAGTGATGTTTTGATTGTATCTAATAACCTGTGAGTATGTACATTGTGCCTTCCTTACTATGAGAGGCTACACTTTGATTAGGCCTTCCTGTTCAAAACCACAAAAGTTTTATTTATTCTTTTTTATTTTTTGAGATTATAAATACTTCATTATCATCTCCCCTTTCCCTTTCCACTTGACAAGTCCTCCCATATTCCCCCTCTCGCTCTCTGTGAAAATCATGGCTTCTTTTTTATTAATTGTTATTACATATAAATGTATATTAAGATATATGTATGTATATATACAATACATATGTGTTTTTAGCTATACATATATTAGACGCTTGTATATGTGTTTTCATGGCTGTCTATATGCTATCGGGTAATCAATTGTTCTGCTGTTTGATCCTGGGGAACGAATAGCAACAAACTTGAAAAGGAGGCAGGTGTGGTAGCACATGCCAGCAATTCCAGCACTTTGGAAGCTGATTTATGGGTATTGCAAATTTGTGGATCTTGTGGAGACATCTTCTCAAAGTAAAATATTAAAAACATGATAATCAGGGGCCCTCTTGCTTGGTGTTTACAGATAGATTGTAGAAGCAAGGGGGAAATCCCTGATTATGATGGTTGCTCATAAGGGGCCACACATGAGAACCTCTGTGAGCTCATAACTTCCAAAGCAGTGTGAAGAGATGAGAAGCAGCTACTGTCCCTAAACCAATCAGGGGAAACTGCAGACATCAACTAGGTCCAGCATGGTGATTGTTTGGATGACATAGGAAACTGCTGTGATTGAAGCTTTACACATGGTGATATTGTCACATAGAACCATGGAGGTATTTTCTGTGATCACCTCTCCAGAGGATCATAGCCTTCATATTACTCTGAAAGGCATGAAATAGGTACTGGTCTTATCAAGTAAACATTTTAAGGGTGTGTTCTCATAAAGACATAAGTAGACTGGAGGACAGGCGTCAATACAACAGTTCATTCAGTTTTGGGGATAAACGTTCTAGTCTCCAGTGATTAATATTGCTGAAGATCTACTTCACAAATGGTGAGAAGAAGGAAGGGTGCTGGAGAGAGTTCTGCTCTGCATTCTAGACACAACCAACTGGGTCCATTTCCTTTCAACCCTGAACAGTCCCCCAAAGTTCCCAGTCTAGACACTGATGGTCAGTTAGTGTCCGACAGCGGCAAGAATGAAACGATTGAATGACCTGGCTGTCCACCAACCTGTCCATCTTCCTTATCATTTCTCCTCAGCCCCCCTTCATGCCACGGTTGGAAATCCTCATATTTTAATCTGAAAAGATAGAAATAAACTCATTTGAAATCAATAAAACATACTGATAATTTCCCATATGAGTGTAATTTGTGAATGTAAGTGAAATTCACTGTGTTTTTTGTGAATAAATGAAAGTAAAATGGCTGACTTTCCTAAAAGACGAAGTTTTTGTTTCCCTTCTATTGTGTTACAATGGTAATTAAAACTATTTTGAGATTGTCGTTCATATTAAGTAAAGAGGATTATCAAGCTTATGAGATGATTTTCATTATTTACATTTTCAAGGCAGATTATCCCTTAACACTAAAATTTGAATTAGAGGTTTCTAGTTTAAGCATTTCATATTATATATATATGTATGTGTGTATATGTAATAATTGTGTATTAATATATATGCAATTAGATGTCTTGAGGGTGAAAAGTAAATGGAAATACAGATGTTTCATATATTTGAGACATATGTATGTATGTGAATCCTGAAATGAATGTTACATGCTACGCTTGCATTTTAACTAGAGCATGTTCCATTATATGGGGTGGGCCTTCTTTCATGGGAGTATCATGTTAGTCTTCAGATGTTTTGGATTTGAGAAGATTTACATGTAGGATTTTTGAACCAGAGGTTATACTTTTGACCTAGTGTCCTCTGAATCTGAGAGAGAGAGGAGAGAGAGAGAGAGAGAGAGGAGAGAGAGAGAGAGAGAGAGAGAGAGAGAGAGAGAGAGAGAGAGAGAATCATCTTCAATTATGTAGCCACCTATTAGCTCACTAGTCTCCAATGGAGAGATCCATGCCCAGGTTCATGCAAAAAATGCCCCAGATAAAACACAGTCAACTATTAAAAAAATACAAAAAGTGTGCATGTGGGAAGGAGAGTGGTCAACAGATAGAAGGGAAAGAAGTTAGAGTATTAGAAAATAATCAGAACACATTGAATATGCATGTAAAATTATCAAAGAACAAGCTCCATATAAAAAGAATAAAGAAAGAAGGAAAATTAATGCTCCTAAGACAATTGTTTCTCAAGAACACTTTTGATAGCATCAGAAGGCTTGGTAGGAAGACATATTTGTAATCTAGGCAATATTTCTATATTATTTATTTGGAAAAGGTCATTAAATGTAATTATTTATTTAAGTAAAACATAAAACACTTAACTAATTTTCTTGGTATTGAAGTTATGGAAGTAAACAAGAAGAAAAGTTTAACACTTAACTAAATAGATGGGAGAAATATTGAAGCACATGGTTTTCTAAAAATGCCACGTCTTTAAAATACACAGTGTGGTCATTCTAAACACTCAACTATCAGAAAAAAGACCAGACTATGGCTATTCTTGGCCATCAAAAAGTGTGAACCTCATAACTTCCTTCAGCACAGACTTTGCTGAGGCGCATCTACCATAGCATGAGCCCTGCCTGTGTGATAGAAATGGATGAGTCCTCCTCTGCTCTGGAGCAGGAAGAACTAGGACTTACCACAAGTAATTCCCACTGCAATGAAAAGCAAACCAACAGATGCTTTGATTCTCTCTCTAGGCATAAGGGAAACTTTAAGATGAAATATGTCATCCCTTGAGTTATCTGTGGATGGGTGACTATGTGGACATAGTCGGGACAGACAACAGCTCTGCTTGCAAGTCGATTCTCCTGTCCTGGCCCATGGGAAATTTGGTGGCAACCTTTCGGTAAGACCTACAGCTTGGACTTGTGTTCACAAGAGGCTGGCTGTGGAAATTGTGGGTCAACTTAATGCTGTTTAATTCACAGGGAAAAAAATCAAATCAATGAACCAACATGTTTACCGATTAAGAAATCATGTTAGTCTGATTGTATACAGACTGCCAACTCAAGTTTTTTCCTCCCATGATGACCCTCATTTGTACTTTCCACCACACACATTTCTTCATGGAACTAGACTGCTTAGATTTTCACCTGTGATGTTCATCAGGACTCAACAAGATCCTTGGGGTAGAAATGAGGTCATCCTGTTCTTTGAAGGATATGGACAGAACAAGGCCTTACTCCATTCCCCACATTCTTCTTCCCCAACCGATCTGATTTTTCTCTGGGTTTTGAAAGTACACAAATTGATCTCACTCCAATGGTATTGTGTAGTATAAATTTGAAAATTACCTCCTACACTCCCAAGTTAATTTCCTAAAAAAAAAAAATATAGTATTTAACCATACAGATAAACCTAGTCACTTATTAAAAGCTCAGGGTCTTGAGTGTTTGTGTAGTGGAGTATCATTGGTGTCTATAGTCAACACATGAGGACCAGTGTCCTTAGACCATCAGAGTCAGAGTTATTTTGTGGAGTGCAGGTAAATGTCAAATTCACATTCTTATCTTTCATGAGAGGATCTGATCATGGTGTACTAAGAATACCTTGAGTGCATTTGTTGGACTCACAGGGATAGTGTAGCATACACTTGCTGTGGGAAAGCATACAGCAGCATTCATCTTTCTTTTCCACATGAAGAGTTCATCATATACAAACCCCCAATTTGGAATCTCCTCATTCCTCTGTCCAAACTTCTAGCCTCATTCCAGAGTTTACTCAACTAACATAAGCACTTGCAGGTTTTTATAAACTTTCTAGGTTCTGTGAGTTTGATCTTTACCTGAGAAAAACATTTCCACAGAACTCTTTGAGGAAGAAGATCATCTTTGTGTCATTCTCTAAATACACTCTTTTCCCTTGTTAATATTCCTGAAGATTATCTATAGTTAATGCTTAGTGTTTCTCCCACATTGAATATGAGAGGAAGTACTGTATTTAGGGAATTATGAAGAGTTTCATGACAGCATTTCCATTAAACTTTTCTTTTTATGAAGGAGTGAAATTCGGAAGTCATGTTTAGACTAGTTCACATTCAGTTGAATGTGTATCAGTGTATTCAGCCAGCACATCACTAAGTGTCTTAAAGTTCCTGCTGTGTCACTTTTGTAACTGGTGACATTAGATGATTATGTAGACAACAGTCTATGTACATGTGAAGGTTGGGAATCACAGGCACAGTCCACCCTTCTGATGAAACTGGTTGCAGGCAGAATATAAAGTGGATGAGCAGGTAATTGTAGAAACATGAAATGTGCTGGTCTTTGGGCAAAAATCAGTCCATAGTTCCATAGAAAGTAACATGGAATTCCCATGTGACTATGCAGCTCCAAACATGGATGTAGAACCATTGAAAAAAGGAGAAGAAAAGTCTGTGAACAAATGTTCTTCATAGCACGGATCATTCATTATATTCAGAATGTAGAAACAACTTACATATTAAACTTATGAATGGAAAAACAATATATGGCACAGGGATGTGGGCAAAGGGAAATAAAAATAGTGAGATGCACGGCCAGCTTCCACACTATAGTGAACTTCTTATCATGGAAGATTTCCAGTGAAATAACAGGTCAATCAGAATCCCAGTCATGTGGAGAATGCCACCTACACCTGCACTCTCATTGATGACAACTGGCTTATAATATTTTTATGAGGAATAGTCTTAAAAATCTTTGCATAAGTGTTTCAAGAGTCTAATTGTTTTTCACTTTTTGTATTACAGTTCCATGGAACAGAAAGATTGGTGGTATTTTTATCTCCAAAGGTATTTTACTAGCATTCATATTTTAATACCTTGGTAGTATAGGAATGGTAATCTGTGATCCATTATCTATCTATCTATCTATCTATCTATCTATCTATCTATCTATCTATCTATCTATCTATCTATCTCTATATCTATCTATCTATCTATCTATCTATCTATCTATCTATCTATCTATATATCTGATAGATTGTCTTCAAATTGGTGTTGATTAGATGATCCCTGACTACTGTTTCATTCTCTCCTGTTAATATGCATATTTTGTTTAATTTTGAGGAAGTCCTGGTGCCATGCTCTTCATCATCTCCTCTTTAATCTATATATGGGGGTAAACTGTACTCACAGACTTATTTTAAATTCCCACCAATACAGGTTACTCTACCTTCCACATGCAAACCATCCACTGCTTCCTACTTTGAAATCAAGCAGGTTCCTCCCCTTTCCTGTCACACGAAACATTTTGAGGACTGGATATGCTTCCACAATCACATCTTAGGGCAATGTATTATTACCTATTGGAGGCCAGCTCCCACCTTTTAAAGGGTTCCTATGAGGAGGAGAGAGGGATAAGAAAATTTTAGATAGAAAGATAGTGAAGAGGAGAAAGACAGAAACACAGAATATTTTTGGGAGGACCTGGATCAAAACCCACCAGCCTCTTCTGCCTCTTCAAAAGGGATTTTTATAATGATGTCAAGGGGCAGGGCAAAAGACCTCCTCTTTGCTAGATCAAAGCACACCACCCAGCCAAGTGTAGACCCTTCCAAATACCTGGTAACCACACCTGTGGTCAAATCATCCCCTTATGTGGCCCTGCTGGGTAAAGCAAGTACAAATTCTTGGACCCTGAGTAAGTTCTTACTAGGAAACCTCTGTGGTTGTCTATTGCTCCTGCTTTTTAATACATTAAAGGGCCCCTCAGACCCCTCAGATGGACTGTGCCTGCCTTAGGTCATCCTTCTTTACAAATCTTTACCTATTGTGGAGATGCACTTTCCATCAAGCATACTCTGTGATCCATTAGAAGTTAGCAAGAAGAACTTTACCCGTCTCTGACTACTAGCCTCTGGCAGGGGGAAGTACAGAGCTTAACTCAACTCTGACTCAGGTCCCTACTAAGAGCTGCAAGTAGTTGAAATAACCACAGCAACCCCTATGGCTGCCCCCGCCACCCCTGTAAAGGAGTGGAGGAAGACCAAGATGGAATGTCCTTTTAGCATGGGTCAAGATGTTTATAACAGCCTTACCTGTGCCAAGCCCTTTTTAAATCAATAAAGTCTTGATGCAAAGGCATCAAATAAATCAATAAATTCCAGATGCAACTGCATCAAACCTAAAGACTCCCTTAGATTCACCAAACCATGGTTCATTAATATTATGGGTGACTTTACCATTCTGATAGACGACACCCCCCCCCCAAAGTTCCCTTCTGAGGAGAGACCTGAAGAGCTTCCAGTTTTTGAGAAAGAGAAATTACGAAGTTTTCCAAGCACTTTAGTTCCTCCCTTGTCTAATCCCAAGACTTCTGTTCCTTAAACTGGGCTTCATGGTCAAGAGGGAACTGACCCTGATTGAATGATGTTGTAAAAGCATTCTCATCGACAGGCAGCTCTGGCAGAGCTGAGGGTTTTGTTCTGCCTGTATCTGCCTCAGGAAAATTGCCCCCTGCTGCTCAGGACTTAGATCTAAACTGTCCCGAATTAATGCCCACAGACTAAAAGCTTCCACTGGAATTTTTTCCGGCCCATGTTCCTCATAATGTTTTTGCATTTCAACTCTTACTCTCCCCCAGGAGTTTGTATCCAGAGTCCCATAGTCGGAAAACCAAGAACACGGCTCCTCTACGAACTCCAAGAACCTCTGTTCTTGTGCTGTTCTACCTTAACTCCCTAGTTTTCAAACTCTCTACAAACGAGTATACAAACATCTGCCTACTGTTTCCCTGCCCTGTAACAACTTTTCTTCCTCAAACTGCTAAGTCCACAGTGGCTGCTTGTTCCTGGACGCTGTTTTCAGGTCCGGCACTACGGAAATTCTACTCTTATCTTAAGTTTCTTTCTGCGCAATATTCCTATACCCAAACCCTACACTTTTTTTTTTTATTAATTTAATAGATAGAAATTGAGAGAGAGAGAGGGAGAGAGAGAGAGAGAGAGAGAGAGAGAGAGAGAGAGAGAGAGAGAGAGAGAGAGAAACTTAGACAGAGAGAGGTACTTGCTGCAGCCTAACTTTTCTATATACAGTTTTTGCTCTCTAAGAATAAAATACTACCACCTTAAACTTAATACAAAACCAGACATGTCCAGCTGCTTCCGTGGTTCTTTCTCCCTCACTTTCTTCCTCTGCACCCAAGTCCCTAGTTCTGGTGCCAATATGTGTGAGGCAAGCTCCCACCTTTTAAAGGGTTCCTATGAGGAGGAGAGAGGGATAAGAAACTTTTAGATAGAAAGAAAACGAAGAGGAGAAAGACAGAAACACAGGATAGCTTCAGGAGGACCTGGATCAAACCCACCAGTCCCTCTGCCTCTTCAAAGGGGGTGGGGCAAAAGACCTCCTCCTGTCTAGATCAACGCACACCACACAGCCAATTGTAGACCCTTCCAAATACCTGGTAACCATACCCATGGTCAAATATCCCCTTATGCAGCCCTGCTGGGTAAAGCAAGCTCAGATTCTCAGACACTGCATAAGTTGTTAATAGAAAACCTCTGTGGGTCTCTGCAATTACCTAAATATGTCTTTGTTGCTGAAATATTTTTGAACATTCCCTAATCTATAATGCATATTGCTGAACTGATAGTCTTTTATTTAAAACCAACATGGTATTGGTAAAATATTGACAATGACTAGTGCAAAATAAGATATTAACAAATTCATTACTGTATTGTGTGTTTTAATGCATTTGAACAGGTCCATTAATGAAGCCACAAAGGGCTACAGGAAGCATGTTAAACTCCCGATATTCACCGAGGACATCCCAAGCTGTGCCAGTGTATGTGAATATAAAACCAAAAATGACATCCCAAGTTCATGACTAGGAGAGACATGCAGTTTATAGAGCAATGGAAGTTGGGGACATAAAAAGAGGGTGGAGGAGAGAGAGAGTTTGATATTTAGGTAGTATTTTGTTGAAAAGGTGTATGTGTATGCCATGCATGCATGTCTTTCATATGTGATATGTAGAAAGCAACATGAAGCAAGATTGATCTACATTAGCTACAGTGCTAAAACAAAAGAAATAATTTTTGGTTATATGACTGAAGATTGACTCAGGTAGTTACAACAACATACATTTCCAAGCTAAGTATTCCTACTGCAATTAAATTTTTTCCAGTCCTTATTGCTTACATAGAGACTTATGTATTATTTCTACTATTCCTTATTTATTTTAAAATATTTTGTCTAATCATAAACAATTCTAATCATGGATAATCATAAACAAATTTTAAACAAAATATTATCAAGAATTTTATTCACTCTCCATACTCACCTGCTTGATCACAATTGACCTCTATGAACCCGTCCCCTGCTCCTTCTCTTTGTCTCTCGCTGGGTGTTCTCTCACGTGCTTTGAAGAACGGCTGCATCACCATGTAATCTCAAGGCATAAGGACGTCCTTTCATGGAACTTCAGTTGAGAATCCATCATTAGACATTTAATATAGCTGTGTGTGTGTGTGTGTGTGTGTGTGTGTGTGTGTGTGTGTGAGAGAGAGAGAGAGAGAGAGAGAGAGAGAGAGAGAGAGAGAGAGAGAGATCATGTGTGTAGTCTTTAAATACTAGATAGTTGTTCTGTTATTAAGTTACACCCATGTTTATTAATATGCTTGTTTGCTTTTCTGGTTTGTTTTTCTAATTTTTCTATTTTTGTTCCCATTCCACTACTGGATTCATTGAAAATCAGCAATTTAGCTATTATATAGAATGCTAAGCATTGAAAAAACCTTTCCTACTATAAAAACAGGATGGAATCTAGCTGAAAGGATCGCCACCGTTCTGACCTTTATATAAAACACATTTAGAGTCAATATTCTAATGTGTCACTGTTGAAATTGAACTCGGGTAACCAAGGTGTGTCTGATGAAGATAGTTTAGATCATGCAGCAATTGGTTCTGCATAGCAGGTCCCCATCATACACAACAGTCCTTAAGGAGAAAAGTGTTGTATAAAAGTAATTTCTAGCCTATAATGTAAATCATGAGAACACTCTAGCTAGCTTTGCTGAACCAGATGTGTCTTCAGGGCAGAGCAGAGCAGAATGACCAGTAGGGAAATGTTCTCTTGCCCCTGCTTTTGGTTTTTGCTTTTCTGGTTTGTTTTTCTAATTTTTCTATTTTTGTTCCCATTCCACTACTGGATTTCAGCCATGGCAAATGTTCAGTATTGCACACGAGAAATCTCCCTGATACCTTAAGACACCATTGCAAATGAGACCTAATTCTTTTAAAATAAAATTACCTACCAATTTTCATCCAAGATTCTGTTGCTTTTATATTTTATCCTGCAATATTTTATCCAGTACCCTTTTGCGTAGTGCAGGTAATTGGCTATAGATATGTTTTGGTTTTCTTCATGTGATAATGTGTTTATTTCCCTCTTTTTCTTAAAGAGATATTCTCAGAACATAGAACAGTCTTTTGATTTTTTGGTTCTTAAATATCATCCATCATTTTTCTTTCTCCATGTTTTCTAGTCAGCAATGATCCTTCATACATATTTTTATATACTTTAAGTTTTTCTATTGATTTTCTATTTATAATTTGGCTTTTTGAGGTTTGATACTTCTTTGAATCATATGTGTATTTCATTACACTTAAAATAAATCTGAATTTTTTTGTACAAATTAAGGAAAATTTTATAGCTATTCTTACTTGAGGACTATTTTGCCCCTAATTTTCACAGTAAAATTCTTGAAATTGAACATAGATCCCTCAGACTGTTTATATTTTTAAATACATAGATGCAGATGAATTCTAAAATTATCTTCCATAATTTTATACAAGTATACAAATCCATTGCCATCTCACCTACACCACTCCTAAGATATCCCAAAATCATTCTCTCTCTCTCTCTCTCTCTCTCTCTCTCTCTCTCTCTCTCTCTCTCTCCCCATTGACTTCAATTACACATGTAGAAAATACTAACTTTTTGAACTTAATCTTGTGTAGATAATAATTAACTGTGCTGTCCTCTTGAGTCAATAGCTATGCTATGGCTGGAAGAAAGCATTTCACTGCATGCCTATATGATTTTAAATAATATGTTTTGAAATTCATGCCTTGTTAGTGATATCAATAATATTATTTTACCTGATCATTATTTTTATTTAGTTTTCTTAATGTATAATTTCATTATTATTATACTTTATATTTCTATCTGAGGCTATAGTTATTTTTAACATTAAACATAATTCCTTTATATCATTAAGCATAATTATAAAAACTTATGATTTCTCATAGTTTCAACATGTGATCTATTATGAGGTTGGTCTTCACTCTTAAGAATTATTTACATATCCCTGGTTCTTTATGTGTCAAGTAATATTTTAACATACACAGCAAAATTATGTTATATTTTCATTTTTAATTCTCCAATAAACCCTATTTTCAGGAATAGTTTCTTTATATAGACTCTCTCTCTTGAAATATGTCTGTTTTATGAACAAAATCACCATCAGGAAGGAATGTACACATCCCTGTAATCATTATTTAGATCTTAATATGTTCCAAATGCTTTGAAAATGCAATATCTTCCAATGATGTCAATTAAAACACTATTAGCCCATCACACAATTTTTTTTGTAAAAAATACTTCAGTTTTAAAATTATTGCAGTTTTCACACATTCACCAAAATATCAGAAGCTTTTCTTATCGTTAAAGATATTACTCCTCTCTCTCTCTCTCTCTCTCTCTCTCTCTCTCTCTCTATATATATATATATATATATATATATATATATATATATATATTCTATGCTTAGTAAGATGTTAAATCAGTGAGTGAAAGACGTCCTTGTTCATAAAATTCAATTAACCTGGCATGTTACAGTAAAGTTTGGCATCAATCTTCAGCACTGCACACACACTTATGTTCAAGTTAGTCAGTTATGCCTAGCAGTTAAAGGATAATAAATAAAATTGCCCTGAAAGAGGTGGTTTATGGAGTGGTTCCTTTCACCTTGCTTCAGTGATGTTGTTAAGGATAGGGAGAGGGCACCTGTGCTGTTTTTCTCCTTTAAAGGACAGTTTCCTAGAGTCTTCCTACAATCCTTATTGCAGACATATCTGATATTGTAGAACCCATGTGCATAAAACTATACCTATCTATTGATTGTCATATTCTATAAAGATGTATTAGAATTCCACTATATCAGTGCTATCAGCTCAGATTCCTATCAATTGGTTTCATTCTATTTTCTACACAGTCTTCCTAGATCTTTGGAGAAGATTCTAAACATGAGAGACAGTAAAGAGCTAATACCATGAGCACATTGTTTGTTCTTAAGAGTTTTGAAAGATGGGGTTTCATTTCTAAAATCTTCTAGATCTATCACCTCAACAGGTTTTTTTTTTTTAATTTAAGAAAACTTTTTATTCATTTACATACCAACCATAGATCCCCCACTCATTTCCTTGCGTGCCCCCCCTCGTTCCTCTCCAGCCTTCCTCCCCACCGACCCATCCCCCCATCCCCTCCTCCAAAAGGGTAAAGGATGCCATGGGGAGTCTGTAAAGCCTGGTACATTTAGTTGAGGCAGGACCAATCCACTTCTCCCTGCATCTAGGCTGAGCAAGGCATCCCACCATAGGTAGTGGGCTCCAAAAGGCAGCTCATGCACCAGGGATGGATCCTGATCCCACTGCCAGGGTCCCCTCAAACAGAGCAAGCTACACAACTGTCTCCCATATGCAGACGGCCTAATCTGGTCCAATGCAGGTTCCACAGCTGTTGGTTTAAAGTTCGTGAGTGCCTATGAGCTTGGTTGAGTTGTCTCTGTAGATTTACCCATCATGATCTTGAACCCCCTTGCTCATATAATCCCTCTTCCCTCTCTTCGACTGGACTCTAGAGTTTGGCCTGCTGCTTAGCTGTGGATCTCTGCATCTGCTTCCATCAGTTACTGGATGAAGGCTCTATGATGACAGGGTATTCACCAATCTGATTACAGCAGTAGGCCAGCTCAAGCACCTTCTTCACTATTGCTAGTAGTCTAGGCTGGGGTTGTCCTTGTGGATTCCTGGGAACTTCCCTAACCCCATAATGTCTCCCTCTATCAAGATATCTCTTTCATTGCTCTCCCACTTCATCCCTCTCCCAGCTCAACTATCCTGCTCCCTTGTGTATTCATCCCCCATCCCCTCCTCTCTACTGCCCCCCCCCCCAGTTTACTCATGGAGATCTCATCCATTTTCCCTTCCCAAGGTGATCCATGCATCCCTCTATGATCCTCCTTGTTACCTAGCTTCTCTGGAGCTGTGGGTTGTAGCCTAGTTACTCTTTGCTTTACATCTAGTATCCACATATGAGTGAGTACATACCGTATTTGTCATTCTGAGTGGGTTACCTCACTCAGGATGATATTTTCTAGTTCCATCCATTTGCTTGCAAATTTTATGATGTCATTGTTTTTTACAGCTGAGTAATACTTCATTGTGTGTATGTACCACATATTCTTTATCCATTCTTCAGTTGAGGGGCATCTAGGCTGTAGCATGAGTCTTAAAAGTTCTTATTAATAAAATCAAAACTGAGGCCAGTTATTTGAGTGAACACTGGAAGATCAGAGAGACAGAACAAGCCACAGCTAACCTCACCTGGCCAATTCTCAGCTGGTCTCATTTCCTCAGACTGGAAGCCTCTGTGTCCTCATATCCAAATGGCTCTCAGCTGAACCGTGCTGCTCAAAACATAAAAGCTTAACCAGTCAAGTGCTTCTAGTTTCTGGTCCTCATGCCTTATATATCTTTCTGCTTTCTGCCATTACTCCCTGGGATTAAAGACATGAGTCACCATGCTTGGCTGTATCCTTGAACATATGGATTTCTGCCTCTGGAATGCTAGGATTAAAGGCGTGTGCTACCACTGCTTATCCTTTATGTTTAATAGTGTGGCTGTTCTGTCTCTGACCCCAGATAAGTTTATTAGCATGCACAATATTTCGGGGAACACAATACCACACTAGGTTGTTTCCAGGTTCTGGCTATTATGAATAATGCTGCTATGGACATAGTTGAGCAAGTGTCCTTGTGGTATGGTTGAGTCTGCCTTGGGTATATGCCCAAGAGTTATATCATTGGGTCTTGAAGTAGATTGATTCCCAATTTTCTGAGAAGTCACCATACTGATTTCCAAAAGGCTGTACAAGTTTGCATTCCTACCAACAGTGGGGGAGTGTTCCCTTTGCTCTACATCCTCTCCAACATAAGCTGTCTTCAGTGTTTTTGATCTTAGCCATTCTGACAGGTGTAAAATGGTATCTCAGAGTTGTTTTGATTTGCATTTTCCTGATGACTAAGGATGTTGATCAATTCCTTAAATGACTTTGAGCCATTTGAGATTGTTCTTTTGAAAATTCTCTGTTTAGCTCTGTAGCCCATTTTTTAACTGGATTGTTTGGTATTTTGATGTCTAGTTTCTTGAGTTCTTTATATATTTTGGAGATCAGCCCTCTATCAGATGTGGGCTTGGTGAAGATCTTTTCCCGTTCTGCAGGCTGTTGTTTTGTCTTATTTATTGTGTCTTTTGCTTTACAGAAGCTTCTCATTTTCAGGATGTCCCATTTATTAATTGTTGCTCTCAGTGTCTGTGCGACTGGTGTTATATTTACTAAGTGGTCTCCTGTGCCAATGCGTTCAAGGCTACTTCCTACTTTCTCTTCTTTCTCGTCAGGTTCAGTGTAGCTGAATTTGTGACCTCAACAGATTTCTACACTGAATATCATCTATTTGCAAAGCCTGACATGGAGAAAGTGCTCATCCATATTGGTATTTCGAAAAGAAAGAAAAGATGCAGCCAGTTCTTATCCTGACTTTCCTAGACCTGTATATATGCTGTGCATGAAAATAAAGCTATAAAATGATGGAAGCAGAGCTGGGGTGGAAGGAAAGGCATCAGCCCTCTTTTTAACCCTACCTCAATAAGGAAAGAAAATTCAGAATGCTGAGTTTCAGCACCCATGGCTCTACAGTCCCCCTTTATCATAAAAACCGGTTACCTGCTGTGTTTGAATACCCAGTAACCAAGTACTTAAATTGAAGATAAATATGTTAGACTTACAGTCTTCCAGCATTATTGTATATAAAGGGAAGAAAACAAGATATTTATTCTACATTAGAGTTGTCATGATAGCCCATAGATTGTAAGTGATGATTAGACAATAGCTAATTGTGTGCTTTTAAGTTATTTTATAGCATTTTCTCTGCACTTTTTATAGCCTTTATATGTAACAACAACAGACTTGGAGACGGTGAATGATGTTATCAAGAAGTTGCTACCTATGATAGGAATGTCTGTAAGTTACTTTCAAGCTACTTTGACTTAAATTTGAGCTTTTTTTTTGAGATCTACATATATGTAAATGTACATATAAAGATATACGGAAGATACTTGATCATGATAAATTTACAAATCATAGTTTACAATCTCCTTTAGAACTGAAGCATCTAAGATATAATGATAAATTAGAGGGACGTTTTTCTTGAATTTTTGTCTAAGGTTCATGTGAAATGAAACTCATAGCTCAATGGTTTTAAGCTATACTTTTAGTCACCCTGGGCAATTTACATTTTCTATTATAAAAAATAATTGAGATTATTTGGTCATATGCACACATCAAATTTAAAGACTGCCTATCATAGAACGAATGATGTTCTTCTTTTTTATTTTTGATTATACTGTACTTCATATTTGGTATCTAATTCCTTCTCCTCTCCCATTCCTTCTTCTTTCACTTCTCTGTGTGTGGAGGTGTAGATGTCGTGTTTGGATGTGTTCTTTTTTCTCTCTCTCTTAATATTTATGTGTATGTGTCTGTTTCTATCTCTGTTCTTCTTTCTCTCTGCATACATGTCTGTGTTTAACTTTGTCTTTTTGTGTGTAAAATACATGTGTCTCTGTGTATTTATGTCTCTCTTTGTGTATATCTTTTTCTGTATGTGTAGATGACCATCTCTATCACCTCCCGTGAGTTTGTATGATTTCTCTGTGTTGTTCTCTCTGTCTCTGTCTCTTCCTGTGTCTATGTCTTTCTCTCCCTGGGTCTATGTCCCTCTCTCTTTCTCTCACTACCATGGTGTGTTGTGGGGGGTGGTAGTGGTGTGTTTGTCTGCTTGAGTGTGTATGTCTGCACATTTTAATAAATAAGACTTCTACAGGGCAGTGCAATTGTTTTTTATCTGGAATCAACAACAAAGTCCAACTAATGATACCTCCAGTTAAAGCATATTTTTGCTTTATCCACTATAGTAGGGTGCTAAATATTTCAACAGAATACTCTATTTAGATGGTTGTTCCAAATGGATCCATAGCACTGTGTACAGTAATTGTGTTGTGGAGCTTGTTTTCAGCATCTGGCCGATTTTCTAGGTTAGACACAAGTCCTTTCTCTCCACAGATTGGACATCTCTGAAGGAAAGCCAAAAGTTGTTTTTACTCCTAGGCATCCTCAAAGTCTCTCTGTTTTTTGTCTATTTTTCCCGGTCTTGCTGAGGTTACCACATCTTTCAAATGTTACTTTGCTCAAGAAATCATAGGCACTGAGGGTGTATGGCTCTCTGGGTAATAGGTTGTGTGGGCATTTCAAGTCAAAGTTCAATATTCAACACACACACGTGAACAAACTGATGTAACAGATCTTGGAATAAACTTTTTCTTGGTAAGTGTTGATGGGTGAATGTAATTTTTTATTCCACGGTCATTCACATTCTATTGTGGATCAATAGATCTAGGCTCCATGAGAAAGGTAAGGCAAGACCCAAGGGTTTTCTCCTGAAATCATTGCAGGTGACTCAAACCTGTAGTCAAAAAACACATCATTAATGGTGATCCTAAAAATTTTCCTGCTGGAGAGCTGGGAATGGTGAGGAAAGGTATTCTTAAAGAATCCACTGTGAAAGATTATCTGTGATGGTTGGTTCTTTTTGCCCCCCGCCCCCCAGAGTGCTCAAGATTACCAACTGTGGTTCTGTCGTGGCTTCCAAGAAGCCCCAAACCTACTCCAAGGTAAGTAACAGGGAAAACTAAAGAGGGCTGACCAAGGCAATGTTTTCACCCTGAATTCTCAATGTTTTCGTCATTCATTCTTTAAAGTTAAATCAACATTAGAAGAAAATAACTTAAACATTATTTCATTCATTTAATTTACAATTACCAACTATTTAATAGAACCTAGTCACATGATACTATCTCTTTATGCAACAGTCTATGGTCTGGTGAAAAAAAAATCCCTGGAAGTTTCCTGTGCATTTCCACCTGAGAAACAGAATTTTCCTAAAAAGACAAACAAAACAAGACTTTGGATTTCTTGATTCTAAATAAAAAAATTTAATTTTCATTCATTGAAGAGTAAAGACAATGCTAGGGGCTAGAGACATGTCTCAGTGATTAAGAGCACTTATTAACTTGTGTTCTTGCAAAAGGGCTGGTTTTGATCCACAACACCCACAACCATCCAAAACTCGAGTTTCAGGGGATATGATTCCCTCTTCTGACCTGCTCAGGCACCAGGTACAACATGGTGCACAGATATACATGTGAAAAAAAAAAAAAAAACACTTAGACACATAACTAAAACTGAAATTTAAAAACTTTAAAGAATATTCTGTTTACTCCAAACTATGTAGCTTGTGTTTTGGAATGAAAATGTGAAATCTAGCCATTTCTCTGAATCCATGTAAATATAGTCAGTTACATCTCTCTATGACCTCATTGAATGACAGATATTCTGTTCAGACTTTGGGAGGCTTCCTGACTCAATCACCTGCTATTCTTTATATTGCATTTTTCCTGGAATTTTTCATAAGATTATTGACCCATAGGTAATAGTAATAAAAGAATTATCTGAAGCATTTGGATAAGAATTAAAAATCTGAGATTACCAAGTCTGCTCCTGAGGCTGACCTTCAAAAGATACTGAAAAGGTGATGTTCTAAGACATGTAGTGATCCTCAGACAAGTATCAGTGAGGATGTCTGTTGGAGATGAGAGAACATTGCCTTGTTGTTCAAACCTTTCTCATATATCCTGAAAACAATCTCTGGGGATATTCTTGGTTACTCAAAGTACAGAAATCAGACTATTTTTTTTTAATATTTATTTTCCGGGTTTTAGCACACTGGGCAATATTGGGGGAATAACCCACCCACATCTTTGATATTTTTTTCTTTAAGGCACAGGGTATTGATATTGAGCCCAGGCAGGTAAGGGACTCCTGACCCTCACTGTCACCATCACATGAGTGCTGGGAATACAGACATGTGCCAAAAATGTCTGGTCCTTTTGCTTTTTATAAGGTGGATACAATGACAGTTCTCAGTCAATGATAAGACAAATGTGGGGGCTTATTACAAAATAAATTACTGAAAGGTGTCAACTTGGTAATATTTTAATTCTAAGGTTTGGAAGAGCTTTGCACATCATGGATGCTTCAGAAATCCCAAGAATTGAACAGTCTTGTTGATTTCTCAGCATTCATTTTGAATGTGTATTTCAACCCACAGGCCATACTCAAGTAAGTATACTCATACTAGATTGTTCCATATTGATCCCTTGGAAGCTTCTAGAGTCTACTAATTTAAATGTTACTGTAACTCTTGATCTGATTGTAGCAATGACCCTGTATCTGTGTCAGAAGGAAAGGCAAAACAAGAGCTTAATTGTGTTGGTGATTCATCAGAAATGGACAAGGGCAAGGTTCCGTCTTCCCAGAAAATCATATCCATATCACAGCACAGACTCTTTAAGGTTCCTTTAGAGAAGAAAAATGTAAAATGTGGGAGAGCAAAGAAAACATCTCTACATTAATTCCAATTTTGTAGATGTATTTCCAGCCCACAGTCACTGTCAGAACACATTCCAAGAATGGAGTCGTGAGAGGGAAATTCTGAGTGCTTGTGAGAAAACTCCACAAGACCAAGACGGTCTTGTGACTTCCGTTTCATCAAAAACACGGAAATGTTTTGTGATTTTGTGCTCTTCCCAGGTGTAGCAGATAGGAGTGAGTTCACGTCAGCTGCTGTTACTCAGCAGCCTCTATGGACAGTATTTTTGCCATGTGCAGCTTGTCCTTGTGATTGTGCACTTTGCTCAGGAGACGACTCTTCACCCTCAGAGTACCAATTGTCTAATGCTCTCAATAAATTTGTCTACCTCATGAGACTTTAATCCACCTCATGTTAAGGCCCCGTATCCCAGGTTCGTGCCCCCTCAAGTGGTAAACAACTGCTGTGTGCAGGAGGCTTCTGTGTTTTCAAGGCAGAAACCAGCAGGCCTTAAAACTGTCACAGGGAGCACAGCAAAAGTCCCCCACACAGTGTGCTGATGGCCTATGTTCTTCAAACAAAGTGACAAGTTGAAAGTTTTCTGTTTTTAGACTCTTGGCTTACACATCCTTACCTCATCAGAGCATCCCAGGGAGGCTCCTGATGCTCAGCGTGTACAGTCTACTTGGTCGAGAAGCACAAGGAGAAATCCAATATAACAGTGCATGCTAAAGCACATTGGCATGTTTGCTCACATTCATTGCCCTCAGTTTCAACTCACATTCTTATTTCCTATTTTCTTCTCATAGAGCATGAGCATCCCTATGACATCATAATGAGAAACATTCAAAGTAACGTCAGTCAACGACGACGACGACGACGACGGAAATCAAGGAAGTGCACAGCTTTTCCTGCCCTGCCTGGGCTGTATGTGGAACAACCAGATCTACAGGGGCGATTCATCCTAAAGCCCAGAGACCCAGCAGGAAGCCAGAAGCAGAGCAGTGAGTCCCTGACCTTCCTTCAAGTGGCCTTTCTCAATTCCAGTTTCTGTTCTGCATACAATATCAATGCATAGTGTCATTTCTTGTTTGGAAAGGGGCACAATAAGGAACAAAATCAAAAACCAAACAACATGCCCCAGGCCAGACTTGAGAGAATTCTAAGTGCTGCAAGACTCGCTTGTCCATAGGGAGGACATTTCATTCTTCCAGACAGATTGTCACCATAAGTATGCCAAGATACTGCCTACACATAACCATGTGTGCAGACAACTTTGGTCCCATTAGAATATGATTTCTAAGACCTGGGTCCCCATATGTTCCCCATCATGTGGTTTCATGATCACAGCAAAAAATGTCCTAATCACTACACTTAGACAAACCTGTAATGAAAGTTATACAGAAAAATTACGTGTACGGAAGGGGAGATCATCTGTTCTGGACTTGGGTAGAAATGGCCTTAGGATTGGAGCCCAGTCTCTAATCTCATTTCAGTTCACAAAACAACTGTGTTTTATGTGTGTCTTTGGATCTGAGTGGACCTAATATTTGTATACTGGGGCCTTTGAATTTATTTAAATATTTTTTCAAATTATATTATACTTTCATTATTTTCCCCTTTCCTCTCCTTTCTCCAAAAATCTCCCATGAACCACTTTGATTGCTTTCAAATTTTTGTGTTTTAAAAATTATTACACGCCGGGTGGTGGTGGCGCATGCCTTTAATCCCAGCACTCGGGAGGCAGAGCCAGGCGGATCTCTGTGAGTTCGAGGCCAGCCTGGGCTACCAAGTGAGTTCCAGGAAAGGTGCAAAGCTACACAGAGAAACCCTGTCTCGAAACCCCCCCAAAAAAATTATTACATATATACATGTATAAGCACATGTGCACACGAACACACACACACACACACACACACACACACACACACACACATGCTCACTCCCACACACATCTTACTCAATCTGAATGATATTACTTGTGTTTTAAGGCCTGACTATTTGGTATTGGAAAGCCAACCAGTATATTGTATGCTGAGAAAGACTGTTTATTTTGTGTTTTGTTCTGTGACTCCTTTGTTTACTGTTAATGCATTTGTAGTAACTTTTTAAAGATTTCACTATGGTCCAATATTCTAAAAGCAATCTCAGGAGAGAAAAAGAGACTTTGATCTCAGCTTTGAACTAACACAGTGGGGCATGGGCCCAGAGTCTGCCTGACAAACGTAGTCATGCACACTTCCTCATGAGGGCATCTGCTGCTGAGGAAAGAAATCTGACAGTGGTTCTTCAAAAAGCTCAGCAAGAAAGCTCAGAATGGGGCACTATGACGCTGGAGGACAAGAACACAGCTTGATCTGAATACCAGTGAGGGAGGCTGTGAGAAAGGAAATGACCGCTGAGGCCTCTGATGGTGTATAACTCAGGAAGCTTGTTCAACTGGCTATCAAGTACCTCATGATGTAATGGGGGCTAGACAGCATTGTGTTGTGAGAATTCCCACTGAAGAACACTCAGATCAAGTCTCTGAGACTAACAACAGTGTAGAGTGCAGAGAAGAAGAATACACACACACACACACACACACACACACACACACACACACAACAGGACGAGTAACCAACTTAAGAATGTGGGGAATTTTATATCAGAAATGATAACCTCTTTGTATGCGTTACACCAGGTACATTATAAACTTGAAATCTGCAACAAAGGTTACTTAAATGAAACTACTCCGTGTAATGATCTCATCTCCTCTTTAGATACAGAGGAGCCAACAGTTAAGAGAAGACGGCCTTTCATATCCTGGCTGTTCCACAAGGGCTCTGTGCCTCACCAGGACCAAGTGTGCACAACCCCACCAGTTGTGAAGACAGGAAAACTCTTCGGAAAAGATCTGACTGCCATTTGTGAGGATGGCACTCTACCTACAGTGATTCTGGTAGGTCTCATATGGTTCTTCTCTGGCTGCCCTGAGGACAAAATCCTGCTTCTCCTAAATACCCCCCCTTCGAGTCTATCATCAAGTGGAGAAACAAGTGTGCATCAAATCATTGGCTTAAGAATAGGAAGGTAAGAGAGGGCTATTCACCACAAACCGTGTATTGGAAAAGTTGGATTAAATCACTTTACTGTAGTGGAAAATCTGATTACAAATAAACATTGCCTGAGGTCTCAGGGTTAACATTAGGGTGGGATGGGTACAACAGGAGATAGAAGCACCAAAACCAGGTCAAGGTCCTCTTCGTCTACGCCAGCTCTTGCATTGCACCTGCGCACACCATTAGTCTGGTTCTCAAGAAGAAGGACACCTGCTCTGTGCTGCCAGTGGAGTGACAGGTGTTTCTCTTTCTTTTCTCAGGACATACTATCCTTTATTAGTGTAAGGGGCCAATCACTGAAGGTATCTTCAGCACACCTGCAAAACAAGAGCATTCCTATCCCTAAAGGAAAGGCTGGATTCCGGGACAGAAGTGAACTTGAACAACGAAAGTGTCCCTGTTGTGGCATCTATCTTAAAGGTAGGGCGAGTCCTCGCATCCTCTACACTCAGGATTCCTCCCAATCGGTGTGAGTAGTTTCCTGCATCATGTGTACTCTTGAAGGACAGTAGACAGGACTGATAGAAATCTGATAAGCCAAAGGTTCCTCTGATGCTCACAACAGAAGGGTTCAAGCATAAACCAGTCACAGTGAAGGGTAATGTGACTAAGTATCTTTTATTTGATTCCTCTGTTCCTCATGCAAAACAGGTTTCAAAATAATAATAGGGTATGGAGGGTCATTTTATACAGACACATGAGTGTCACCTTGTGTACATGCCTAGTCAGATGTGTTTTGTTACCAGTTTTCATCATTCTCTGTCACTCCTTAAGTTTTTTCTGAGAGGCAAGTTTTTCTTCCTTAGTAGAGCATGCATCTCCTCCACATACACTTCGGCTACACATAGCCAGTAAGATCCCAAGATTTTCCTGTCTCCCTCTCATGCAATGTTGAGATCCAAATGCAGGTCCTCATGGCTTTGAAGCTGGCATTCTTAATCACTGAGCCATTCCTTCAGCCCCATAAAATGATACTTTTATGTTACTATTAAAATTCAACTTAAATCACATAATTTCACTCCTTCCCTTTGCTTGCTCTAAGTCCTCTTGTTTCCCATCAACTTCCCACTTCCTCTCAAATACAGGGTCCATTTCCTTTAATGTTTGTTATTACATACATATATACATATACATCCGTAAAAATGTTAAAACCACCTGATGAGTCCACTAATGGGTAGCAGTATATGCACTATTTCTTAGCCACCAATTGGTATTGGATTACCAATTAGGGGGTTCATCTTTGAGGAAGACGTACTTTTCCACTCTCAGTAGTATTTATGTGTCTGTAGTTCTATATCTAGAAGTCTGGCTTCATGAGATTTCCCCATCCCAAGTTAGTGCTACTGAGGATGATATTTTTGTTCAGGAATATTGTTTAAGTAACCATATTGTTGCTCAGTCTTGTGATATTTATTTGACAGTCACTATACAAAGACATACATTCCATTTCCTCTGCCACTTAGAGGAAGGATATTATGTTGTTGTTTTGCTCTTTTTGGGAGGAGGGGGCACTCAGTTCTCAAACCACACATAGGCTTATTCTTAATTATAAATGCCCAGTCTTAGCATGGCTTATTTCTTGCCAGCTTTTCTTACCTTTAAATTATCCCATCTACCTTTTCCCCTCTGGGCTTTTCCTTTTCTTCCTTCTGTACATCTTACTTTCATTCCTACTCCATGGCTTGCTATGTAGCCGGGTGGCTGGCCCCTGGAGGCCTCATCCTTCTCTGGCTCCTTGATCTCCCCCTTCCCAGATTTCTCCTTCTATGTATTCTTTCTGCCTGCCAGCCCCACCTATTTCTCTCTCCTGTCTCCCTCCTGGCCATTCAGCTCTTTATTAGGCCATCAGGTGTGTTACAGGCACAGTAACAGTTTCACAGAGTTAAACAAATGCAACATAAATAAAAATAACACACCTTAAAATAATATTCTACAACAATGTATTTTCTCTTGGAGAATGCAAACATGAAAGAAAGTCCAGGCTCACCCAGCCTTGGCTTATGTGTGCATGGGTCCATGCAGTTAGGTCACTTGTTTCAGAGCCGTTAGAGTGAGAAGCAAAAAGTCCTTGATCATGAAGAAATTACCATAATGAATGTTTGTCATTTGAACATAAGAGTTGAGATGAGGTATTGATCTCCTAAGAGTGTGCCAGCGTGCTCTACCCAAAATCTGCTCTTAGGTTTCTAGTTTTGATGGACAAAACATAGTGGGTCTACATGTCAGACTAGGTGCCAACTAGGGGATAGGTTCGGAACTAAGAATGAAGTTGCAACTAAGTGAATTTTACAGTTGAAAGTATTTTGAGTAATTTCTGTGATATATATTTTTCACAAAATATTTTTTTATGTATGTAAGGAGTTTCTAAAAAATATACCAGGAAGTGTGCTGACATCTAGACTATATGATGGATGGCTTGGTGTCCTCGACCAAGTGTATGAAGAGAAGAAAGTAGCTGCAGTGCAGAGGTAATGATTCACTAATTTCCTGAGTAACACCAACAAAAAGAGGAATAATGTTTGCTTAGACACATTAGATCATATACCACAGAATCATTTACTAAACATACTGACTGACAACAAAAGGTTTCAATTGTTCACAAATACAGAGGACATTGTGAAAGGAGAAGTATGACTTGGGGAGTCACAGTGGCCCATGCTTTTAATCTCAGCATTTATGTAACGTGTGTGTGTGTGTGTGTGTGTGTGTGTGTGTGTGTGTGTGTGTGTACATATCAATTAAATTTGTTCTTTTTTTCTGGGGAGATATTTCAAACATAATTTATAGGACACATTCCTTCTTTCATTTTATTCTGAGGGGACCATGAATAAGATACAATTACTCATTCCCTTTCTTCATATTTATAATTTCATGAGTAAAATTTATTGTTTTTAAATAACTTGTCTCTGTGTTCAGTCTTTTAGAGCAACTACCCCAACCAAATATCATTCTTTTGAAACCACTTTTCGGGATATTATATAAAATTGAGAGAAACTCTAGATTCAACCGCATGACATCTTCTAATTTAGCTATTTGCATAGCCCTGTGTATTCTATGCCTGCCTAGCTCTGGCAACTCAAGATTGGCAGATATCACCAAAAAGGTAATGAGACATATGTTTTATGCCTAGAGTAAACAAGTCTTCACAATGAGACAGGAACACAGGATTATTCCGAGAGTCTGGGGTTTGATTTTTTTGTTTGTTTGTTTTTGTTGTTGTTTTTTAAATTAGTGCACCCTTGATTGTCATTCATCTGGAGAGGGAGAATCATTTGTGGATTTTGAGTAAGTAGAATTTAAATGGGTATTTGAGCTCAGTGACTCAGTCCTTTGTCGATTGTGATTTAGAATATTGTTAGACTAACCCACTGAGAGCTAACATTATGAAATGATAAAAAAAAAACAAAAAAAAAACGCAGGTGCTGGGTTAGAAAATCAAGACTGGGCCCTTGATGTCATCACTGAGGAATGTGTGAATTTCTACTTGTTTTCAAGGTGGTTTTCCAATGAAACAAAGGCAATATGGGTTGTTTTAGCAGATATGTTGTTCTGAGGCATGGTTAGTGTGATCAAATATATCCTTGGCCTCTTGTTGCTGATTATGGTTGAATTAGAGATACTTTTCTATGGCAGGCACATTTCAAATATGATAACAATATACCAGAATTTATTTAGTATAAAGATCAAATGGTTATTTGGACTCTCAGTATTTGAGTTTCTGATTAACTATTGATTGAGCAATTGCTCTTGGGCCCCTAAGAAGTATATCACAGGAAAGCCTGACTCAGGACATCTTTTCTCATACTGTGTAGAATCAATGAACAGAAGAGAAAGCTAGGGTTCCAAACAACCTGTCATTTCAGATCCACAATTACCCACTTCACTGCAAATAGGCCTTATATCAAATATTTCCCAATATAATTGTAGGGAAAGGGGGCTGCCTAAAGAAACCCACCCTGACCCTGGAGCCCAGAACTAGGGAAAGATGGCTCAGATCAGGACAGAAAGAAATACAGTTAGGCTCAGATCAGAGTCATCTCTGCTCCTGGACAACTGACCTGTGAAACTAACCAATCACAGAGCAGGAAAGTAGCATCCTGGCCCTGGATCCCAGGACCAGGGAAAGAAACACAGCCTGGGTTTGGGACCTGAGCCAGATAAATGAACACTTTATCCCCAAACCCAGAACTAAGGAAACATGCCCTGACTCTGAAACCAGTACCAAAGAAACACTCTTGGTCCCTAGACTCAGAGTCAGTGAAAGAAATGTGCCTTGGCCTTGGAATTACTGTCAGAAAGCTAAGAAAGCCCAGTGAAGGAAACACAGGCTCAGATCAGGGCCATCTCTGTTCCTAGCCAACTGACCTGTGCAACCAACCAATCACAGACAGGAAAGTAGCACCCTGGCCCTGGGCTCCTGAGCAGCTCAAGGTGTCTGGGACATCTCCTGGGCAGAGCTGTTCTATGCAGCTGGAGGTGTCCAGGATACTGAACCCTCCAGGGCTGAGCTATCTCTTTGCAGCTCCAGCCATCAGCTGTCCTAGCAGCCCCAAGCAAACCCCCAGAATTGCACCTAAGTTACTTATATTTTGAAGCTGAAACCCGGAGCCAAGGCTACAGAGTTACAAAGTAACTTATAATAATGAACCTGTTTGTTGAGCTGTTAACATTGCTTCTGCACTGAGCAATCAGAGACACATGAATGCTCTTGCTCAGTTGACTTTGCCTGTCTCTTCATTTTTAGTCACCCAGTAGGAACTTTCAATAGGATGGAGCCCACATTGAGGGATAGTCTTCCCTCCTTAACTGTACCTTTCTGTAAGCATCCTTAGAGACATACTCAGTCATGTCTGTCACAAATGGAACAAAAGTTACTCAAGTTAACAGTATATAATGGCCATCACATTGGGAGCACTAGAAATCATCCTCTTATGTAGTATTGTACTGTGATGATCACATTTTATCATCTGATCTCAAAAATCTTCTTTCATATTTCTAACAGGACCCCCCCCCATATTTTATAAAAGCTGACCTTTTCTCTGAATTTTGAACTACATATTTTTAGCCTCAAGGCTCATATATCAAATGCGATTTACAACCATGCAAAATGACAGAGACCCTTTGTGTTTACCTTGTTTTGTCACAGGTTTCTCTTGTCAAATTTCTTGAAAATTATCCAAAAATATTTGGAGAGGAGCTCATTTATGAGAGCTCACTATAGAGCTCATTGCTTTGCTCTGATGGGGAGAAGGCTTACAATTCCCTGAACACTCCAACCACCAACAGTGTTGAGAAAGAGGAGAAGGAACAAGAAGACAACCCCTGTCCCAGTGGGAGGACAAGCCCCACAGTTAGTGATGCAGAGCCCAGAAGTCCAGCTGCTCCTCTCCACAGTGAGGGAACTATAGGTAAGTACAGATTATCTATTACCTTAACCTATGAGTTAGACACATTTAACCCTGAAAACATCATTTAGTTGGAAGTTTCTTTGGTGCTGCCTGGCCCCACAGTCAGGATGAATCTCTCACTCGTGTCCCACAGCCTCTTGGTCCCAAGCAAACACACAGAGGCTTATATTATTTACAAACTATATGACCTAATGGCTCAGGTTTCTTGCTAGCTAGCTCTTACAGCTTAACCCAGCCCATTTCTATTAATCTATACATTGGCATGTACCATTGTGGCTTACCATTACTTTCACATCTCGCTTCTCCTGGTGGTAGCTCACAGTGTCTTCCCCACTCTCCTTTTCTCCTCCTCTCTCTCCAGTTCAAATGTACTGCTTCACCTTATTCTACCTCATCATTGGCCAAACAGCTTTATTTATCAACCAATGAGAGCAACACATATTCACAGCGTACAGAAAGACATCCCACGGCACAGCGATTGGGAGTCTACTAAAACCATTTGGAATTAAAACTTCACCTGTACATTATAGGTATTTTCCTGTTGTCAGAAACTGCCTGTAAATTGTCATTTCTTCTTCACAGTGGTCCTGAATTTATGTAAGAAGCAAATTCTAGAAGTGCCACGTATACAATTAGTTAAGAATGTGTGGAGAAATGTCACTTACCTTGATATCTTGACTCCTGACTGATTTTTATAATACTCAGAATAGCCATTCAATTTTGCCAGCCAGGTTTCTCTCTTTAACAGCCCTGACTGTCTTGGAACTAACTAGCTTTGTAGAGCAGGGTGGTCACAAACCCACAGAGATCTTCTTGGCTCTACCTCCTGAAAACTGGGATTAAAGGTGTGCACCACCATGCATGTTCTTTTGGAAGTCTTCATATAGCATAATATACCCATAGGGGAAAATTATGCTATGACCTCAGATTTGACCTCATTGTTCAAGGGAGAAAAGCTAAAGACTGTCGGAGAAATACAGTCAGGCAGGTTATGAGATGAAGTGCAGATACTGCTCTTAAATTATAGTTTCCCTGCTGCAAGCCACAGGAATGTAGTAGGAATTCAGACAAATATGGAAAAGCTAATACCTGGAAGAAGCTAAGGGCCTTTGAGAGAATTAAGCCAAATCTCAAGGAGTATTTGGTGTTATTCAGCTTTTAATATATCAGCTATCTTCTGCTATTAATTTCATATGCACTCATAACTTCCCAAGAACTTTTAACAGTGTATTTTTCCTAAAATTCTTCTTAAGCATCCTAGGCTGTAATGGCAAATGTTCTCCTGAATTAAGGTAAACACCCTTCTGGAGACACTGCTTTGGAGGCAGGCTAGGTGCATAGCTTTATTTCTTGTGCAGATGAAACCCAGGACACCCCCCCTCCCAGCCCTGCTTCCTCTCACAGGCCAAGTGACTCAGGACAAAGAGTGTTTTTTGTTGTTGTTGTTTTTGGTTTTTTGTTTTGTTTTGTTTTTCATATCAGGTGGAGGGAAGCAATTGAGGCAAGATTCCTAGCAGAGTGGCATGGTCCCAAGGAGAAAGCAACAAGGCAGAGTTTTTGCAGAGTGTAGGTGGATTGAGTCAGGTCCTGACAGCAGGAGAGGAAGTGATGAAGATGGACAGAGGAATTGACAGAGATGAAGATGAGGTTGAGATGGAAAGAGCTAAGTAGGAACTAGGACAATGATAGGACAGGAAGAGAAGGGACAGTGAGGAGCTAAGTATAAGAACAGAAAAGAAACTATGTCGAGAGAGAACTGACTCAGAAAAATAAAGCATATGAACTAAAGAGTTTCATGTGCATAGATTTATTTAATATTGTCAAAGATTAGATTATCAGCTGGTTGTAGATTCTTCCTGGACCCTGGGAGAGGGCTATCGAGGGGCTGTACCCCCCATAGTCTCAAATACTGCCCATGGCTGTTCAGTCAAGAATTCACACAGGAGGACTCAGATTGTATACTACATCACTGCTTGATTCTAATATGTATATGCATAGCTTTCAAGACAAACACCAAAAATTACTGATTATGGGCCATATACCACTAGATATCATGCCCCTTGGGATGCAGTCTCATTATCACAAATGTTATATTATTGGTTCTTGTCTGTGTATTATGGTGATGCAGAAGGTATGTAAGCTATAAAATGAAAAGCTATGGAAGGGTTAAGTGAGTCCAATTATAACATACAGTGATTTCCCTTTTTTAGATTCTGAGGAACATGTCAAAATGTCTTTAATAAATCCAATGATTACAAGGGGCTCTGATATCAGCCAAGACAACGTGTGCTTAATTCCATCAGCACCAAATGAGGAACACCCCACTGGAAATGCTGACACCCCACCAGCACCAAACAAGGAACTTATTGGAAATTCTGACACCCAATCGCCAACAAGTGAGGAACAACTCATTGTAAATCCTGACACCCATCACCACCCATCAAGAGACACCTCTTCGGGATGTCTCTCCTGAGTGTGTGTGAGGATGGCAATCTGCCTACTCCAATACTGGTGAGTTTCACTCTGGGTGTCTACAGCTCTCCTGTTCAACATAATTTCCAGAAACCTCTGTCTTCGGTGAATTGTAAGACTAATGAATGTCTAGATAACCTGTCTATGAGAGTGAGATCCTTTTAAAATACTGCCTCAAAGAAATTAATCCTGCTGAAGTTAGAGCCATGCAATCCAAGAAGACTGAAAAAAAAAACAAAAACAAAAACCCGTAACAAAAACCTACAGTGTTTCCATGTCTTCCACTATTTTCCACAAAGATCCAAACCCACCAGCTTATTGGAGGAAATAGGTTTATGGGTGAGACCCTCTGAGTTCCCAAACCTCAACTCTTCCAGCTTCTTTCATGACTCCATATTACTCTGGGGTCTTCCTTAGTATCATTGCCACTGAGATTATTCTATTTTATAATTCAAAATATCTAGAGTGCTTTCTTTTGTATTATAAAGGAATTATATATAAGCATTGTTCTGTGCTATGTATTAACCCTTTCATTCTAGTAGAATGTATTTACAAGCCATCAGCTATTTTAAATGTTACTAAATTGCCATTGAAAATACACATTAAGTGTGTGGCATCCAGTTTAGTTCTATACTCAGTTTCAGGAATTTATGCTGCATATGAACAATCTTGTCATGTCAGAGACACAATAATTACTGTCCACACCTTGTGTATTTTACAAAATTTTTCTGGTAACCATGATTATGATCATCCCAAATCTGATAACAGAGAAAATATTCAGTAAAGGTTATGTATGGTAGTCATTTTTACATACTGAAAACATGGAAGACAAATTGATATTTCCTTGGATCCTTGACTGTGACAGCACCTTATGACATTAATAGTTGAAAAGAAGAGTCACAGACAAAGGAAATGAAAGTCTCTGTCAAAGGAAGTATAACAAGATAAAGCTTTCTTAAAAACACAGATTTTAAGACTCATAACAGGACCCAGGACAGACAGGAAGTAATAATAATGGCTGGGACACTGGAAGGGAAATATACCAATAGTAACTGAGAAAGGCAGGCGTGGGAAAGATGTTCATAGAAGAGAAGGCAAGAGTAAGAGGGGACCATTCACCAAAACGCTTGGGGACAGAAGTGTGAGTCAGTGCTGAGGAATAACTGATTCCAACAAATTCCAGTGTTTCAAATTAGGAAAAGTAATTAGGGGAGAAGATATATCTAGAAGCTATAAAAAAGAAACAAAAAATGAAAGAAAAAATTCAAAATCTTCCTTCCTCCCAGGTGTAGCTCTGCACCCGTGCCTGCCCTTGCTCTGGTTCTCAGTAAGAGACACACTGGTGCTTCAAAAGTGTGGATCTATAATAACAGAAGCTTTTCTTTACCTCACACAGGATATGCTCTCTATTATTGAGGAAAAGGGACTACATACGGAGAAGATCTTCAGAACAATAACCAACAAATCCTTCCAAACCCTTAAAGAAAAGCTTGATGATGGGGAGGAAGTCAACTTGACTGAGGAATCTGTCCTTGTTGTTGCATCTGTCTTAAAGGTAAAGAAAGTTTAGCATCCTCCCCACTCAGCATCCCTCTAGAGATGCATAAGTACTTTCCTTCCTTGAGATAAACTGATGATGATAGTTTCCTTCACATAATGACCTAAGGATAAGAGGCCTGATAGATAAAAGTCTGACAAGCTAAAGGATTTATCACAAAGACACAGTTGAAGAGTTTTCTGTTAGAAGTTAACTTCCCCATATGTTAGGTGTGCTTTGGTTTGCCATTGCAAAGGACTCCACTGATTTCACCTCTGACCACACCATGTGAGGAAAAACAAAACAAGTAGCAATAGTGGGAAAAGTGATTTACAAATATATATGTATATATATATATATATCCTTCAACTACAACACAATGGCTAGTCCACCAATGACCTGTAATAGGTTCACAGAGAGTTGAATGTTGCCAAGTACAGACATGAAATTGTTTTCATTGCTACCAAAAAATAAATAAGTACTTTCACATTTACCAGACATTGCTATCCTAATCCCATGTCAGAGAATCAAGAAGTAGCCTAACCTACTAATGAAGAGTCTACCACATTGAACTTGCCATGAAGCTGCTGCTTACAATTTAAAGAGTGGAAATTTTGCACAGTTAAGTGAGTAAATGTGAAACAGACATTCTCACATGGGACACAGGGGTCAGGTGAGAAAGTTCAGCCCAGTCCAAGTGTGCCTGTAAGCAGAGCTCTACATGCACATTAGAATTTTTCTTACCATGAATCTGAATTAAAAGCTCTGATTCATCAAATTGTAGCCTCTGGATGAAGTGTTTACTGACCCTGCCCATTTATGGTTGCTTATATCCAGGAAGAGCACTTTTAACAGGGAATAGGTTTATTTCATTGCCACCACATCCAGACCCTGCTCCTTTGACTCCAGTCTTAGGTGAGGAAACCCAGGCTCCTGCTTCTGGGTTTCACAGTTGAGCTGAGATTCTGGGTAGATGATATGTTGGGAATCCCTTAAGGAAGTGGGGTCTAATCCAGTGGTTCTCAACCCTCCTAATTCTCTGACCCTTTAATACAGTTCCTTGTGTTGTGGTAACCCTTAACCATAAAATTATTTTGTTGCTACTTTATATCTGTAATTTTATACTGTCATGAACTGTAACTTAAATGTCTGATATGCAAACTCCAAAGGAATCAGGACCCAATGGTCATGAACCACTGTTCTAAACAGATACTTTTCAACAAAACTGTTTCTCAATAATTTCTCCAATGTATATTGACCATTACGATTCTTATTTTTCTTTTTCAAAAAATATAAGGAATTTTTTTGATGTATACAAGGAAGCTTGCTTTGTTTCCACCTATATGAAAAATGGCTTGAAGTCCCTGATAAAGGATTTCTTAATCAAAATATTGCTGCTATCCAGAGGTAATGATGCATTAATCACTTGGGGAACAACACAAAAAAGAAGTGGTATGTTCTTAGAGGTGTATTTGCTTGTATTTACATGATTATCCACTGAAAGGATGTCCCATGCCAAGAGGTTTCTTTTGCTCACACATGTAGAGTCACTTTATAAACAGATGCATTTCTCAGTCATGTGTGTTGTCTCATGCCTGTAATCTCACCATCTGGAAGGCTGCAACATTATAATTGTCATGGTTTGACAGACAGCCTCGGCTAGATAGTTGGGTCCAGACCAGTCCAGAATACAGTTTTGAGTTCCTGCATGAGACAAAAGTGTGTGTGTGTGTGTGTGTGTGTGTGTGTGTGTGTGTGTGTGTGTATGCCTGTGTGTGTGTGTGTGTGATGCCTGTGTGTGTGTGATGCCTGTGGGTTATTTCTGTCCTAATATTACCATGCAGTATTTAATGATATTTCACATGCTGAATATCTGACATTGATTGGTATATAGAGCTGTTACTGAATTCAACTTGCTGAACTCTAGCAAGCTAGAGAAGTCTAGGTCAGGTTCAACTTCAACTTCTTTGAAACATTTTCCAGTACAATACTCCATAGAATGATTTCTTAGGTAACAGAGGAGCTTTGAGCTCCTATTACCAGCCAGGACTCTAGCATCTCAGTCTTATCTATAGAAGCAGCTTTTATAAGTGTAAGGCTTAGTTTCATCAGTCCTGTTCAGCTCATCACATTCTAGAATGACAAATGACTTACATGTGTTCATATGAAGTTACATATTACATGTGTCTGTCTCCATGGTGTCTGGAGAGGACAGATGGTTCCGTGTTTAACATCTCTGGATGTTTCCATTCCCGGGACCCACATGACTGTTTGTAACAAGTACACATGTGGTGCACAGACGCACATACATGATTTTCAAAGACTTCCCATGGCTCTCTACACAGAAGTGGTTTGCAGAAAATGTCTTAGGCAATACTTCAGCTATATTCTTGACTTCTTTTGAATTCTGCTAGTTCTATGAACTAGTCTACAAAAGATTTATTCTTCTTTCTCTTGGTATTTACAGATTCATAAATAACGTTACTTGTAGGACAAACAAACATAACTGCCCCATTTTTCTCTGTTTAGTCTTTTATCACAGATGCCAAAACCTAATTTCATCCTCTTGAGACACCTTATGAGTGTATTATACAAGATTAAAAGTCATTCTTCCATTAATCACATGGACACTTATGGATTGTCAGTTTGCATAGCCCCTAATCTTCTATAGAGGCCTACTTCTTGCAGCTCGGGATTTGGAGATGATCTCTCAAAAAAAGGTAAGGGCACTTGTTCTCTGCCTTTGGAAACAAAGTCTCCATTGTGATCTAGGAATTGGGCATACCTTGGACAGATCATTGCTGTTAATGGAACCCTGTAGACCAGGCTGTCCTCGAACTCACAGATCCACCTGGCTCTGCCTCCCCAGTGCTGGGATTAAAGGCGTACACCACCACGCCCAGCTTGAGTTGCATTCTTGTGAGGTGGATGAGGAATTGGTCTATTTCAGAGAGCTTTGGGAAGGGAAATAGTAAATGTGGATTGGAAGGAAGTAAATCATTCCTTTCTTAATTGGGATTGAGAATCTGATGTGCCTGAACCATAGAGATGAGAAATGAGATGTGTGCTGGAGTTCAACAAACTAATATTCAGGACTGTGGACAAATATGGAACAATACATAGACTTGGACAAATATTCCAAAGTAGTTTTCTTATCCTAGGGAATGACATTTACTCCCAGCTGCTCTGGTCTTTAGTCACACTTATGTGTGGATTGAACATATGGGCACCAAGGCTCTATATACAGTGTATTCTGTCGGCTGTTTATGGCTCAGTCAGCAAAATCTTGTCTATCAGCTCCTATGCCAGACAGCTTTTCATTTGGATAACTACATACTGTAAGGATTCACTTATAAAAACTAACATTGATATTATTAAAGTATTTAAAATTATTTTTGTGTTACTAATGTTCTGATTGAATGTAAGTTTGTATATTCCAACCTTGCCTAGTGCCCCTGGATGTCAGAAGAAAGCTTTGGATTCTTTGGAATTAAAGTCACATACAGCTGTGAGCTACCATGAGGTCCTGAGAATCCAAACTGGATCCTCTAGACTCTCAACCAGTGCTCTTATCTACTGAGCCATAATTCTAGCACAAAATGTTTATTTTAATTTGTATGAAGCATGAATGAAATGTTTATTTTTTTACTTTACAGTAAGTTTTATGTTGCCTGCATGTGAGTTTGGGCCCTTGGAAGCAATGCAACATTGGGTCCCATGGAACTGGGGTTCCAGATGGTTGTGATCCAAAATACGGTGCTGGGAGCAAGAGCTGGGTCCTCCGAGACAGCTGCCAGTAGTCACAACTTCTGAGCAAGCGCTCCACACAGCAGTTTATGTTAACTTGTGTTGTTGATGTTTCAGATTTATTATTGATATGCTTTCTTTATTTAGATAGCCTGAGAGTAATACTTCATGTGTGGGGGAAAATTCCTGAGAGAACATACTCATCTGCTAGGGAAAAAGCAGAATGAGAGACAGCCAGAGAGGAAGATGGGGTCTTATATTCCCTCTAACGTCACAGCAGCATGATCGATTTGCCTCACAGCTTGGCTTATCTATTAAAACTTAATTACCAGTAGAAGAGCCTGAAAGATTAAGTCATTAATATATAAATCTCCTGAGGAAATCTGCAACGAACAAATCAGACATGATGCCTTTAAGCAAAGGAAGGGTACAAAGTTCAGTAGGAATAGATTATGGGAAGAGTTCTGGGAGTGGAATACGATCAAAACATTTTGTACTAAATTCAGAAAACTGAGAAAATAAAAATAAATAGTAAACCCTTAATGTACAAGTGCAGACTTACATGACAGTTTCTCTTGTTTTGTGTTAAAATGACAGGCAAAACCTTTATAAGGGAGCAAGGGTATATTTCAGCTAGTAGATTCCAGGGATAAGGCCCATAGGAGGGAAGTCATGTGACTCACACTGGGGCAGTATAGCATGAGGAATAGCTTACTCATCTAGGACTCTAGTTGGCTTGGGCTATGCACAACCCCCCTTTAAACTATTCAACCACCAAGCTACTGGCAACATAAAATCCAAGCCTATGTTAAGCTGCATGTTCAATCCAAATGGATCAACAAAATATGGTTTTTCACTTCTAACAACTGTTAATGCTTCTCCCATTGTGGACAATTCTATTCAGATATGTTCCTTTATATGTTCAGGTATGAAAGCAAAGAGCAGAACCATTCTGAACTACTTGCATATGAAATACAGCAATCATCTGAGTGTGATCTTCCTGATAATCATTTCTTTCCTATTTTGTGCAAGACTGGTCAAACATAAAATTAGGTGCATCCTGAGAAGGAACATAAGTGATTAGTAAAGTTGACTTAACTCCACCATCTCAATCAAAAGACAATTAATTATCAGCATTATTCAACTTAGCAAGTGCCTTACTTTGTGACTATTGCTGTGGTGAAACACTAACAAAAATAAGCTTATGGAGGAAAGGGTTCCCTTCGTGATCCACTCCCAGTGAGCAGTCCATTGCTGAGAACTGACAGGGCTCCCACGGAGCAGGGCAGGAACTGGAGGTAGAGCTGAGCAGAAGGCATGCTGAGTTCTGCTTACTGCCTTGCCCTATTTCCCTTTTCAGAAAGCGTTCTTACATAACCCAGGATCAATAGCTCAGGGATGGCACCATCCTGGCCATCTGGACCCTACAAATTCATTTGTTAATCAGGACAGTGTCCCCTACACTTCCCAATGCTATAGGCCAATCTATGGAGGCATCTTCTCAATTCAGATTCCCTCTTCTCAGATATCTCTACATGATTTGCTGCCCCTGAAACCAACTTCTTCTCTTGGTTACTTCCTATTGCTTTGGTATAAAACCATGGCCAAGGCAACTTCTAGAAGCATGTGTTTATTTGGAGCTTCAAGATTAGAATCCTCACAATCACAGCGGAGGAGCATGGCCGCAGGCAGAGCAACTCAAACAGGAAGCTGAGAGCTGAGGTTCTTACCTTGGACAGCAAACATGAAGTAGAGAAGAGAGTGACAGGAAATGGCTTAGGGCCTAAATTCCAACCAATGACGTACTTCCTCCAGGAACCCAAATCACCTCACCACCCAAATGGTGTCAAAAAGAGAATGGCAAGTTTTGAGATACCTGAACTTAGAGGGCCATCCCATTCAAACCACTGCAACCAAACTCCTCCTCCTTCTCATCTCAAAACAAACAAACAAACAAACAAAACCAAGGGGTAATCATGGTACCTGTAAAGTCACCAATTCAATTCATTCCCAGTTCCTCTTGGCAGCATATCAGTTCTGAAATGTCTGTTTGCTTTCTAGTAATTTCTTTTTCTTTGAAATATGTATGAGATTTTAACCAAATATTTTAGTAAGATGCAAAGACCCTAGAATCTCCATTCTAGACAGAGAACTTGGAAAACAGCAGTGTGTTTGCAAAAAGAAATGAAAGCTGGTGCTTAGTGATTTCAGCATTATTTATTCTTTTAGTCAATCTTGGACATCAGTGGATTTGGGAAGACTTACCTCCTCGTTTAAGGCTGTCTGGAAATACAGACATACCTGGAGGTTTTGTGTGTGTGTGTGTGTGTGTGTGTGTGTGTGTGTGTGTGTGTGTGCAAGGTAAATAACAATTTAGTCAGGTTAACAGTAAGAAATTTCCAGGGGGAGATATACATGTCTCAAGTGTTAATAGGACTCTTGCTGGGGACCTGAGTTGGGTCTCTATCGCCCATGTATGGTGCTCTACAACTGCCTGAATTCTCGACCTCAAGCATCTGACCACCTTTTCTAGTTTCCATGGCCATCAAGTACTCACAAAGGCATATAACTGTACACACACACACACACACACACAGAGAGAGAGAGAGAGAGAGAGAGAGAGAGAGAGAGAGAGAGAGAGAGAGAGAGAGGCACACACACATGCACCATTAAGAAGAAACATAAAACATTAGTCATTGCAATGATATTGAAACTTTTGAAATATTGAAGCTTTTTCTATTTATTATAATGTATTATACTGATTGTATAATTAAATACATGTTCATAATATTCTTAGTCATTCATGGGTTCATATCTGTTTGTAGTAACTGCTGTTCTCTTCATAATTCTGGATTTCAAGTTTTTTTCCTTTCAAGACTCTGATGTCAAACTTGTAAACTATGTGGAATGACAGAGGATCCTGTTTTTGCCTTGTGGTGTTACAGATCCCCATTGTAGAAATTCTCATTGAGAATTTTCAAGAGATATTTGGAGAAGATGCCACTGTACTTCCTGAAGACATCGGAAAGAGTTGTGATGACATAGAAATATCTTCAGATTCACTGTATGATGGTGAGTCTGATGACATGAAGGATGCCAGTGATGACCACAGTGGCTGTCCTGTCAAAGGACCTGTCCTAATGGTGATGATAAAGTATTCAAGAGTCCATCTGCTCCTCCTCAGGAGGACTGTCCTGCATGTAAGGGAAAGTTTTAAATCGTCATCAAATGAATGGAAGAATGACACCATTCCCTGATTCCATAAAGTTGTATGTGACCTCTCAGCAGCATTGGAGCACATCATGATGTCACAGCATGGGGAAAGTTTTTTAAATAACACTTTATTTAAATATATACACGTACTTATATACACATGTATAAGCATGTGTATATATTTATATGTGTGTATATATGCTTATATTTGTATGTAATTCAGTTAAAGTACTTACACATATATAAGTATGTATATATACTTATATGTTCATATATGACACATGAACTCCTAATTTAGCACTGTAAGGACCCAGAATATTGCTTACTATATTTCTCACCTTTCTTCTCCATGGTCCATGAGTCATGGAAGATATCTTAGATATTGAAATTATTAGCTTTGAAAAGATAATTTACAATAATTTGTTTAAAATCCATCAAACATTCTGGAAGATCAAGCCCTCTGCTACTGTCTACAAACTGTGCTATCCTTGTGCATAAACAATATTGTTGGCTTGATTTCATAACAGAGATCAATCTTGTCAAATACTTAGCATTGGTGTAAATATTAAATGACACAGAATTCACTACAATAGATATGTGAAGAATGATCAAGAGGCTAAAATTTACCAGGATCAACAGTTGTTGCCATTCAAATTCAGGTAGATTGTTAACACAAGTAATTCACTGTGTAGAGTTGAGATGAGATTCATAGTTGATTTTCTTGGCTTGATAATATTTATCTCATTGACTTGAGGAAATACACAGAAAAACTCATTTTATCTGAATTGATGTGACTCTATAATCTAACAATCTTTGTATCAAGATGACATTTTATGTTTCATTTAGCAGTGAGCAATGGAACAACTTCCGCATCCAGTACCATCGAAGGTCATAGTGTTCTACAGAACCAAAAACTGGAGGATGATGACTGAGTCAGCATCTGGATCAGCCAAGCTATCTTCCTGCCCATGATTTTCTCAGTAACTGGAGATTTGAATCCCAAGAACTCCATTGGGCTACATCCTTCACTTTCTATATTATTCCACTGAAAACTAGTTTTGGAAACCACTTACAGAATTTAACAGAATTTGTTTGACTCTTCTGGTTTTGTCCAGAAATGAGAATTCCTTTTTAAAAGATATTGAGCATGTCACCATTAACCAGAGGAGAAACCCAAAGTGATGGTTTTAGAGTATGAACTTGAGCCATGAGTAAGAACTTCTCAGGTTCCAACTCATTCCATTTGAGGGTTTCCTTCTACCTCACAATTACCCATAGTTTAGAAAACCTTATTATATGACATTCCTTCTGTTCTTCTATTTTATCATATTTGTTACAGATAGTTTCACTTGCTATATTTTATGCTGTATGTTACATATTCTTTACTGTTATAGTAAATGTCATCCAATAACTTGATTGCTTTGACTCCAGTGTGTCTGTTTCATGATTCTCCATAGTCTTTGGAGGACACCGTCCAGCAGTCTCCTCCTCTCCCTCAGTTACTCAGGATGTGCAGTTATGTGGCAGAGCCACTGGAACCACTTTATTGGTCTTTTCTTCTGAACTCCCATCACATGAATGGATTTCTCAAACTGTATTTATCTGTAATTCCTTCAAGTTTCATACTTAGTTTAGTAGCTCTGACAACACTGTTTGCAAAAGTAATATTTTGGTATTCTTAACTGAAGCAAAAGTAATACTTTGGTATTTCTAACTGAAGACAATCTTATATTTTATGCTTGAATGAGTTCATAAGGGAAGTATTTCCAGTCTCTGAGCTCAATGTTTCAAATAGTTAGCATGAGTACTTATTTGTTTTGTTAGTATCTCCAGCCTCCTTACAACTTCATCAAGTAGGTGTAATTTAATAGTTTTTGAAAGATCACCACTAATTATTTCACAGAATTTACCCTGAGATACTCATCGATAACACTTTTGCCAGATACTTTTTATCCCTTTGAAAGTCAGTGCATGGTGATCACACAAGCATAAAGGTAAATGGAATTGATACAGCTCGGGAATCTGAAATTACAAAGCAGACAGCTCAGAGGTTGAACAAGGAGCACATGGCTGTAGAGATACAAACACAAAGAGTTCTTAATGTTCTGTTGCCAGGAAGAGAAACCTGACCCTTCTGATAAAGTTACTTTCACCACCAACAGGGATTGGAGAGCCAGTGTCTCCAACAGCAGGGAGGGTCTGGCTACTGTTTCCAGCAGCAGGAAATGCTGCTGCATAAACAGGGCTTTGAAATCCTCAGATATTCAGAGATGTTCTCAGAAGGTGAGCCTCGAATTGTTAGAGCATGATGGTCATTATCTTCATGATTATCAGAATTATTATCAAAATTATCATCAAAAATATCACCAACTTCTTCATCATCATCACCATCATCATCATCATCATCACTATTATCATCCATCATCATCATCATCCATCATCTGCGCTCAGACTTGGGTCACACCATAGACTTTAGATTAGATCTTTTCTGAAGTATGAGGTCCATTGTTAAGCACTTTGCATAGAACATTTCATTTGGTAAGTTTTTAACCTAATTTTAGAGGTAGGAAAATTAGCTTTTTTGAGTTAGAAGTAACAGAATCTTCAACACAATTAGAATTTAAGGTATTGTGTAAATAACAATCCATCCAACTTTGTGTGTGTGTGTGTGTCCTAGAGGGGGAGATGGTGGGGAGGAAATGATGAAAATGGCACTTTTGTATGAAATTAATAAAATACAAAAATATTACTACCAGCTCTCAAATATTTTTGTTTATATGTATATACATACACGCATATGTGTATATATAATAAATTTCTATCACCCATGATAAAAATGTTTTATCAGAATGTGAAATGTAGATAATATTTCTCAATGTGTCCCCAGACATATCAAACTTGCTGTCAAACTCACTAAATATTTATTGAAAAAAATGAATAAATTCTCAGATATTAGCTAATCTCAGAAATTATATATTACTGTAAATTCAAGAATATCTGTTTAATAAAAGGGTATGTGTGGAGAAAAGTAGGAATTCAGACACTGACCACTGAAGTTACAGTCCATTTATGGTCCACAGCCATGATACATAGATGTGGATTGGACAACTAAATGATCATTTTGATAACTGTCACTTATTATAAGAGAATATTGTCATGAAGTCTGGACACACTTAATTTGATGGAGATATCATTCATCCTCTATTTTTAATATTTGACATTATAATTTAATTACAACATTTCTCCCATTTCATTTCCCCAAGTCCTCCCATATACCCCTCACCACTCTCCTTAACATTCATGGCCACTTTTTTCACTAAGTGTTATTGCACTCATGTATGTATATGTATATACATATATATTTTAAAATATTAACTGTTAAGTCAGGATAAAGTTACTTGTATGTTTGTTTTCAGGGATGACTGTTTGGTACAGGACAACCAATTGGTGTGTTCTTCCCTGGGGATGACCACCTATCCCCTCCCAGCTTTCCTCAGTTGCCTGTGTTTCTTTGTCTAGAGTTTGGCCCTCAGGGACTTTTCCCCATTCAGTTTCTCGTGTACATGGGTGTTATCCTTGTTCAGCTAACGTGTAGACAGTCCTGTCGAGGCTTTATGGGTAAGGCTCAGGGAACATTGCAGAAGAGAGGGAGAAGAGCGTAAAAACCAAAGGATCAGGAAGTTTTTTGTGAGACTGTTTTCCTAGTAATATCAGAAGCTTTACAAATTTTATCAGGCTTAAAAAGGGTAGAATCAAAATTGTATCTTATAGGCTGTTCATTTTTACTCTATTAATCCTACCAATTCTTGAGCATGGGAGAATATTTTCATCTTCTGTCTTCTTCTTCATCTTCTTTCCTCAGTGTCTAAAAGTTTTGATCATACAAGTCTTTCCCTTCTCAGAATTACCCCAAGACAGTTCGGATTTTTGAGCTGATTGTGCAGAATGGTGGTGTTTCCCTGGCTTCCTTTTCAGTAAGTTTGTCGTTTGTGTACAGGTGGGTTACTGGTGAGTGTGTGTTTATTTTATACCCTGCCACTTGCTGAAAGAGTTTATCAGCTGTGAGTTTCCCGGTGGAATTTTAGGCTCACAAATGTATACTATCATATAATCTGCAAATAAAGATACTTTGACTTTTTCATTTCCAACTTGTATTCCACAAGTCAAACAGATTCCAAGTTTTTCACTCGGTGCAGACACCACCAAGGCAGCTCACCCTTCTTGTGACAGCTTGGCCTTGGCATTGCAATGGGGGATTGTGTTGAGTGTTAACTGACACTGGAAGATACAACCCACTGTGGGTGGCACCATTCTCTAGGCCTGAACACTGTATGACTGAAGGAAGTCAGCAGGCAGGCAGTGTGGGTGCATCTGTTCCTCTCTGCTCTCGACTGTGGATGTGATGTGACCATCTGACATGCTCCTGCCTCAGTGACTTTCTGGCATTGATGAACCCCTTCTCCCTGGAGTTGTTTCTTTGGTCAGGGCATTTTATGAACAACAGAAGTGAAAATGGAACAGGAAATAATGAGCACAGCTTTGGGTTCCTCCAGCAAGTGGAAATAACCACATGTCCTAGATGACTCCAAGTTTCCTATCGACCAGACATTGGAAAAGCACACACATTTACCTTTGAAGTCTGGTCTCCACTGCCATCAACTACTATCACCTCGGAAGTGAAGGTAGGGTCTTGTTTCTGCAAGAAGCAAAAATAACATCAAAATTTGGCAAAATTATGATAGAGATTAATAAAGATATAACAGTATTCTTATATCATCTTTAACATGTGTATTATGTGTACGTGTGTATGTGTGGGGGGATGATCATGGTGCACATATAAGGTCAGAGGACAACTTGTGGGGGTCAGCTCTCTCCTACCATGTGAGTCACAGGGATCAGACTCAGATGGTCAGACTTGACAGCAGGGGTCTTACCCAGTGAGCCACCTCGCCAGCCTGTAAAACTGTAATTTAAGAAACATTTTTCTCTCAAATTTATTTTTAATAGTGTGTGTGTGTGTGTGTGTGTGTGTGTGTGTGTGTGTGTGTGTATGGAGGTTAGAGGACAACTTGCAGGAGTTGGTTCTCTCCTTCCACTGTGGGGTCTCAGGATGAACACAGGTCATCAGGCTTGGACAGCAAGCACCTTCACCTGCTAAGACATCTTCCCAGCCCTAACAAGGTTATAATTTAAGCAACAGGTGTTCTAGTGTTGCTAGGAACAAATACAGACAGTAGTAACAAACCACATGAAATACAAAAGGCTCAGAAGGGACAGGACAGATGATGGGCAGACATCTGCCCTGTACCACATGAGTGGAGGCAGCACGCATCTGTGATGCTAAGGCAGACTGGGGAGGAGAGCCATGTATGAAAAAGAAGTCCCTGAGGTCTAGGGTAGAGGGAGATTCAATATGTGCACCAATCCTCAGCCCAGTTCAGTTCTGCTTTATCTTACACAAGTTCAAGTCTGTAATAGTCCTTTTCAGTCAAAAAATCTGTCTTAAAACCAAAGCAAAGCAAAGCAATATAAGGAACGTTCTAGACAGAGATAGAAAGAGATGAGGTTTAAAGCTCACTCCATCTTTAACTGTCCTACGTCAACTCCAAAGAGATATATTAATTGCTGTGCTTCTGAGTATAGAAAGTGCAAGCATTTAAAAAATAGACATCTTGGGCTGGAGAGATGGCTCAGCAATTAAGAGCACTGATTGCTCTTCCAGAGGACCTGAGTTCAATTCCTAGCACCCACATGGCAGCTAACAACTGTCTGTAACTCTAAGATCTAACACACTCACACAGATATATGTGCAGGTAATGCACCAATGCAAATAAAGTAAAAAATAATATTAAAAAAAATAGACATCTTTTAGGGTTGGATTTTATATAGCCCCTGTAGCATGCCTGCCTAGGATGTTTGAGTGCCTGCTTGCATGTTTAGATGTAAATAAGCCCAATATTGGGATTGTTTCTGAAGTAAGGTTGTACTAAAATATTTTATTTTTGTGCGATTAGTTTATAATTAAAAAATTTAAGGCTATAACTTTGAATCACTTAATCGATGTGATTTCATTTGAGAAACAAAGTTCTACAGACTATGTTATAAAGACTCCAGTGGATCTCTATACATGAATCTATGTGGTGATATTTTATTTGTGCTGAAATGTGGTAATGTTTTATTTGTGCTTTGATAAATAAAGCTTGCTTAGAGATCAGGGGGAAAAGGCCAGCCATTTTAAGTAAACAAAGTCGGGCACCACATGCCCTTAATCCAATCACTTGTCAGGCAGGGTCTCTGTGTGTTCAAGGCCACACTAGGGAACAGAGCCAAGTCTGATGACACATGCCTTTAATCCCAGTACCAACCATAGAGACCTGGAAGTCTGTACAGACAGAAAGTGTCAAGGAGGTGAGGTAGCTGGGCTAAGAGCCAATGAGAGGGCAGAAAAGCAAGGCATATGAAGATATGGGTAGACAGGAAGTAGCTTGTATTTGGAAGCTGCAGAGTTGGTGAGGTAAGGTTGGCTGGTGGCTTTTCCTATTTCCATGATCTCTAAGGCTTTCACCCCTACATTTGGCTTCATGTTTTTTATTTAATAAGACCATTTAGGAATTCATCTACATTTGGTGCCCCATGTTGGGTGCCATTTGTAGCTGAAAGGTTTCCTGTGTCCTGCCCAGTCTGCAGCCGCTCAGACCTAAGTAGACCCACAGAGGCTTATATCAACTAAAACTGCTCAGACATTAGCTCAGGCTAACTACTGACTAGCTTTTACATGTAAACTCAGCCCATTACTGTTAAGCTATATGTCACCACATGTTCTGTGGCTTTACCTGTGTGCCATTACATGCTGCTCCCTGGATGGTGGGATGGCGTCTCCTGACTCAGCCGTCTTCTTCCCAGAATTCTCCTTGTCTGCTTATCCCACCTTTACTTCCTGCCTGGCTACTGGCCAATCAGCGTTTTATTAAACCAGTGTACAAAAGCATTATTCCACAGCAGGGAGGCTTGTGACCCTTTGCAGCCACCTGGCAGAGACACTGAGGGCAACTGAGGCAACGAGGTGACAGGAAGCCTGTTACTCAGAGCTGTTGTGGTTAGAGGAGGGTGCACCATGAGGAGAAACCCTCTGTCAAAGCAGAGACAACAAGACAGAGTGACTCTTCTGTCTCCAGGACAAACAGCCACAGGAGCTGTCTTGCAAAGAGGGCATATCACTGAACCTTTAAGTGGTTGTGCCAATGGCCACTATGAAGTGCTCCAAGTCTCATTACCTGTGACCCAAAACATCTGCTCAAACCCCAGCACACTGTGTGTAAACATTTCATGTAGTGGGTAGCTGTTCCAGCTTTGATCTGGAAGTACTAACCCCAGTGAGGCTTCTGGTAACTGTCATGCCTACTGATGGCCTGCCTGAGGCAGGGCTGAGATGGGAGCCCTTAAGACCTGAGATCCAGATGTGCTGGCTGTCTTGGTTCCTGGTGATCCTGGATGCTGGATGGTAGACTGAGCAGAGTTCTCCAGAGAACCCAGCTGGATTGCACCTCACTTCTCCCAGATCCTGTAACCAACCCCATTACTGGCTGTAAGTTAGCTCCCCCCACCCAAATAAACCTCCTTTTTAACTACGTTGAGTTGCCTTAATATTTCCCCTATTAATTTCATTCTGGCTGCACATTAATTACAATCTGGCCAGCTCTTGAGGATTTTTTGTGTCTTCTCTGCCTGTCTTCCATAGCCACACTGTTTTCTCTTTCCAGGTGATTCCCTGCTATTCCATAGATTTTGAAACACCAACAATTAAGAGAGTTCATTGGTGATGGTGGTTGGAGTTAACAGAGATGAGTTTTGAGAGGAGCTTTAGAGTCTCAGACATTAGACAAGTCTCCAAGGACCAAATGAGTCACAGAAGATAGGATGCAGGCAGCTTTCTGTTGGTGACATATTTAAAGCCTTTCTGCATCCAGGGATGGGCTGGGAGATGGCTCAGTGGGTAAAGCACTTGCTGTACAGGCATGAAGACCTGAGTTCGAATTCCCAGAACTCACATAAAGCCAGGCACAGTAGTGTGTCCGTAATGGCAATGTGCTTATAGTGAGGCGGCAGGCAGCAGCACGTGAGCCCTGAGGAGCTTGAGGACAGCCAGCCTGTAGAAACAGTGAACAGTAGCAATCACAGGGAAGAGACCCTGTCTCTAACAAGATGGAAAGTGAAGACCAACCCTAGAGTTGGGGCTGCCCTCTGACTTCTGCATGTATACCATGACATGTGCAGGACTGTAAACACACACATGCACATACACAAACACACATGTGCACACACATTACACACATTGTAGATGAATTTCTAAACAGTCATTAAATAAGAAACAGAGCCAAATACAGGGCAATAGCTGAAGAGATCAGTGAAATATCAAATAGCCACGACTAGCCTTAGCTTACCACCACGCCATAGCTTCCCCAGAGAGAGCTTCTTCCTGTCTAACCTGCACTTTTATTGCCTTCCTAATCTGCCTTCTCATTGGCTCTAAGCCCAGACACATCACTTCCTTGTCACTGCCTGGCTATACAGACCTCCAGGTCTCTATGGTTGGTACTGGGATTAAAGGCTCATGTCACCACACTTGGCTGTGTCCTTGACCACACAGAGACTCTGCCTGCCATGTGATTGGATTAAGGGCATGTGCTGCCACCGCCTGACTTCTGTTCCTGGCTCGCTATGACCCTCTGATCTCCAGGCAAACTTTATTTATTAACATACAAATAAAATCACATTTCAGCACATAAGATATCACCACAACACATACACAAAGATATATAGATATAGATATAAAATTCAGGAACAATTAAAAGTCAAGGTCAAATTCCAATTAGAAATGGCAATAGTCCACTTAATATCATTTCTCCCACAAATCCTATTAAAACAGCAATAATAAAAGTTTGAATCATAAACCCACAAGTTAAAAAAAATGAAGATAAGATGAAAACAATCTTTGGAAGCTGGAATCCTAAAGGAAGGAGTGGTAGGCAACTTCAACATAGTCAAGAAGGCTAAATCCTGTGCTGGAAGAGCAGAAAGGTGAGAAAAGAATTGGTAGCCCAAGTGTTATTTATTATGCAATGCTGTTTACCGTGCGAGAAAAGCTACGAGGTTCAACAAAACCCACTCTAAGAGTTTATTAGGGGAAGGGAACAGAGGGACATGCTTAGGCCTATGGAAAGTTGTGGAGGAAGGGGGGAAGGGTGTGCAGGATCCGTTCTTATGGATTCCGCCCCCATGTGCATATGGGCTTACATAGCTATGCCACGCATGTGCATAGATTACATGATCACACTGCACACGGATTATGTAGGAAGTAAGGCCCCCAATGACTAAGTGTCTTGCCAGGGCATGCTTGGTCATGGAGGAGTGGCTAGGAATTCTATCACCAAGATCTCTGAAAGTCTCTCTCTCTCTCTCTCTCTCTCTCTCTCTCTCTCTCTCTCTCTCTCTCTCTCTGTGTGTGTGTGTGTGTGTGTGTGTGTGTGTGTAATTAAGACAAGACTGAAAGTACTTTAAAGATGCATTTGAAAGCTGGATCTGCTGTCACAGATTTACATTGCCAGCACCTGTCAGGCAGGAGCATAAGGACTTCACAGATAGCCTCAGCTACACAGCAGTCTGAAGCGAGCCTGGGCTGTAAGAAGCTCTTTGTCAGAACAGCAAGACAAAAACAAGACAATAAACATTAGCCTCCACAATCCTCTCCCAAGTCCAAATAGCTGTTCTTTGCCTTCCCCAGTCTTGGAAAGCTGCTTGGTGAACACAGCAGACCCTCGGCCACACTCTTGCAGTTTCTATTGTTATGTGGCACACCAGCCCAGGACGGAGTGGGACTGATTAACTGTATGTTTTGCTTATTTAATGATGACTCACAAATGTCAACCAGTTTACTTAGATGACACAGGATAAGGACGGCTCATGGTGGCTGCACATGCCTGAGACGTCTCATCTGGGAAGCCTTAACTGTCTGCTGCTGGCGTCATCCAGAAGTGTCTCCACATAACGTGTCTGAGAGTTGATGCTGCTCACAGCATCCTTAGCTGGGTTAAGTTGGCCGGATGCCTGTGTGTGGGCTTGTGCTCTGTGCCATGGTCTCTCCGCCTAGGCTGCTTTGGGCTCCTTCAGGGAACGGTGCTGGATTTTAAGCACATGGGTCCACAAGAGTGAGAGAGCGTTGTGCAGATTTCTTGCCATAAAATCTTTTAAGATATTGGGAATTCTGAAAGGTGGAGCTAGCTTTTGCTTTTGAATTCTCAGCCCATCCACCCCTTCTCCCTTAAAAGAAATTACGATGTCATCCTGTCTACCGGGGGATGCCATGTTTCCCAGAGGCTGCTTTGGCTTCGTTTTAAGCTCTGATGATTCATCACACAGAACACCATATCTCACTTCCAGAATGATTCCTATAGGTGGCTTTGTTCCTGTCTCTTGCCCTCAGAGCTCAGCAGAGATGGATTTCCTGCAATGTTTTAAGTTCAATTTTTGAGTTGTTTTGGTTACTTTAAGTTTGACTTATTTAGATTGGCATTTGCTGAGTCCTTTAGCCATTTTATATTTAGATTTAAAATTTCTCCATTGTAGGAGAAGGAAGGCATGTGGGAGGCAGAGGGTCAAGGACACCATGGGAGGGCTCACACCATCAACTAACCTGGGCTCACAGGGCTCCAAGAGATGGAACCGACAACCAGGGAGCCTGCATGGCACTGACCTAGGCACTCTGCATGTATGTGACAGTCATGTAGCTTGGTCTTCTTGTGGGACTCCTAACAGTGGAAACAGGGGCTGTCTCTGACTCTTTTACTGACTTTTGTGACCCTACTCCTCATACTGGGTCACCTTGCCCAGCCTTAATACTAGGGGAGGTGCTCAATATGTTGTGTTTTATTGATACTCATGGGAGACCTACCCTTTCCTGGATGGAGACGGAAGAGGAGGGAATTGAGGGTGGGGGAGGATGAGGTGTGAGGCTGCAGCTGGGCCATAAAATAAATAGATGAATAAAAAATTCTCCATTGTAGAATGTTTCTATGGTGTGTGTTTAACGATCAGAGGTCACCTGAGGTTTCTCCGTGTTGGTCAAAGAGTTTGTCTTGCAGGTAAATGAACTGAGAAAGACACTCTGTTTCTTTGCCCAGCAATAATATAAAATACTATATTTAAGGAATAGCTATAAGGGATGTGGGTGTAGCTCACTGGGTAGAATGCTTTCCTAGTATGTATGAATCCCTGGGCTCCATCTTTACCACCTCGCAAAACAGGCATGGTGGTGCATACCTGTAACCCCAGCACTTGAGGCAGGGAGGTAAGAAGCTCAGAAGTTCAAGGTCATCGTGGCTACATAGTGAGTTGGAGGCCATCTGTGATAGACCATCAAAGAGCACTAGTTATCAACACACCATTTCTTTTTTATATAATTTAACTTCTTATTGAAAATACATTTTTTTTTTCATGAAATACGTTCTGATCACAGTTTCCCCTCCACCTACCTATCCATCCACACCTTTTTCTCACTCTCTTGAAAACAAACAGGCAACTTAAAAAAAAGAATAGGACAAAGCAACCAAGCAAGCAAACAGATGAGTAAACAAACAAAGGGGGAAAGAGTCAGATAAAAAGAAAGACACGATGCATAGACACACATGCTTAAACACACAGAAGCCCCATAAGAACAAAACTGGAAACCATTATATATAAGCAAAAAATCTGGAAGGTTAAAAAAATGCCCAAACAAAGCACCATTCTTAAACAGCAAGACTTCCAGGAATGAATACCCATGTGTATTTCCCTTTCCATGTCCTCCTGTAGACAAAGCTCCAGTCTCTCTCAGTCTCTCCCCTTTGTGGTTTTTGGAGTCTTTCTTTAGTCTCTGAGATTCTTACCTCTGCAATGAGGTAGCAGAGCAATTCTTATAGCAATGGTCTTCCATGAGTGGCCCCCCACTGGACTGCTTTTCACTCCCTCTAGCTGCTTGCTCTGATAAATGGGGTCACCCCTTAAATCAGAACTGTTCCCAGTAGGTCTTCCAAACTCTAGCCTGGTTAGGTTTGGCAAAGTCCTAGAAAAGTCGTCATAAATGTAGGACCACCTGTGCACTCAAGAGGAGATAGTTTGAGACCAGTGGCTCTGGTAGAAAGGCCGTTACCTGCTCAGCATCTGAGTGTGCCCTCTCTCTCTCTCTCTCTCTCTCTCTCTCTCTCTCTCTCTCTCTCTCTCTCTCTCTCTCTCTCTATCAAACTCTTCATAAGCTTGGAACGGGTTCCTGGCTGGGCCAGACCTTGCTTAGGCACTGGGCGAGGACTAGCTAACACAATGCCAGCTCTCAAAGAGTTCATGGTTGAAGGAAACAGGAATTTGATTCTGTAGCCATTTAGAGTGGGGTTCAGTGAGGCTAACGGGAGTCACAGACGGGAAGATTTGAAAACAGTTGGGGAGGGTTGTTTCAGCCAACATGGTAAGATGTACTCTCTCGGTGTGCTCCTAAGTCCTCTCCCTGCTGAAAGGCAGCGGTCTCAGCAGAGGAATTAGCCATTTTCTTACTTGGCTCCCTGCTGTGGGATGGTCTGAATGTCAAATTGCTCGATTGGTCAATAAATAAAACATTGATTGGCCAGTGGCTAGGCAGGAAGTATAGGTGGGACTAACAGAGAGGAAAATTGGAACAGGAAGGCAGGAGTCACTGCCAGCCACCGCCGCCAGGACAAGCAGCATGAAAAGATGCTGGTAAGCCATGAGCCACGTGGCAAGGTATAGATTTATGGAAATGGATTAATTTAAGCTATAAGAACAGTTAGCAAGAAGCCTGCCATGGCCATACAGTTTGTAAGCAATATAAGTCTCTGTGTTTACTTGGTTGGGTCTGAGTGGCTGTGGGACTGGTGGGTGACAAAGATTTGTCCTGATTGTGGGCAAGGCAGGAAAACTCTAGCTACAGCTCCCGCAGGGAGGGGAAAACAGAGTCTGAAGGTTTGCATTCTTCTTGCAGAAGCAATACAGGTGCTTGAGACACAGGTCTCCATCTGTCTTCTGGACTCCACATTCTGTGTTCCTAAGGACATCTCAGAAAATGGCCAGGGCTTTGCCTCAGCAGAATCGAGCTGTAGCTTTAGAACTGTTCTATGCTGCATGGAGGGTTAGCCCTCCCACCCTTCAGCTCTGGTCCAGAGGTACCTTCTAATGGTTGATGCACATCACCAACTCCTTGCTGTTACCACCTTCACTCTGGATTAGGTAAAATAATGTCTTCATTCCTTTTAATTCAATCCTTCAGAGTTTCATCCACCAGACCTGTTTCTTCTCAGGCTGAAAAAGTCGGTTTGCTGAGGAGTGGAGGGAATTCCCCGATCCCACTCTGAAACTAAGATATGAGGCATGCTTTCCTTTTCACATCACCACTGCCCTGTGTGACATGGGACACTGACCTTCTGGATGGGAGATGGAAATGGGGTTGAAATAAAACATCTCCAAGTGGACAAATGCTGGGAAGCTGGAGAAACCCGGAACCTGAGTCTGGCTGAGCGGTAGAAGTGAGGAAGATGTCTCATTAAGTAGAATTCAGTGACTTAATGGGTGAGAGAGCTTGTTGCTCAAACTGAGGGCCCAAGTTCAGATCCCACAGCGTAAGTCAAAAGCCAGCTGCGGTCACTACAAGCACCTCTAACCCCAGTGCAGTCAGGGGTGGAGACAGGAGGCTCCACGGGCCTCACAGGCTGCCAGCCTAGCTCCAGGTTCAGTAAGAGACCCTGTCTCCAGGGAATGAGATGCAGAGTGACAGAGCAGGATACCCGATGTCCTCCTCTGGCCTCCACAGCTACCCACAGATGTGACATGCACATACCCTGCCCCCTGCAAAATAAAAATTTAAAACTAGGCAGAATTCAGCACAAAATGACATGATTGAGAGTTTGTTAAAACCCTGTGAATTATTAAAATATCATAGAAACAACCAAATCTCTTACAATATTTTATGCTTCCATGCTGACAGTTGTAACAATTTTTGTTGTTGCTGTTTTGAATCACGGGAACTCATTACAAATTAGGGAAGATTCTGGAAACACCCCCTCAGGTCCTAAGAAGGAGTCACTTATGGATAAAGAGAGAAGCACAGAAAACTTCCCTGTTGAATGCTCTTTCCACACGTCTGTGCGAGTGTGCAGCGCTACAGTGTTACTGTTTCTTGGTTTGTGAACACAGACAGGGCTCCCTGCTGGGAAGGGCTGTGCTGTTCTGCTGGCTCCATTCACAGTTCTTCCAAAGCTTAATGAATGGAAGCAAGACGAAAATAACAGAATTATAGACTTAAACATAGAGGAGACACGTGATCAAGAGGCTGAGTCTACCCAGGTTTGGACTGCCTTTCTTCCTCTCTGCCCTGAGTTTCTCAGGGAAAGGACTCCCGTCTGCCCTGCATTGCTAACTCCTGGTACACTTGAAGCAGAACTATTGCTGTGGTTTGAATGAGAATGGTCCCCATGGGCTAAAATATGTGTATGCATAGTCCCCAGTTGGAGAACTGTTTGAGAAGAATCAGAAGGTATGGAGGTATGGACTTGGTGGAGGAAGTGTGTCACTAGGGATGGGCTTTGAGGTTTCTCTCTCTCTCTCTCTCTCTCCTCTCTCTCTCTCTCTCCTCCTCTCCCTCCCTCCCTCCCTCCCTGTCTCTTTCTCCCTGCTGCCTAAAGATATAAAGCTCTCAGCTACTCCTCTAGCACACGCCTGCCTGAGAGCCGCCCTGCTCTCCACCATAGTGATAACGGACTAAGCCTCTGAAACGGTAAGCCACCCCCAGTTGCTTTCCTTTATGAGTTGCCTTGCTATGGCGTCTCTTCACAGCACTAGAACAGTGACTAAGACAGCTACCTGAAAGTATTTCATGACTTCAGGGAGACTAGACATGGAGGGACGTGACATGGAGAGGGAGAGGGATGGGGATGCCGAGACAAGAATGAGGAGAAGCTCTTTTCTAGATGGCCCTGGCAGAGCAGTGAGTGAAGGAAAAAGCTAGCTTATGTTGGACACTAACTGTATGCCTGGCACTTGTAATATTTTTATATATTACAGTGGTAAATTACTTCTAAAATTTCTAAGACATATATTGTCCCTGATTAGCAATATATCTGAAGTTTGGGTACTTTACTTCAAAGAGAAAAAAAAATAATTTGCTAGACTATCATTTGTGATTAAAAACATGAACAATTTTTGAAACAGTTATAATTTAAAACAATTTAGTATAAATGCATCCTGCATACACTCTTTGTATTTTATACAAATACATTTTGCAAATTGGTTGAAGAAATCAATATATTCCTATCACTATTTTCCATAGACTAAAGCATCTGCATGTACCCAAAAAAGAGAATAAATAACATGTTCTGCAAAGCCCCAAAACTTCAGGCGCATAAGCAAGCATACAAAAACATTCTATTTAGTTTTCCACATGATGAGATTCGGGATTTGCAGCCCTCACTCATCACCTCAGAACTGCTGAGAAAAGCTTGGTTTTTAATCCTTTGGAAATACTTCAGGAAGAGCTGCCATCCTTGAAGCTGACATAATTACATCTGCAGAATCAGAGGAGCAGGCAATGCAGTTGCTCTGCCCAGGAGTTGGCCCTGCACCGACTCTTCTCCAAGCCCTCCCCGTATGTCGCAGTGTCTCCATGATATCCAAGGTCTTCACAATGTCTCCTGGATGACGTCATTCAGGTCACTCATCAGTTTCCTTTCCTTCTGTCTGCAAGCCATGATGACATCACCCAGAAGCCACCTTCAGCCCAGGAGCACCTTCTCACCATTATCCCCTAAGAAACATACCTTACCAAAGTCCTTGGTACTTTCTCATTGTCAAGGGCCGGTGTCTTTCTCATTGCAGTGATATACACACTGACAGAAGCCATGTAAGGGAAAGGCGGTTGGTTCTGGCCCATAGTCTAAGGGTGTGGTTGGCCACGGCAGGGAAGTCAAGACAAGTGGAGCCTGAAGCAGATGGGCGCATCACATCCATAACCAGGAACAGTGTGAACAATGTACTCACTTTTCTCCCTTTTGTACAGTCCAGGATCCCAGCCCAGGAATGGAGCCATCCAGAGTGAACAAGTCCTCCCACCTGGATTATATTAATCAAAGATATCCCCTTTAGTTCCACCCAGAGGCCTGTCTCTCAGGTGGTTCTAAATCTTACCAGGTTGATGACTGAGAGGGAAATGGTGGGGGATGGGGGTGGGTATGATTAACACACAGTAGACTTTTGAATAAGAACTTACAAAGTAAATATTTTTAAATCCTCAGTATATAATTTTCTATCATTTTTTATCCTAAATAAGGTGTATTTATTTATTTATTGGAGAGCTCCAATTAGATTTTTAGATTAGTGTACACAATAATGGATATGCTGGCTGGGTTTTATATAAACCTGACATAAGCTAGGGTCATCTGGGAAGAAGGAATCTTAGTTGAGAAAATGCCTCCTCCGATTTGCCTGTAGTCTTGACTGATGATAGATGTGGGAGGTCCCAGTCCATTGTGGGTGGTACCACCCCTGGGATAATGGTCCTGGATTCAACAGGAAAGCAGACTGAACAGGCCTTGGAGTACAAGCCAGTAAGCAGCATCCTTCCCTGGCCTCTGCATCAGCTCTGCCTTCAGGGTAGTTGGGAACCTTACAGGATAGTCTAGGATCAGCATATGACCCCTTGTCCAGCAGGTTTCCTCAGGGCAAGGCACTGGTGGAAATGGACTCTCACTTGACAAGAACCAGTAGTCCATGGGATAGTGTAGGAGTTTGCGAAATTCGTGTGTCTTGCAGGCTCTTTTCTCTCTCATCATACTTTCGGCAGTTTTTAGTTTTAGTTTGTCAGCCACACATGCAAAAACTATAATTTTCCCTTTCTCCAATATTTTCCTCTAAGTTTCAACAGAGGGCTAATGTTTCTCAAATCTCTTATCTGGAATTACTAACTACAACTCCTAATCCTGGGAACTTTCCTGACACAACAGAGACAGTTAGGTACATACGAGAAAACAACACTTGGAACATTAGCCATGTCTCACAGTTCTGGAAAAGAGAGTAAAGCATGCATACACAGAATAGGGAAAATCCTCAGGAATCTGCATAGTGTCAACTGTTGAGAGTAAGTTCTGTAGACACCAAAACTACAGAATCAGTGTAGTATCTAGTATGTTCCAATGGGAAAAAACACAGTGTAAAATATGGGACAGAGAGATCCGTCTTTACCACACACAGGAGCTTCTGTTGGTGGAGAGGTGTGGTGTAGTGAGATGGGAAGAGAGTGCCTTATCCAAGTCTGCCTTTTACAGAGACACTGAGACACGGGAGCCTCTTGTTGAAAAGGGAATTTTATAAAAGTGTATCTTGAAGACATGAAAGACTTGTTTAGGTTTGAATATTGTCCTTAAAGTATTGTGCCCATGTCTATGACTTTTTAACTTTGTAACCACAGTAGCTGCCAGCTGACATCAGTGCTGCAGAGCAGGATGTGTCTGGCTCCATATTTAGTTAAGCCTGAAAAATGCTGACCTCTGTGTCTAGAATAAGGTTATGCAGGGGGTGGGAAGGTGTATTTTGGGAAGCATAAACGGGAACAATGGAGGCTTTAATAATGGTTACGATGTATTCCTTAAATTAGGATGTATTTCTTAAAGTCAAAAATAGGGGCCAATAATAAAGCTGTTCCTGTAACCCTGGTAAGAGAAACTCTGTTTAAATATAAATAAAGATGGCTCGAGCTATTTGGGGGCACTTGAGTGCAATCCACTTGGTGGTCAGAAGTTTTCCTTGTGCCGACGCCCCTTTCCTGTATCAGGACCTGAACCTGAACAAAGCAGGACCGTGGTACAGGGTCTGGCCTTGAGTTTCTGCCCTGACTTCCCTGGATGATGGACTACAAGATGGAAGCTGAAATCAACCCTTTCCTCCCTGAGTTGTTTATGGTCGTGGTGTTTGATCACAGCAATAGGAACCCTAACTAATTCAGTGCACTTCATTGTGACATTTTCATGTGTCTATATCACTGGGCTCTGTTTATATTCTTTTACTTCTCCCAACAACTGGCATACAGATAAGGAAACTGAAATGCAAAAGGATTTAAATACAGTCAGTTTTCCTATAATCACAGTTAGACTAGGAACTAGAGTTAAGTTGGTATTTAATCATAGTCTGCCTGACTCTAAAACTACATTCTCCTGATGTCATCATCCTACGGGTTTTCTCTCAGTGTAAGAGAATGCTGGGGACAAGAAGAGCTCTTGATTTACACACTACAGCACAGCAGAGATGTCCTGTCTTCATTTTCTTCCTTCACACGTGTGTGTGTGTGTGTGTGTGTGTGTGTGTGTGTGTGTGTGTGTGTGTGCTCAGAGAACAACCTCAGAGGTCAGTCCTCATCTTGCCTTTTGTTTGGGTCTCACTGCTGCTATTCACTCCAGGCCAGCTGGTCCATGACCTTCCAGGAATAGTCCTGTCTCCGCCCCTCCCTTCACCACAGACTCCAGGGGTACAGATATGCACATGCTACCTCCTCTGGCATTATGGGAATCTGGTGATCTGAGGCCCAGCCCTCATGCTTGTGAGGCAGCAAACACTATCCATCTTCTCAACCTCTGTCTTCATTTTCCACAATTCAGTATACTTTCTATGATAGACCTCATTGTGTGAAAGAACTCTCATGGTTTTAAGGTTTGGAATTAATTTCACCTAGGTTTACCTTTAGTCTAGCACTCAGGTCTTGACATATTTTCAGGTGACTTTCGCTCAGGATGAGTTTCACTCTTCTCCATGTTGACATACTGTTTACCTAGTGTACCTGTTGTTTCTAACATACAGTTAACACACTTCTTGAAAATTAGCCCTCTGTAGCTGTGTGTTTATTTCTGAATCCTCTTGTAGTTTGTTGATTTTTTTTGTGTGTGTCTGTTTTTTGTGCCAATACCATGCTGTTTTTGTTACCACGTCTCTGTAGTACAATTTGAGAAAAGGTGTTGTGCTGCCTAGAACATTGCTCTTTATGCTTAGGATTTATTGGGCCATTTGGAATCCTTTCATATGATTTGGGGGGTTTATAGTTCTGTAAGAATGGAATGGAGTTTTGATGGGAATTGTGTTGAAACTGTAACTTTGTCCTTGGTAGTGGAGCAGCTTTTATAACATCAGTTCTTCCAATCCATGAGTACAAGAAGTCCTTCCATCTTCTGATGTCCAAACATTTCCATACCAGTCTCTGACTAGGTGTTTGTTTACTTGTTGGAGCTATTAATTGGATTTTCCCCTTGATTTTTTTTCTTGGCAAATTCATTATTGGTACCTGTAGAAGAGCTGCTGATTTATCCACATTGGTTTTGTATCCTAACACTTTACTAAACATGTTTATTAGTTCTCAGAGTTTTCTGGTGGAGTCTTAGGGTCTCATGCATTGAAGCTTGTCACCAGCAAAGTAGGCATACTTTGACTTTTCCCTTTCCTATTTGTACCCTTTTTTTTATTTATTTATTTATTTATTTATTTATTTATTTATTTATTTATTTTGTTCCAGAGGTAAAACTCTCAATCCAGATAATAATGTCTGCTAGTTTCTGTGGTCCCTTCCAAGCTCTCGGAGAACTTAGGGTGTTTGTGGGAGACATCTAGTTCTTGGCTGTTCTGTTAACACTAGCCCACTCAGCCATCATCATGTCCATTCTTGGGTCTTGCCCAGCACTCTTCAATCACATGAGAAAACACCCTGCATGCCTAACAATTTGCTGCCTTCTTCCTTGTTGGCACATGGTCTCTATCCTAAAACTCCAGTCATTGCTTAGGACCCCCTACCTCCCATGATCACACTTGGCTTTGGAAATCTCTGAGGCTCTCTAAGGCCAACTCCACCCTAGCATGCTGTAAAGATGCCTTTGCTCTCTGTTCCCATCTTCTGATTTGAGGGTTCTGTCCTTCTTACTAGATGACAAATAAAAGCAGGGATTGTGTTAAATCGCCTTCCTGCTCTCTTGTTTGTTTGTGGGCCTGGTAGACGAGAGACTAGAAGCCCCTCTCCTCAACGCCTGATGGGCGAGTGTCGGTCAGTCCTACCTTGCTCTGTACTTGGCATTAGCTACTTTTCTCAGAGTTGCAATCAAATGTCTGATGGGAAGCAGCCTAAGACAAGACAGGCTTGTCTTGATTCACAATTCCATCGTGACACAGAAGGCATGCTGACGAGAGTGTGCGGCAGCTTGCCCCCCTGCATCCAGGTTCAGAAAGCAGAGTGAGGAGGGGAAGTGAGGCTGGCCTCAAGGCCTGCCCCAGTTGTCCACTTCCTCCAGCTAGGCCCCATGTCAAGGCCCATTACAGCTGGAGAGAAAGTGTTCAAACACATGTGTTAGGATTCTACCCTCACTGCAGTTCAGGGTCTTACATCATCAGTGTGTGCTGGTGACTATGTACGCACCTTAAAAGCTGGACACAGGCTACACCCTCTCTCTCTGCTCTCTTTCTCCCCCTCCCCCACCTCCCCAGGCCTGGTCACCTCTACCTCACCCTTTCCCTCCTAATAAAGCTCTGAAAACTAACACTGGGTCCTGTCGTGACCGCGCACCACAACCAGCACCGTTTATCATCCTTTCATTGGTGCCGTGACTCGGATAGGAAATTCTGCTCCCTCAGTGTCTGGGGCTGAGCATTGTGGGAAACCTATACTGAGGACCTGCGACTGCCCGCCTCGCTTTTTCATTTGCTCAGCCACAGGATGGCTCTGCACACACCACATGTGCCACCAAGGCTGGTGAGTTCCCCACCGTTTCCTGCGACTGCAGCCTGAGCTCTATTCCTCACGCCAGACCCCCTGGGGGTCCTCATGCTGCGTTTGCTCCCAGCCCTTACCCCTCTCTTGTCAAAGCAGGGAGTAACGCGTGCTGATTCATAGATCCTTCTCCAACCTGGGGGATGCCTGGGACTGGAGTCTGATCCCATTTCATTATTTTAATTTTAAATTTTTCTCTCTCAGCACTGCAGCCATAAGACATGGGGCAGATACCAGTAAATTTGGCTGTTTCAACCCCAATATTTCACTGGAATTACCTAACTTCTGCCAGCAAACGGGCAAACAAAGAGTTACCTTATCCCCAAGCTTTCTACCAAAACTCTGAATCCTTCTCCTTCTCCATTTCTGATTCTTTCTCTGCCATTTGTAACCACTTCTGTCTATCTGACTTCCACTCTCCAGTATTGGGTGGGCTTTCCAGTATTGGGTAGGCTCTCCAGTATTGGACAGGCTGCTTCTGCCCAACCCTGGCTCTCACTTTAACTCACCTTAACTTCCCCCACTCGGTTCTCAAACTGCCCTGAGAAGCACAGATGGGTGGTTCGGAAAGCTGGCTGGATCCATGCAAATAAGTTTACAGTAATCAGGATGGCTCTTTAGCCAGAGATCAGTTCACACCCTGCCTCCTGGTCTTCCTAAAGCTGTCTTCAAGCCAGCAGACATAAAAAAAAAAAAAAAAAAAAAAAAAAAAAAAGGTTAAAGACATAGAGTAAAATCCATCTCTTGGCCCCCAGACCTACCTGACATAGGGCTAAAAATTAACCATCTGGAGAACAAGGCTCCTGATCCCACAGGCAGAAGTTTCAGCTGTGGCATTTAAGGTGTGCCAGGGGAGAGATTTAAAAAAAAAAAAAAAAAAAAAAAAAAAAAGCCCAAGAACAGATTTGCCAAGTGCTGGCACAAAGCTGCTGGGTCCCTGTTTTAAGTGTGGGGTGGGGGTGGGGGACCAGGGGATTAAAAAAAAGGCCTTGCAGGCTAGTGCATGCCCTGCCAGGCCATCAATTGAGCCTTGTTTAAAGTGCTGCCTAGAAAGACAACCAGGCACCCAGGCACCAAGAGGCAGGGGGACAGACAAAGACCTCCAGCAGACCTAGGCTTGGCCACAGGCTCGTTTGCAGGGAACCCAGAACGCAGCATGGAAGCAATCCATTTCTTTCCTTCTGGACACCAGAGCCACTAACCTGGTCCTGGGAGTTTTGGGGTCTCCTCTCCTCATTTCCCTATTGTCAGGGTAGGGAGGACAGCCTTACCCACCTCACCAGATTTAATTGTACTTTCAGGATTACTTAAATGGGAAAAGATTTTCCAGCTAAGGTAGGAGCTTTCATTTCATTGCCACCTCCATGTGTCTCACTCCAGACCTGTCAGAAGTGTTTCTCCTCCTCATGCACACAGACAGGGTCCTGATCTCTGCCTTGTCCCTAATCCCAAAAGAATGAGTTCTCACCCCATAAGCTTTTCTCTTCCCAGTTCCCTCTTCTAATTAACTGATCAGCTGTGGTTACAGGGCCACCACAGAGCTGGAGTCCAGGGATCATCAAGTAAGAAACTGTAACAGCTAAAAGGTATTTATACCCCCAGACCCAAAAGTGTCTGGGCTCTGCAAAAACAGACTTTAATATAACCATCTATTGCTGTTAAATGCTCTCAACAATTGATCACCTGTGTCTCCTGGATGCTAAACTAGTAAAGGAAACAGGTGCCTTAAATAGTCTGTCTCTGATAAAACTTAAAAACATGTTCCAATCTCTCTGTCTCTCTCATTAACACTAACCAATATAAGCAGAGTACTAAACACCACAATGGTCACTAATTTTCTCATGGCTGCTTCTTAACATGTTCGAAAATTTTCCCCAAGCTCCAGAAACAAGCTTAAATTCATCTGGACAGGCCAGATCTACTTCAGATAAGTGCCAACTCCCCTGGTCTGTGAACACTCCAAAGAAAATAAAAGTAATAATGATTTTTGTCTCCTAAGCTTTCTCTGTCTCACCAGCATCCTGTCAGACACAAAAGCAGTCAGAGTTCCACAAGGCAGCAGGACAGCCCACCATCCCAGGGCAGCCCACCATCCCAGGGCAGCCCACCATCCCAGGACAGCCCACCATCCCAGGACAGCCCACCATCCCAGGGCAGCCCACCATCCCAGGGCAGCCCACCATCCCAGGACAGCCCACCATCCCAGGACAGCCCACCATCCCAGGACAGCCCACCATCCCAGGGCAGCCCACCATCCCAGGCGCCTGTCTACTTCAGAAGCTCCCTTTCCTGTGCCCCCCAAGAGCCAACCGACGCCCACCAAGTCAGCTGGAAGCAGTTTTTCCGGGAGAAACGACGCCCCTATTCCTATTCACTCAGTTTTTTATAATAAGTAAAAGTCTTGAACGTTAGGATTCTGCCCTCACTCCAGTTCAGGGTCTTGAGTCTTACATAATCAGTGTATGCTGGCAACTATGTATGTGCCTTAAAAGCCAGATGCAGACCCCACCCTCTCTCTGCTCTCTCCACTCTGCTCTCTCTCCCTCTGTCTCCCCCATCCCCCAGGCCTGGCCCCCTCTTCCCCACTTTCCCTCCTAATAAAGCTCTGAGAACTAACTCTGGGTTCCATCATGACTGTGATCTTTACATGAGGTAACCAGCGTTGTGCGCCACAGCCAGCCCCTCGCGCGACAGCCAGCCCCACAACCAGCGTTGTTTACCGTCCTTTCAACATGAGCCTAGGAGCATTTCAAACTCAAACCGTGACACCCGCTTTCTCCCATCATGTGCCAGTCTGTCTTCATAGCTCAACTGAAGTTCAGTGGGTATGTTATAGAGAAAGAACAGGGATTTTAGAGTGTGACTATCTTCTTTTGAGGATTGTCATATTCCAGGAATTCAGCTGTGCATCCCTAGGATAATGGCATCCCGCTGCCTCGGGGTTCTCTCTAGCCACTGGTGCCAGTTGCTTGCCTGTGTCAAAGGAGATGCCAGGGTGTTGGTGTCTTTCAGCATAGCTTTCTATCAATGACTAACAGGAGTTGGGGAATGCTGAATCCTTTGCATGGCTCCAGAAACCTGACCTGACTGGAGGCAGTGAGGGAATGAAGAGACGAAAACAGACAGGCAGACAGAAAGACAGACATGGAGAAACAGCTGGGGTCACATGGACTAAACTCTTGGTGGAGAAGTCTTAGCACCCCAGAAGCTCAGCATGTTTATTATACAGAGTTGCACAGGATTCTAGGGCTCTTTCATGCAGCTGAACAAGGAGGCAGGTAATTATACACAGATGAACAAGGGGGCGGGTCATTATACACAGATGAACAAGGGGGGGATTATTATACACAGATGAACAAGGGGGGATTATTATATACAGATGAACAAGGGGGCAGGTCATTATACACAGATGAACAAGGGGGCGGGTTATTATACACAGATGAACAAGGGGGGGATTATTATACACAGATGAACAAGGGGCGGGTCATTATACACAGATGAACAAGGGGGGGGTTATTATACACAGATGAACAAGGGGGCGGGTTATTATACACAGATGAACAAGGGGGCGGGTTATTATACACAGATGAACAAGGGGGCGGGTTATTATACACAGATGAACAAGGAGGAATGTTATTATACACAGATATACAAGGAGGCAAGTTAGTATATGCAGATAAGCAAAGGGGCAGGGCTCATGGTATACAGCTTGATCAGGGGTTTAGTCAATCTTGGTGGGAACAGTGTCTGTAGCGGAGCAGCTTCAGGCCATAAATATCCATGAGGAGAAAGCTACAGTGGACATTCTGTTTACACTGCCAACAAGCCAATTCCTCCACAGGTCTGATGCTAACGTCCTTGACAGAGCTGGGCCCTGTACTCGTTCTCTCGGGACTTTGCTCACCCAGGGCTTCCCACAGGTGAAAGCATAGCCCAGCTTACCTGTAGGTAAGATGGCAGCTCTGAGGCGTGTGCTTATACTGGTGTAGCTGGTTCCTCCGGGAGATTAGGTACCAGCAGTGACAGCCCCTTTCATTCTTCTCTCATCCCTTCTTAGTCCCCGCCAGACAAGCCGTGTGTATTGAGTCCTTGTCTCAGGGTCCTTCTTGGAGAACACAAGAGACAGAATGGCCAAGCTCCTGAGATGCTCTACTGGTTTGGATTGGCCTGCTTTAGGAAGTCAGCTGGAGAAGCCGCAGGGGAAGGTGTTGAGGGAAGAAGGGATGAGTATAAGGATCACCATGAGTGAGGATGAAGACACGTGCCCAGGGTTTCTTGATTGCGCAGGAACGCCTTCAAAGTGTTTGGTACTAGGTCCAGATTGCCTCCTCCTACACACAAAACTAAGGCAGCATTTTCTAGAACGTGCATGCAGACACCTTTTGAAGGTCAAATAATCTGAACAGTGGTAAGAATTTTTAAGAATTTATTTTTATTTATGTGTATGTGTTTGTATTTGTGTGAATGTGTGCCATGTAAGTGCAGGTACCTGCAAGGGGCCAGGAGAGGGCATCAGATCCCCTAGAGATGGAGTGATAGATAGTTATGATTAGCCAGATGTGTTGCTGGGAACCAAACTTGGATCCTCTGCAAGAGAAGCAAGTGCTCTTAACTGCCATGCATTCTCTCCAGTCCCATCAAAGCAAGAACTTTTGCATCTAGATAGTTGTCAAACAGTTGAGTGTGTGTGTGTGTGTGTGTGTGTGTGTGTGTGTGTATAACAAGTCAAGATCTTGTTAAGTAAATTATGACAAATGTATCTACTAAATGGAATAGTATGTGTGCTTTAAATGCACATTTCATAAACATGAAAAACGTGAATAATACAGGCACATCAAAGATATTTTAAAAATCCGACCATGGGAGTAAGGGTCTGCCTCTATACACTGCTGTTGACAGTCCTAAATTCCTGCAGGAGTGGTGAAGTCTAAAGAGAAGCCTGGAAGGGGGTAGAATTGCAGGGTGGGTGTTCAAGCATGCTGAAAGGAACAATACAAACCTGTACACACATCTCAGTCTGAGGAAACACAATGGAACAAAGGAGCGGCTCTCCGCCCTCACTCTGCCCTCCCACTTCCTGCCACCCCGTCTGTCTGCACCCTGCCTGCAATAAAGCAACATCAGGATGTCCACCACTGTGTGCACCACACTAAAGGCCATGCACATGGGTTAGAGTGTTCCACACATGCTCTGGGAAAGACCTCAAAATCCCTCTGTAGTGGTTCGGAAGAAAATATTCCCCATAGCAAGTGGCACTAATAAGAGGTGTGGCCTTGTTGGAGGAAGTGTGTCACTTTGGGGGTGGGCTTTGAGGTCTCATACTCAAGCTATGCCCAGTGACACAGTTCACTTCCTGTTGCCTGTGGGTCAAGATGTAGGACTCTCAGCTACTTCTCTTGCACCATGTCTGCCTGCACATTGCCATGTTCCACCACGGCAATAGTGGACTAAAACTCTGAAACTGCAAGCCACACCAGTTAAATGCTTTCTGTTATAAGAGTTGCCATGGTCATGGTGTCTCTTCACAGCAATAGAACACTAAGACACTCCCCTGCCTTTTCTTTTTCAAATATAGAAACAATACAACCTGACTGTGATCCTTCAGGTATCAGGTAGAACTAAATCCCTATTGCTAAATTCAGGGCCTGGGGCACAAAATTGCCCCATTGTGTGCGGTGGAGAAGTGATTTACATCTGAGACAGTACTAGGGGAGGGCACAACTGCAGGAAGTCAGGAAGAAAGCCTCTCTAACCCATGCTGTGCCAGCTCCTGGTGTGGCCGCCTGCAAGGTGCCCCTGGTCTCGGCTTGTTTAATTATGTATTGATGCAAAGGTAGACTTGCCACCGAATATGGAACAAAGGCTTGGCCTTTCCTCACATTCAAGTCAGTCCTCAGCTAGAACAACACACAAGCCCCAAACAGGAATTCCAGCTGCGCGAGGCACCTTGCTGTGTGCCTAGCACATTCTAGGCCTGAGAAGCTTTGAACGGGGTGAGTGGGCTGGTTTCCATATCCAGCTCTTAGCTATTTCCATTACGGGGAGTTACTCAAGGACTGAATGTTCCCTTTGAACCAGGAAATGCGTGTGTGTTCCCACATAGACCCTTGGTGTAGTGTGTGGGGTGTAAAAAGAAGAACATCCTAAGAATTATTCTTCATGTTATTATATCTGCATATCTCCTAGCACATTATTATGCAGAATACTAATGATATGACAAAAAATTATCAATAATAACTTGAGACATGAAGTCAGAATTAGAATTGCATAGAATTTCTCTAGTACACTTTGGGGCATGTCCTGGCTTCCTTCCACTGGCCTTAAGAAGCTCTCTCCATCACAAAATGACCTGTAATCTCCTCTGGGTCTAATTCTCCTCAGACTATAATTCTAAAGCTTTAAGGTTCAATTAAAATCAAATTGAAAATGCATTTTAGGTTTAATGGCTAGATCATCCACTTATGCTAAGAGTGTTAGTATTTCTACGTGCTGTGGACTACACGGCTTGGCTCCAGAATCCCAGAAACCAACTAGGGCCACGAGGGAAGGAAGGAAGAACAGACACATAGACACATACACAGAAAAGCTGGGGCCAGGTGAGCTGTGCATACTCTATGGAGTGTACCTACTGTGCCACGGCCTGGAACTATGTACAGATTGGGGGGAATGTTGGCTAGTCTTGGTAGAAGGTCTCAGGGGGGTTGTCTATCTCAGGCTGTGATCATCTAGGATGAGGAAGCTGAGATGCTGGGGTTTGCACACACTGGTAAATCATTTATAAACACTCAGACCAGAGGAAAGCTTTGCTATCCTGTGAGTGTCACCCTAGGGCAAGGCTTTGCCACTCCTGTGGGGCTGAGGCATTGAGGTTGTTGACATGGCTGTGCCCATGTCAAACAGAACACATTCACTCAGGACCACCCAGTCTTCGCACTTTCATTCAAGCTTTCCTCTGCTCCCTACATCTAGAAGAGATTATTTTAAGTTTTAATTTTTGGAGATGGTATCTCATGTAGTGAAGGCTGACCATGGATTTCTAATCCTGTTGCCTCTGCCTCCCAAGTGCGAAAATTACAGGTGTGTACCAACCTATTATATATATATATAACTGGAATTGATCACAGGTCACGTGAAAGGAAAGTATTCTACTACCCAGCTACATCCTCAGCCTCTAGAAGATTTTCTTAGTTTTATTTCCTGAGCAGAGCTTAGCCTTTATACTGAAATTACTTACTTCAACAATTACTGTCTATCGTATGTCAGGCTCTGTGATGGGCACCGAATATTAATATACATTCAAAGAACTGAGTGAGGAGAAAAACCTGTTGGCTTATCAGGAAAATTAATGAGCATCCTAACAGTGGACTCCTAGAAACCATGGGGAACACTCAGGAAATGTGGAAGATGCCTGGAAAAGGAATGTCCAAATAAGGGGCAGTGGGATGGCTTTGTCTTTTTCTTCCTTTCTGGAGAATGAATAGGGGAAGATCCTTCTAGAAAAGTGAGGAAACACTGAAAGGATGTTTGGGAAACTTCAAAGCATTAAGTGGCATTAGCACACAAAAAGCAAAGGGAGCAGCGGGGGTGGGGGGCTAAGAGAACCCCAGAGTCCGTCCGACAGCTGTCCGTTGATATCAAGACATCACACCTCTTCTAAAGCGCGGTGAGAGAGGGACCATCAGCCCGTTTCTAATGCAATGTTTAATTAATTCTTTGAGAAGTTCTGCCTGCATACAATGTATTTGATCAAATCCACGCCTCACTCCTCCCCCTAACTTGTCACACCCTCTCCCCACCCCTCCCAGAGTCACAAGCTCTTTTCTCTTGTTTGTAATCCACCGAACCCATCTGGTGCTGCCCATCACATGTGGGTGCCCCGCCATCACTGGAGCATGCTTGACCTACGAGGGGTCGCACCCTTAAAGAAAACCTCCTCTCCACCCCCAGCGGCCATCAGTCGCTCCCCAGCCAGGGCCGAGGCTCCTATAGACACTGTTTTTATAGACGAGAGTGAGACTCGGGGGTCCCGTGACCTGCTGACCTAGCAGGTGCATGAACTGAGGTTTAATCCTGCTGAAACAGGGGTCTCATCAACGCTGCCCCTTTGTTTCTGTTTAGAAGATGGTGTTAGAACCCCTGGATTTGCAGATGGTTGAGAGCCACCATGTGGCTTCCAGGAATTGAACCTGGCTCCTTTGGGAATGTGCCCAGTGCTCTTAACCACCGAGCCATCTCTCCAGTCCAGCATTTGTGTTTATATCCCAGAACTTTCTGGGTTGTGTCCCCAGCAGGTATCTGACAACATATCTGTTTTAAATCTAAATATTCTCATCTACAAGGCCAGCAAAGAGAGCTGGTACAGGAATGCGGCTGTTTGATGTCACCGTTCCTCTCTGATCTACATCGGAAGGAGTACACGTCAACCATTATTTCCACCAGACTCAGTGGTCTGCATTCAGAAGAGTTCTAGGGCTAACTTTGAGCCCCAGGAAGTAACTGGCTAGTCACACTACAGCCCCACGAACACCTGGATACGTCCTGCAGGTGTTTCACGGGGTCTGGCATAAAGAGGGAGTCTTGAGGAAGCTGTTCATTTGGAATTTTAGTATGTTTATTTTAAAGGATGCTTCTGAAGGACTGGAAAGCTCTTACTGGTTGTAGAGGACCAGAGTTAGGTTCCTGGGTATGTGACACAGTCTTCTGACTTCTGTGGACACATGGACAAACATGCGCACACACACACACACACACACACACACACACACACACACACACACACACGTGAGTGCATGCGCACATGCATGCATGCACATACATAAATGTGTCTTAAAAAAAAAAGATACGTCAATCATCTGAACTTCCTCTGACCTTTTGTTCTTCCAGTACCACTGTGTGTTGGGGAGAGCCAGCCTGGTAGAATGGAAACCTCCTTAAGGTTTAAACTTGCAATCCAAGAGCCTGAGTTGGGTCACTCAGGACAATTGGGAGATTGAGCAAGAATCCATCTCTTTTGAATGACTGATCTGTGCAGCAGAGCAGTTCAAAGGACAGACTCGGGTTAGACTTCAGAACTTAAATCCCACCTTTGCTGTTTGCTCCCATGGGTGTGATGCTTCGGTTTTCCTCTCTCTGGATAAGGAGATTAAAGGTGATCGCAACCGCTGCCTGGCTGTGGGGTAGACTCTTGGTGATGCTGTTGCCTTTGAGTGCCTCATACTGCTGGAAGCAACCCTCATCAATAGTCCTGGAAGTAATCCTCATCAATAGTCCTGGAAGTAACCCCTCATCCATAGTCCTGGAAGTAACCCTCATCAATAGTCCTGGAAGTAACCCTCATCAATAGTCTTGAAAGTAACCCTCATCAATAGTCCTGGGAGTAACCCTCATCCATAATCCTGGAAGTAACCCTCATCAATAGTCCTGGAAGTAACCCTCATCAATAGTCTTGAAAGTAACCCTCATCAATAGTCCTGGGAGTAACCCTCATCAATAGTCCTGGAAGTAATCCCTCATCCATAGTCCTGGAAGTAACCCTCATCAATAGTCTTGAAAGTAACCCTCATCAATAGTTCTGGGAGTAACCCTCATCCATAATCCTGGAAGTAACCCTCATCAATAGTCCTGGAAGTAATCCCTCATCCATAGTCCTGGAAGTAACCCTCATCAATAGTCTTGAAAGTAACCCTCATCAATAGTCCTGGGAGTAACCCTCATCAATAGTCCTGGAAGTAACCCTCATCAATAGTCCTGAAAGTAATCCCTCATCAATAGTCCTGGAAGTAATCCCTCATCCATAGTCCTGGAAGTAATCCCTCATCCATACTCCTGGAAGTAACCCCTCATCCATAGTCCTGGAAGTAACCCGTCATCAATAGTCCTGGAAGTAACCCCTCATCAATAGTCCTGGAAGTAATTCCTCATCCATACTCCTGGAAGTAATCCCTCATCCATACTCCTGGAAGTAACCCCACATCCATAGTCCTGGAAGTAACCCCTCATCCATAGTCCTGGAAGTAACCCCACATCCATACTCCTGGAAGTAACCCCAATAAACTCACTGGTCCATCAGTTTGGACTCTGTTGATACTGATCCCTATCTAAGGTGAGGAGACATTACCTCTTTCCAGCAATAGTGTCACACAGCACTGGCATGGACTTCTGTACAATATCATATGCTGGAGTGCATTGTGCCATCATACAGACCTGCAGGAGGCAGGCCTCCACTCCAGCTTTGCTTGGCACAACCCATGTGGTAGGTAGTGTCCTCTGTGCTATGGGTGCTGTAAAGAAAACAGGGTGAGCAACTCATCGTGAGCAAGCCAGTAAGCAGCGCTCCTGCAAGGCCTCTGTTTCAGTTCCTGCCTCCTTGAGTTCCTGCCCTGAGTTCCCTGGATGATTGACTCTAAGTTATATGATGAAATAAACCCTTTCCTTCCCAGATTGCTTCAGGGCATGGTGTTTATCACAGCAATAGAAACACTAACTAAGACACCTTGAAAATCTTGTGATTAGTTCTGGCTATGCCAAATTTGTAATGGGAAGGTCTTTCTAAAATAACAGAATGGTTAGAAAGTATCTGGATTATGCAAATAAAAAGCAGGCACTGGGGAGTATTTCCACGGTAGAGCATGTACTAGCATGTCTAAGGTCCTGGGTTCAACTCCTAATAACAAAGTCAGTCAACAAAAATAGAAATCAAAATACTATTTCATAAGTTTAGGAGTTAAGATGTAGACAATGATCTCTACTGTTCCTGTTTAGTTTTCTGTGATAAAACACCGACCAGAAGCAATTTAGGGAGGAAAGTTTTCATTTGGCTTACAAGTTACAGTCTATCATTGAGAGAGGCCAAGGCAGGAACTGAAGCAGAGACCTTGGAGGAACACTGCTTACTGGCTTGCTCAGCTACCTTTCTTACACAGTTCAAGCCTACTTGTCCTGTGTGTGTGTGTGTGTGTGTGTGTGTGTGTGTGTGTGTGTGTGTGTGTACATGTGTGTGTGTACCAGGCACCTACCTGGGCTGGGCCCTCCTGCATCAATCAGCAATTCATAAAATGTCCCCAAATACGTGGTCATAGGCCAACCTGAGTAATTCTTCCGCTGAGGTTCCTGTTCCCACATGACTCTAGGTTTGTGTCACGATGACGGCTGAAGCTATGATGTACCTTGGTAAAACACTTTCTTGTGCTCCCACACTGCCTCCTGTACACATTACTCCTTTCAACAACAGTCAGAACTCTTGTTTCTTCCACGTAATAAGTTGGGTTATGAGAGGCACAGGAATACAGAGAGTGAGCACTGACCTACCATGACAAGAATCCCAAGACTGCTTGCTGCCTACGGGCTCTGGGCTCCTCACCTCTCTAAATAAACTACACTGTCCTCATCTTTGAGATGAAATACTAACATGTATATCCAGTTGTTGAATAGTGTCCAGTTACTGAATGGCTTAGAAGAAGATTAACTACTGGGTTCCATGTTTGGGAGATGGTAAGTCCTCAAAATAATGCTTAGTACTAAACATAATGTTGCTTTGACCAAACAAATTCCAGATGGTTCCATAACTTGTAACCATTTTCCACCTCCTGAAAATCCTCAGCCAGTCCGTGAAGATCAACTGCCTGGAAGAAGAGCACGGGATGACTCTATCAAGCGTTCACTGAGCAGGGCCTGTGCGCATGCGCATGGGAAGACGGGCAGGAGGATGGACTCCTGCCTTGCTTGGCTCAGAACTGGAGCAGTGAACTAAGCTGACACAGGTCACAACTGCCAGGCACATGCTCCCTCGCTGATAACAGTTGCCTAGCAACAATTTGGAGCCATAACAGAGTGACCAGGAACACAGAGCTCAACTCTCTCAAGCAGAATTTCTTCTTGTTAAACTTTATTTTACTTATAATAGGGGGCATGGGATGTCCCACGTGTCACAGTGAATGTGTGGAGTCAAAGGACAACGTTTGGGAGTTAATCCCCTCCTCCCATTATGGTTTCCTGGGATTGAACTTGGACTCTCAGGCTTGCACGTTTACCTGCTGAGCCATCTCACTGGCCCTCAAACAGAATTTCTTGCACAGTATGTAGTGCCTTCCAGGCCAGACTGAGCTACTAGACCCTGTCTCACAAAAACAGGGGCTGGGGATAGACTTCAGGGGCCGAACATTTGTCTGCCGCGCTTAAGGACCTAAGTCTGGAAGAATAACAAAAACAAAAGTCTGCCGTAGGAGTCAATGCAAACGTGAAGGCACAGTGACACACGTGTCTGGGATGAGCAAGACCCTGGTGTTACACCTGTCTGGGATGTACGAGACCCTGGCGTTACACATGTCTGGGATGTGCGAGACCCTGGTGTTACACATGTCTGGGATGTGCGAGACCCTGGTGTTACACATGTCTGGGGTGTGCGAGACCCTGGTGTTACATCAGTCTGGGGTGTGCGAGACCCTGGTGTTACACATGTCTGGGATGTGCGAGACCCCTGGCGTTACATCAGTCTGGGATGTGCGAGACCCTGGTGTTACACATGTCTGGGATGTGCGAGACCCTGGTGTTACACATGTCTGGGATGTGCGAGACTGTTGCTGGAGGGCTTCTCTCCAGGTTCCCCAAGCCCCGCAGTCCCACAATCCACTTATAAAATAATCACTCAGACGCTTATATCACTTATAAACTGTATGGCCGTGGCAGGCTTCTTGCTAACTGCTCTTTTATCTTAAATTAACCCATTTCTATAAATCTATAGCTTGCCACGTGGCTGGTGGCTTACCGGCGTCTCTACATGTTCTTCTCCTGGCGGTGGCTGCAGTCTCTCTCCTCCTTCTTCCTGTTTCCCCAATTCTCCTCTCTCTTTGTCCCGCCTATACTTCCTGCCTGGTCATTAGCCATCAGTGTTTTATTTATATAGAGTGATATCCACAGCACGAGACCCCTGGCGTTACATCAGTCTGGGATGTGTGAGACCCTGGTGTTACACATGTCTGGGGTGTGCGAGACCCTGGTGTTACACATGTCTGGGATGTGCGAGACCCTGGTGTTACATCAGTCTGGGATGTGCGAGACCCCTGGCGTTACACAGAAGTCTTTGGACTTGTGTCAGCCTGCTGACTGCCTTGTGGACTAGTATACTCGCCAGAACATGCAGTGTGAGTAACAGTTGAACAGGGGGCTAGAGTCCGGGTACCAGACAGTCTGGATCGGCCGATGAAGCAGCTGGTGGTTAAGAAGGCCATGAGTGAAGAGGGAGGGCTTAGTACCAAGAAGGAATCCCAGGAAAACAATCTCAAGGGCAAAAGCAAAGCCAGTATTCTTGGTTTTGGTAATTCATCTGTTCATTTCATTTAAAAAAAAAAATCTCTGACTTTCCTATCAGGCATAGCAGCACACGGGTGTAAATCTAGCCAGGCATGGCGGCACATGCATGTAGTTCTAGCCAGGCATGGTGGCACACGCATGTGATTCTAGCACCCAGAGTGTTGTGGTCTGAAGACAAGCCTGGAGGAACCCTGCTCACCGGCTTGCTCCCTCTGGCTTGCTCAGCTGCCTTTCTTTCCCAGCCCGAGACCATTGGCTCCCTCTTGGGAAAGATGTACCAGGCACACAGTCTGGGGCTCCTACATCAGTTTGCAAATACATAAAAATGAGAATGATTCTGTCTCAAAACCAACCAGCCAAAAATGTGTGACTCAGGGGCTGAGGACATAGTTCAGTCAGTAAAGTACTTGCTTTGCAAGCACAAGGGGACTGAGTTCGATCCCCAGAAGCTACATGAGAAGTCAGTCACCTCTGGCCTCTGGCGGCACATGCTTGTAATCCGTGGGGAGGAGGCAGAGACAGGCAGACTCCTGGGGTTGCTGGCCAGCCAGTCTCACCTTCTCGGCAAGTTCCAGGCCAGTAAGAGAACTTGTCCCCAAAGCAACAAACAAGTAACAACAAAAAACTGGAAAAAAAGATAACGGGCCAGTCAGTGAGATGGCTCAGTGGGTAGAGAGGTGCCTTGCACCTGCCAGCAAGCTGGCACCCTGAGTTGATCTCTGGGGTTTAGATGAAGAGAACTGACTCCGAAACTATCCGCTAACCTCACACACACACTGTGGTAGGCATAGCCCCCAAATAAAAACAATAAATGTTACAATTTTTTAAAAAGTGGACCATGCCTGAGGAATAGCATCTGAGGCAGACTTCATGCATACACACGCAGGAGCTCTCTCTCCTCTCTCTCTCTCTCTCTCTCTCTCTCTCTCTCTCTCTCTCTCTCTGTGTGTGTGTGTGTGTGTGTGTGTGTGTCTTTCTGTCTTGCCTTCATTTCTCTTCAGGTGAAGAAGCGATCTTTGGTCATCACAGCATATATGATCCAGCCTCAGGTGACCCAGTGGTACAGCACATACAGTGTCTGATAGAAGTCTGGGCATCATCAAACCTCATTCAGGCACTGATCCAGATGCCATGTACTCACCACATGAACAATGCTGTTATGCTACTTAGCCTTCAACACTCAGATCCTCATTTATAATAGGGAAACAAAACATTTCACGGCTTGGTTGTAGGGGCTACTGTGGAATGACCTGTGGAACATCCACAGATTCTTTCTCCACATGTGGTAGCTCCTCACAGTTGCTAAAAGCTGCCCATCTCAGCTCCAGAGGAACTCCCACTTCTGGGAAGGGAAGGGAGGCTGGGCAGTTTGAACAGCCTCACCTCCACACAACCCCCATTCTAAGGGTTTAGGGTAGAGTTGGGCACTGTCACTGGGCCTTAGGGAACATGGCAGGTGTCCCTGCTTCCTACAGCTACACCTTGGGAACATCCAGGGGTGAGGAGCTGGAAAGTGAACCTCATCACGCACTCCCATCTCATGCAGAGCTCTAGAATTATCTTAGCTGACCTCTTGGCCTCTGGCTTTGCATTTTAGATACACAGCCCCTGGCTGCTGGCAGAAAATTCAAGGTGCTCAGAGCAGCGGTGTACTCTGTCATGATGATTCTCTTCTGTCCTTCTGGTCCTACCTGGCCACAGTGGAAATCTTGGTACCACACTGGACCCCAGTTTCAAGTTCATTTTATACTAGCCAACTTCCTGGTTTGCTATTGTCTCTCTGTTGAATGAAACAAAAAGGATAATGCTCACATAAGCCATGTCTAAAGGATATTGTTATAAAATGAAACTCTTTTAAATACTTTAGGACCAAATAAACAAACCAACATCAAACAAACACCCACACCAGTAAAAGCTAAATTGAAAAGAAAGGGAAAAAAAAGAAAGCCAAATCCAGGTTGGGTAGCAGGCTGTGGTCAGCTCTGCAGGTGACTAGAAATGCTAAGAAATAAAGTGCAGAAGAGTGTACCTGGAGTGGCTGACTTCTCTGGTGAGGATTGATAAGGAGCCCTTCCTAGCCTGTGGTAAAAGGCAGCAAGCAAGAGTCTGGATTCCACTGATCAGCAGACCTCAGGCCGGGAGCTGTACCATTCACGCATATGCACCCCTATGCTAGCCTGTTAAAGAACACGTTCTCTGTGTCTCAGTTACCTTTCTTTCCCATGTTGGTGGACTAGTGTATCTCAGAACAAGACACTGTGACAGTCTGAATGTAAGTGGCCCCCATAAGCTCATAGGTAGTGGCACTATTAGGAGGTGTGGCTTCCTTGGAGTGGGTATGGCCTTGTTGGAGGAAGTGTGTCTCTGTGGAGGCGGGCTTTGAGGTCTCATATATGCTCAACCCATGCCCAGTGCCTCAGTTCATTTCCTGTTGCCTTTGGATCAAGATGTGGAACTCTCAGCCCCTCTCCAGCACCATGTCTGCCTGCATGCTGCCATGCTTCCCACCATGCTGACAATGGACTAAACCTCTGAACTGTAAGCCAGCCCCAATTAAATGTTTTCTTTTATAGGAGTTGCCATGGTCATGGTGTCTCTTCACAGCAATAGAAACCCTAACTAAGATAGACACCTAGGTAGTAGCTCTGCTTTTGGTAATCTATGGTGACAGACAAATTACTTAGTTTTCTAACCTCAGTTCTCCCATCTGTAAAGAAACATATTCCAAAGGGTTGTTCCTGAGGTGGAGAGATGGATGGGTCCCAGTTCAGTGCTTGCTTCGCTAGCGTGAGGACCTCAGTTTGGATCCCTATCAGCCCTTCACTTGCCGCAGTGTCTGGTACACTCTATTGGTGTTATATACACTTAATGCAAAGAACCAGGCAAAGCAGAACATACCCATAATTCCTGCAGTGAGGAGGGAGAGATGGAGGGATCCCTGCATCTCACCTGACCAACTAGTCTAGTCCAATTGGCGAGCTCCGGGTTCAGTGAGAGACTCTGTGTCAAGACACAAGTGGAGAGCAGCTGTACTATGTGGGCTAGTTTTGTATATTTACACTCGACACAGCCTAGAGTCATTTTGGAAGAGGAAACCTCAATTATGAAAATGCCCCTTCCCTCCAGACTGACCCGTGGGCCAAGCCTATGTGGCATTACTTGATTGTTGATTGCTGTGGGTGTGTCCACCCCACAAGGGTGGTGGCACCTCCTGGCTGGTGGTTCTGGCTGGTATAATAAAGCAGAATAAGCAAGCCATAAGGAGCAAGTCAGTAAGCAGCACTCCTCTGTGGCCTCTGCATCAGCTCCCAGGTTCTACCTCGAGTTCCCGCCCTGACTTCCCTGGATGATGAACTATCTACAAGCTGTAAGCTGTAACAAACCCTTTCCTCCCCAGGTCCTGGTGTTTTATCACAGCAACAGAAAAGTAACTAAGACAATGCCAAAGACGACCCTCTGGCCTCTGTTCTCTGCATGCGCAAAGTGCCTGTACACTCTCCCCTCCCCGCGCACACACAAGTGTACAAAACCACAAAGTTTTCTTGAGCACTAAGTATAACACAAATAGAGTGCCTCAGACACCAAAGCAGGTGAATGCTCAGTAAATTAATCCCCTCCCACCTCTCTCCCACAGAATCCAGTAAGATAGCCCGAGCCTCATCTGTTGATATAGATGGTGCCATTTTGGTTGATTTGAAGACTTGGTTTTGCAGTTTTAATATCTTGCAGTTGGTGGTATCAGTGCTCATGCATATGCAAATGTATTGTTATTCTAGAAAGACCGGTTGGTCTTCCTGATGCTTTAAGAATATGAGGAGGGGATGGGATTCTTGTTTGTGAATAGAAACTTTTCAGTAACCTCTTATAAGATAAGAACTATATCATAGTAATCAAAACTTTCATAAAAGATCAGAGACAACTGTGGAGTCTTTCAGAGGCCACAGAAGATCCAGCAGTGACCTAGAAGATCCTGAGATAGCAAGTGAAAAGACACAGGCATTTTTGGACAACTCAGTAGGAAAATTATTCTCAGGAGCCAGCCTCTAAAGGTAAAGAATGTTCAGAATATCCTAGGGAATTCGTTTTCCTTTGGCCCCATGTACAGGAATGATATATGATAACCCTATGTTGTTTAAGAGAGCTCCTTTGTTACATGCACAACAAAAAGCCAAGTGATAAGAATATTCTGTCAAAACACAGTTGGGAATTTTCTTTCAGTCTTAGTGGTACGTAAAACAGTCATCCGCTTATCATTAATGTCATTGTAGAGTTAATGAACCATGACGAAATGCTTCTTGGTTTGTTACAAGTAATAAAACAGTGTGTGTGTGATAACCCCCGATACAGTAATCACAAAGCACATGCTAGTTGAATCTCATTTTAAATTGGAGCCCACAGGCTCTTAGAGTTAAAGGTGACTCCGACGTCCTGACTTGGGATGGCTGTATTCTCTGACAGTTAATTTTGCCCCTAGGGTATGCTGAGGGGCTTCCCAGATACTGTACCATGTACAAGGTGAAGCAGAGCCTAGATCATCTCAGTCAGTCATAGTGACAATATTGATGACCTGACTCTAGGGCTCAGCCCAACACACATCTCCAGGAATGCCTACTGAGCATGCATCAGATGTCCAGCTTTGGAACATCCAGGATGCACAGTGGAAGGTAACAGATGAGTGAAGAGAGAAAGGAGAGAGAGAGAGAGAGAGAGAGAGAGAGAGAGAGAGAGAGAGAGAGAGAGAGAGAGAGAAGCAGGAAGGAAGATGGGAACCCAAGAATGCCTGTTCCAAACGACATTTGGGCTGTAGTGAGAGACGGTCTTCATTTTCCACACTGTAAGCTTTGAACAAGGAAACAAAGATACATTTTGTCTGGATATTTATAGTCTTTTCTCGTCAGCTGACTATGATTTTTTTTCTTAAAACGTGTTTCTAAAGTCTACAGAGAATAAGCGCCTATAGATAGCTATAATGCTCAAAGAATTAAATACTCAATACTTCCCATATACCTGCAATTCACACAGACCACAGAGACATTGTATGGATCATATTTAATTTTCCATCAACTTGTTTTAGGCAGGAATTCTCTTTTCTTGTGAATTGAAAATGGCAATTTTCCTCAATGCATGGCATATATATTACAATTTAAATTTATGTGATTTAAAATATACATATTTTAAGTTTCCAAAGTAAAATACATATCATGTTGCTGCTACATTTAACTTATGCATTATGTTAATAATTAAGCCTCCATACGTAATTCTACATAGTTAATGAGCTGCATGTAACCTACATGCACCTGAAGATAAGGGAGGCTGCTTACCCTAGGGAGTAAAGTAAAGCCACTGAGCTAGGGCCTCGACATTTATATAGAGATCTAGATAGTAAGTCTTCCTTTTAGAACGCCTTGGATGACTTCCTTGATTTCTAGGAAGTCATTTTTTTCGGCCTCCATAGAAGCCATTTCTAAGCCACACCCTGAAGTTGCTATGTCCCTTGTAGTGATCCCTAGGGTTAGGAAATAAATGTCAATGTACTTAGTTCTTGAGTTCTGAGTAAGGCTGAACAGGACCAGACTACTTGCAGGTAGAAGGTACCACTTACTGCTGTCAACTGTGACCTTCCCACAGTAGGAGAGAACCTACCCTTGCATGTGGTACCCCCCCCCCAACTTCACCATAACCAGACATTTCCAGGTGTATGTTTTCAAGATTTTACCAAGATTTGCTTAAACAAATAAATTTAAGTATTCTTTTATGTTATATTTTCTTGTCATCATCATCATCATTATGTGTGTGTCCACACATGAGTGTGTGTGCAGACTCTAGTGTGCCGTGGTGTGCACATGGAGATCAGAAGACAGCTTTTGGGAGTCTGTTCTCTCCTTCCACCTTCTTAGGGTTCTGGGGTGTCAGCTTCCAAGGCAAGCTCCTTTAGTCACTGAGCCCCGGACATTCTTTGTACAGCAGTGCAATAACTCTATGAATGTTTCTGTCTTGAAAATTCTTTGAGTTTTCAGGTATCTGTCCTTACTATTTTCTCAAAGGCCACAGCCTCGTTGCACATTGTTTCTTTCAGAGTGATGTCCATCCATCAGACACTAGGGCGGCTTTTAGAGCTCTAATGGTAACAACTGCTTATATGGATAAAGCACCATATTTTGTAGTTTGCAAAGTACTGAACCTGATTTCTTCCTTACATGATCCCAGTGAGGGAGAACTAGCAGGAGCGCCATCGCTACTTTACATATAGGAGAACAGATAGCAGAAATCAGGCCCTTTTCATTTCTAAAATAAAGAAAATAGGAAGACCTTGGGAGTCCTCCTAGTTTTGTCTCCGGCTCCCTCATTCCTCACTTTCTGCCATGCTTGGCCTCAGGAAACTTAGCTTGGTTGTGAATACATAATCATAGAGGAAAACAGCTATGGATTCAAAGCAGCTTTTGACATGGCCCAGGAAGAGTTGAAGCAAGACATGAAAGAAAAGAGCATAAACTTATAAAGTCTGGCAGGAAGCACGTGAGAGATTGTCGGCTGGTGAGATGTCTCAGCAAGCCAAAGGCACCTGCCTCCAAACCTGAGAGCCTGAGGGCAATCCCTGGGACCCACATGATGGGAGGAGAGAACCGATTCCCTCAGGTTATCCTCTGCCCTCCACGTGTGCATGGCATAGCCTTACACAAGCATACACACACAAAATAAATCCAAAGGTGTGAATGATAATGATAAATTATAGCTGTTTATGAAGGTGGTGCCCGAGAAGAAAGCCACAGGGGTTCAGTGTTTGAGAGTCAGAAGCCAGCACAGCCACTTCACTCCCGAGACAGAGAGCAGGGGAGCAGGGTGGGCAGGCCTAGGGTGGGTCTGGAGGGGTAAACAGAAGGCCCAAGACAAAGCCTGAAGGAATCACTACCTACCGGGCTGTAGGGGGAAAGCCGCAGGGGGGTGACAGGGGCCTGAGCTCTGAGGGAACAGAATTTACAGAGTAGGAGCGGGCACTCGGAGTGAGCACAAGAGGCAGGATCTGGACTTGGGAGTAGTCTCTTTTGGGGAGCAAGGGGAAGAAAGATAGGGTATAACAATTGTGAAGTAGTTAGGGATCTGACTGGGGCCTAGACTGCTGAGCCCATGGGTTTGAACCCCATCCTGAGAGCTATAGCCAGAAAAACGTTTTTAAATCAGTCACAAGGCAGGCATCTTAGGGGGATCATTCTACATTGGTACAGAATCTGGTTTGGAAGGAAGACACAGAGTGGCAGAATTTTTCCTGAGATGCAACTGTGCAGGGTGGTGAGGGAGGGCTGGGCGATCAACTGTGCAGGGTGGTGGGGGAGGGCTGGGTAAATCAACTGTGCAGGGTGGTGGGGGAGGGCTGTGTGATCAACTGTGCAGGGTGGTGGGGGATGGGGGGATGGACGATCAACTGTGCAGGGTGGGGGAGGGCTGTGTGATCAACTGTGCAGGGTGGTGGGGGAGGGCTGTGTGATCAACTGTGCAGGGTGGTGGGGAGGGCTGGGTGATCAACTGTGCAGGGTGGTGGGGGAGGGCTGGGTGATCAACTGTGCAGGGTGGTGGGGGATGGGGGGATGGACGATCAACTGTGCAGGGTGGGGGAGGGCTGGGCGATCAATTGTGCAGGGTGGTGGGGGAGGGCTGGGTAAATCAACTGTGCAGGGTGGTGGGGGAGGAGGGCTGGGTGATCAACTGTGCAGGGTGGGGGAGGGCTGAGTGAATGGGGGAAGGGCAGACTCAGAACTCGTATCCGCAAACACTGGTGGCCAGGATGCTCTCCCTCCATGGGAGTCTCTGAAATGTGTCACCTGTCAGCAAGGAAGAACATGGCTCAGGCTAGAAACATGCAGCCAGGATGGATGGGGGTGGGACCTGCTCTGTGGGGACCCAGCAGACAGGCTTCAAACAGTGCAAGGTGTGAGCTGGGTGTCTCTGACTCTCCTTTCACACCTTCAGAGTGAGTCACTGCACTGATTGTGTAGGGGTGATTGAAGGGGGAGGATGTTCCCTCTTCCTCCCTGAAGACGGCTGGGCAGGGGAAGTGGAGAGGAAATGGGCAGAGTATTAACTTACACCATCGTTTCCCTTGCTGGCCCGAGCTTCTCTGTGGCATTAGACTTGACTGACTACCACAAGCCTCAGCCTCCGGGGTAGACAGTGCATGTCATCGCCATGGCTTGCTTTATTATTTATTTAATCTCGTTTGATTTTCACCCTGCCCGTCCATGATCCACAAAGTGTTTTCTTTCTGCTGTTGGCTGAGCTTGCCTCTGAAGCTGGTTGGGACTGGCAATGGCTCCCCCAGTATTTGGGAGTTTGCAGTCCAAGTATTTTGCAGCCTGGTGGGATTCAGGCCGGAGTCATGACCCCACTTACATGAAACAGACGTGACAATCGGTTCTTTTCTCATCTTCGAAGTTTCTGTGCAAAGGCCTCTGTGAACTCCCCCAATAGAAGCACAGCTTTCCTGGTGGGCAGTTTTTATGTGACAGCCCATTTTCTTCCTTGTAGAGAGTGTCTGCCGCTCTGTAAATGACCATAACATAACACGGCCATTGTGAGGTGCAGATGTGAAGCTGACTGCCTGCCTTACTCACCAGGTGGGGTGCAAAACCACAAAGCCTACGTTCCCACTTTCAGAAGTCACAAACTGTTGAGTGCCATGGAATTCTTGCGAATTTACCCGGTTTGTATGTGTGTGTGTGCCTGGGTGCACATGTGTACATGTGTGTGTGTGGGTCAGAGGTCAACCCTGAGTGGCTTCACAGCTGCTGTCCTTATTTTTTGAGCTAGGGTCTCTCACTGAACCTAGAGCTTCCAGATACCCCAGGGTTAGGATTACAGGCACGCACCTTTGAGGTGGGCACTGAGGAGCCAAACCCAGGTCCTCATGTTTACACAACAAACAGATCACTGGATGAGCTCTCCAGCCCCTCCAGTGGTGGAATTGCAAGCGTGGTCCTGAGCAATGGGAAGCACAACTTGACTCTCTAAGCCAGGGGTTCCATTAATTTGACCTCAGTGTCTTGGAAGGAAAAGCGGCAGAGGCTAGCAGGTCACAGCACAGGTCTGAGTTTCCAGTGCCTGACTGAAAGACTTTTCCTCACTGGTTGGTTTTTAAAATTCAGTGCATGCCTATGATATTAATGAGATCTTTGTTGAACTCAGAGCACTGTGCTGTAAGCTTGAGAAGACAAGCACGGGCCGCTCTCCTCCAAGTGTGTCCTGAGAACACAAGACACGGGTGACAATGACTGGTAGTCTTGTTCTGGTCTCTCTTCAGACATGTAAGTCAAAGTCATACCCTAGCCCTGACTCTCATGTGACCACACTCACAGTCCTGATCACACCTCCCCAGGATTCCCCTCCTGCTCCAGTCCAGGCTTCCAGGAACAAGGATCCATCATTTCACACTCTCTCACCACCGTGTGAGGGCTACTTCTCTGCCTGTCCAGCTTGCACTCCTTGGTCCAAGTTTAAAAATTACTTACTTGAGGCTGGGAATATAGTTCAGTGGTAGAGTACTTGCTAGCATTGGCTTTAAGTACCAAAATGGGGACAGGTGCAGGGTATATGGACACACCATGTTTGGCTTTTCATGTGAATACTGGGGACCCAAACTCAGATCCCCATGAACCATCTCATAAACACACACACACACACACACACACACACACACACACACTCACTCACTCACACTCATATATACATCTCTCACTTGCATTCAGACTGAATTTCATGCCACATCCTTTTGCTCATAACATCTGTGTGATAGACTCTTGCTCAAATCCAGCCCCACCCTTCTCCCTATCCTTCACTGCAGGAAACAACCGTGGTTGAATCACAGCCCTACGAGCACACAGATGAGCCCCATTCTGTTGAGCTGCGGACATTCCACACTGCCTTTGTGTACTTCTTTATAACTGCCGTCCCACCCCTCTTCCTTCCAATCTCCAGCCCTCCTCTGTCCTCCCCCACCCGCCATTTCACTGGGTCATGTTTGGGATGGGGAGGTGCAGACAGCAGTTCCCACTCCAACTTCTCCTGACTAACGACCGTGTTTCCCTGTGTCTGTCCCGCCTTCTTTCTTGTTGTCTGTCTGGTCTAGTTGGGGTGCTAAAGCCAAGCCTGCCACAGTGCACCAGATTCCATGCCTTCTTGGCCACTGCTGATTCTATTTCTGGAATTTTCTCTTTCCTGAGCAACAGTTTTCCTTTTTCTGTTACGTACTATGTGCTTCCCAACATCACATAGCAGGCCGAGTCAGTGCTCATCTTGAGCTCCAGCTTGTTCCTGCCTCTGGGCCTTTGCACTGGTTGGATTTCCTCATAATTCATTTGCTCTGCTTCTAAGCCGTGGCACTGTGGCCATTCTTGACACTCACATAGAATAGTGCCCCTCCTCCCGCCCAGACACTCCCCTTCCTCCTTCCCTTATTCCGTCTTTCCTTGTGGTGTTGCTCTTGTTTTATCCACGGCCAGTCCCTGTCCCTGTTGTGCTGTGAGTGGGAAATGGTACCCGCCTAAGAGGACCTGTCTGTTAGTGCCTGGACAGAGAGGCCTGTTGACCATCCAGGCATGGGTGCATGGGTGAATGGATTTGAAAATGAGCATATGTCTTTACAACTATTTCCAAGAAGTTAGAAGACACTCCCCCCCCCCCCCCCCCCCCCCCCCCCCCCGTGTCAGAAAGGCTCTGGTTAAGTCCAGGCAGCATGGGGTGAACAAGATTTTGACAGGATGAGGAAAGAATATTAAAGTGAGGGAGCAGGTTAAGAATTAAAAATTGAAGAATGCAAATACTAATATTTAACATTTACTGAGTGACTAATGCTATGAAATATTATTTTAAGATGTGTTACATTCACTTATGCCATGGAATGTTTGTTTAATGATGCAAAGATGTATTGCATTCTTCTATGTTGCATTTGTTTAACTCTGTGAAGCTGTGTTACTTTGCCTGCATAAAACACCTGATTGGTCTAATAAAGAGCTGAATGGCCAATAGCTAGGCAGGAGAAAGGACAGGTGGGGCTGCCAGGAAGAGAGAATAAATAGAAGAGGGGAAAATGGAGAAGGAGAGGAAGATGCCATGGGTCAGTAATCCAGCAACACAACCAACTATGGAGTAAGAAGGACACCAAGAGATATAGAACAAAGAAAGGTAAAACTCCATAGGCAAAAGGTAGATGGGATAATTTAAGAAAAGCTGGCTAGAAATAATCCAAGCTAAGGCCAAGCATTCATAAGAAATAAGTCTCCATGCATTTATTTGGGAGCTGGTGGTAGGCCCCCAAAAGAGTAAAATAAAAGCCAGCTACAGACTACTACATACCAATTGTCCTTTACATTATCTATTATTATCCTTTCATGTGCTATAATGGAAAGGCAGTAACATGCCGACCCACAGGGAAACCGTCAGAGATTGTAAGAAGTGTCTGTCCCCTCACCTCCATGCAGTGAGTCACAACCGTTCAGGTGATTGTGTGTTCCCTGCCTTTGGAGTCATTCCTTCCCCTCTTACTGTTTTGTCATCAACACTGGTACTATGGTTTGGGTTGACTGTCCCCGGAGGCCCATGTGTGAAAGGCCCCCCACAGCCCATGACACCACAAGGAGGTGTGCGGCCCTTGGTATATAGGGAATAGCAGATGATCACTGAAAGTGTGTTCATAAAAGGGATGCTGTGGGCTCACCCACCCCTCTTCCTCTCCCTTTGCTTGTGTGCCTGCTGGCAAGGACTGGGTCACCACACCACAGTCACCTGTTCATGGTCTGAGTCCTCTAAACTGTGAGCCAAAATAAACCTTCCCTCTCTATAAGCTGATGATCTCACACCTTTTGTCACAGTGACAGAAAGCTGATGAACACACCATGAGCAGTCTGGGCACTCTCTACCCATCGTTTTCTCCTCTACTACATGCTGGGGATGCTGTGAATGTGTTGCTCTGATGGATTGATAAATAAAATGCTGATTGGCCAGTAGCCAGGCAGGAAAGTATAATATAGGCAGGATAAGCAGCGAGGAGAATTCTGGGAACAGGAAGACTGAGTCAGGAGTCGCCAGCCAGACACAGAGGAAGTGAGATGTAAAAGTACCAGTAAGCCAAAAGCCCTGTGTCAACTTATAGATTAATAGAAATGGTTAATTTAAGATGTAAGAACTAGTCATTAGTTAGCCTGAGCTAATGGCCAAGCAATCTTAATTAATATGAGCTTCTGAGTGATTATTTGTAAGTGGGCTGTGGAACTGTGGAGGCTTGGCGGACCCAGAGAGAAACTTTCCAGCTACAACTACATGACAAATAATATCTCTTGTTGAGCTTTTCCAAGTGGAATGTAACAATTAAGTAAGAACATGTACTCTCTGATTTTTCTCCTTAACCTTAGGAAGGTTAAATCTTAAATTTACATTGATAGCAACAGAGGTTCTCAGCGTGAGTGCACGTGGCCAAGTCATTTCCCCTGTGACCTTTGTCAGAATGAAACATCTGCCCTTGTATTCCTTGCTAAGTCCTAATGGAAGATTCCATCTCTGGAAAAATAGAGCTTCATTTAAGTTTGAAATCTTCTCTTATGTGGCAAGTCAATGCTGTCTATCCACAAGGCTTGGGAGGCAGTGATGTTCCTGCTGTTGGATGCCCACAGTATGTTTATCAGGTTCCCATGGACAAGGTGAACGTGATCCAGCAGCTGCAGAGGGCAATTAGATGAGTGTTATTCTATTCTCTCAGAATGCTTCTGGTATGGAACATGAAGAGTCAGAAACTAAAATTAGGTTTTGTTTACCACTAAGATTCCTTGGGCTCCAGAGATGAAAGACATTTTTTTAAAAAAATATACAAAATTCATTGTCTTCAGAATAAAGCCAAAAACATTCATCAGCTAGCTTTTCCAGAGGAACAAATGACCCTAAAATGCCAATTACTTTTGACAATGAAGTATCTTTCTCACTGCTATCAGTTTGTGGGTCACTGTGGGTTGCAGTGGGTTGCTGTGGGTCACTGTGGGTTGCTGTGGGTCACTATGGGTCTCGGTGGGTCACTGTGGGTCTCGGTGGGTCACTGTGGGTCTCGGTGGGTCACTGTGGGTCGCAGTGGGTCGCTGTGGGTCACTGTGGGTTGCTGTGGGTCACTATGGGTCTCGGTGGGTCACTGTGGGTCTCGGTGGGTCACTGTGGGTCGCTGTGGGTCGCTATGGGTTTAGTGTGGTGTGTCCCATAGGCCTGGTTCATTGTCTAACTCAGCAGAAGGAGCAGGTTTTCTGAGACACAACTCTCACGACAGCAGGTGAAAAACCAGAGAACTGTTGGGAGTGTTCTCAATGAGGGGCCTTTTCCTAAAACTCCTGTGGACATACTGGTTTTGTGTGTGCCACTGTACTTTACTCATAGTCAACCTGCACTACAACCTCCCCATTCCCCCGAGTGCCCCTCACCCCATCTCCTCCCATGCAGTTCCATTTCTGCTTTCAGTGTCTTATGGGTAGATGACAGGTGGATAGACACATGTGTAGATACAGATTCATATTTCTTTTCTTTCTTTTTTTTGGGGGGGGGTTGAGACATGGTTTCTCTGTGTAGCTTTGGAGCCTTTTCCTGGAACTCACTCTGTAGCCCAGGCTAGCCTCGAACTCACAGAGATCCGCCTGCCTCTGCCTCCCTCCCGAGTGCTGGGATTAAAGGCGTGTGCCGCCAAGGCGGCTGCCACCCAGCACAGATTCGTTTTTCTAAATCTTTTTTTCTCCCATCAGGGTATTTTATCACAGCAACAGAAAAATGACCAGAAGAAGAAGTTATCAAGAATCGTGAATGGAGCCTGGCACTTTAAAGGATCTCGACAGCATCAGGGCATTTTCTTATGCTTAAAAAAGCAAAACCTGGAGCACTGCTTGCTTCCTAACAGGTCCTTGGTGGATGGGGGTGATGACGCAAATGGTCTTGGTACTGGTTGTTTCATCCGATAGACTCACACCGGGTACACAACCAGCCTGTTCAGTCACAGCCCATCTGAGCTTCAATAAACCCAGAAGCCAAATGGGTACTTCGAGCTTTAATGATCCTCCTCCTCACACAGATGTGGGGCCCGGGAAATGCAGACGCCACTAAGTTGGAAGCTGAAGCAGGAGTCCGGGCTCCTGGGTCGTTTATCAGCTTCCCCCAAATGTCAAAACCACGAAAGGCCCTTTACCAAGTCATCTGCCTCTGCCTTTAAACCTCATCTTTTCCTCTTCCTATTCGATAACTGTGCTGAACTTCACAGAATGAACTGGAGGGCAGTATGTAGTGACCATATATAAAGCTGTTCCATACAGCTAGGCAGGAGGCCACAGGCTTTATCAGACTTCGGGAGCCTCTGTGGAAGTCTACTTTTACTAGGGTTCTCCAGCAGCACAGAATGACCAGAAGAGGGGATTTTTAGGAGTTGGTGCACATTACAGGAGATATCTGAAGACCTGAGAATCTAAGGGATGGGCCAGTAGGTTAGAGGCTTGGGGCTCCTGGATGAACTCACTAAGTTTTTTTTTTTAATTTTCACATATTATTTATTTATTATTATGTGTGTGTGTGTGTGTGTGTGTGTGTGTGCGCGCCACAGTATGCATGTGGAGGTCAGAGGACAACTTGAAAGGAATCAGGTCTCTTCTTCCACCATGGGGGGCTCAGGATCAAACTCAATTCCTCAGGCTTGGCAGTAAGTGCCTTTACCCACTCAGCCATTTTACTGGCCCTCAAACTCCTTCTCATTAGGAGCTATCCATTAATCTTCATCCTGTGACAGCTTTCAGCTGATTGGACATGGCTATCAATCTTTATTCTGTGAAAGCTTTCAGCTGATTGGACAAGGTTATCATCAGCTCTTCTCATTGAAGTGTTAATCTTCTTCTGAAAATACCATCACAGAAGCATCCAGAATAACATTTGATTGCATATCTTGCTTGGTATGGTAGCCTGACGTGGATGAGACTCTACTGAACTGTAAAACAAGTCATCTCACTGGCATACTCCGAATCACAGGAACTGAGAACAAAGAAGCCCATGAGACCATCTTGTCGGTCCTGTTTTGCAGAGAAGGAAAGAGATTCAGACATTGCTGGGAACCTTTAATGAGATAGCAGGCCTCCTGATTCTTCCTACAACTACCAGTTTGAGTCTCTGGTGTTAAATTCAGTGTCAGGCAAGATAAATGCTCTTTTATGAAAACTTGACAGCGTCAGATTTAGGTCCTGGTGAGTTGTGTGGCCAACTCAAGGCTGCTTGCAATTAGACCGTTTCATTCTTGACAAAATGTATGAGAATGAAATCTGTGACAGGAAGAACACAAGATGGGATCTTCAGGGCAGTTTTTCACGTGGTTGAAGGGAAATTGCTATTAATTCTGCCTAGACTGATGTATACTTCAGATGTTCGGTATAACCTAGTTTACCCAAGCCGCTCATGGATGACTGTGGAAAATGAATTCGGAGACCAGAAGCATTTGTCTTAAATGTGTGAGAGAAAAAAAATCCCACTTCAGTGGAAAGCTCTATCTCCAACACAGCCTTTTGGGTCATTTGGTTTTGAGTCTCTGAGTCTTTCTAGTCTGTAAATTGTAGGTGGTTCTTGGCAAGGTAAAGCAGCTGCTTCTTCACAGTGAGCTATGGTCCAAGGAAGGGCAGCTCTTCCTGATAGCAAGGAAAAGATGGTTGGTACTTCTATTTTAACATTCTTTCCTCCTAAAAATCCAGAGTGCTCTTCTCGCTATGTCTTCTGAGACAGTTAAGCTTATGTGATGGGTACAGTGTTTGCACACAACATGGATGTATTCTGACATATAATTCCGGTCCTCTCCAGATTATTTGTAGTAACGCTTCATATGGGTGCTATGTGAATAGTTGTTTTGCTGCACATTGTTTAAGGAACGATGGCAACAGTCTCTGTACAGATGAATTCCAAGTGCTTTTAAGCTAGCCAGCTGAAGTCATGAGGGTTGTTTCTTTCTTTGACTTCTCTTTTAAATCAGTTAGAACATCTGGTGGGTTCCCTCAATGAATGAGGCAGATGCAATCTTTAACACATATTCATTTTGTAATTTTCAGACTGTGATTTGGGCTGGGCAGTGGTGGCACATGCCATCAATCCCAGCACTTGGGAGGCAGAGGCAGGTGGATTTCTATGAGTTTGAGGTCAGCCTTGATGCAGCCATATCTGATGGGAAGAGCAGAAGTCATAAAGCATGTACAGCTGCTTGACAAAGATCCAGCAAAGCTGAACCATATGATGGCTGCTGTGCCACCTTTGGTTTTGATCTCCACATGTTGCATGCAAGAGGGGTTTTTAATATTTGTACAATTGGGGGATATTGGATTGATGGGAAATTGCTTAGAATCATTTGTGCCTTCTCCTGGCAGTACTGCTTCTAAGCTTCCCTAGGAAAGTCCTGAACATATACCCCTCCTGCTTTTAGGGAGTTATCCTTATCCACTTGAAGGTCTTCGAGGTTGTAACACATAAAGAAGCCAGAGTATCTTTATGAGGCTCTGAAACATTCTTGAAACATCTGCCTCTGTACTTAGGAACAAGATAATCAAAACCAAGTAAACTTGAAAGGTCAACAGATTGGCTAGCAGAGTTGACAACAGATAGATTACAAGGCTCTTCCTACTATAAACTCAGGTGATTATGTGGCATATACAGCAACCAAGTTAGATTGGCTGGAGATACCTCTGCCCCACACAGAAGCTTATATTGATGGACAAAGAATGGTATGGAAAGATGATAAAAGAATGAGATGTCAGACCTCCCTTTCTTAGAAGTTAGCTCATGCAGAGGCACTGTGGTGTCATATGACCAAGGAACAACAGAATGCCAGGATTAGACATATAAACAAATCTATAGAGATATAAAATGTAAACATTGTATTATGCCAGAATTTGAATAATGACTGCAGCAGCTTTGGCCTGAGGATTTTTCTTGGGCACTCTGACTATTAAGAGTTAGTAATACACTGCTCAGGACATGGCAATCTGCCTGGTCTGGCTTGGAGTTTTTCTTTCTGTCTAGTGTCCTTGAAGCCGCAAGAGCTGCCAGTCTGAGAACGGGCTGTCATATGCCTCTAGACTCTTAAAAATTGAGTTATGGGGTTGATGAGTAAAAATGATTGTAAAAGATAACTCTCTTCTTCCATGGCTTATCAATGATGACCAAAAGATATGCAAGAAAAAGCTAAACATGTGTCTGGAAACAAAAATGATATGATCTATATTTTAAAACAACATGGATCTATCTCTGCTTACTGAATTCTGTATAAATAAACACTTTGACTGCTAATCAGTGAGACTGTGAGAGTATTCCCACCATTATTGCCTGGCTCAATCCTTCTGTTGCCTACTCCTTACCTCCTTTCAGGAACCTGTCAACCACAGGGGCTGGCCTCTGAAAAACTGAAAAACAAAACAAAACAAACAACTGTGATTTGGTAAGTTTTTGAGAATTGCCCTTATTTTCATTTTTAAACTAAATTTGTCCTTCAACAGTTTGATACAGGTATCCTCTCTTATCTGCTTCCTGCCCCCATGAATAACTTCTTTCCTTTACAAACCCTTTCCTGTCTTAAAAACCCAATTCATGTCTTAGTGTATTTCTCTATCAGTGTGTCCAGAGCTGTAGGACTATCCACTGGAGCCTCGTAGGCTTACCAATGGCCACATACTGAAAACAACAGCACCCCACACCCAGCATCCATCAACAGCAACAGTTCACCAGGGAGGGGCCCACAAGCCCCTCCCCCATTCTTGACCAACTGTTGACAGTCCCAGCACAGGCCACTGCAGCTGCTGCGAGTTTATAATCACAATGATCCTGTCATGAGCACCCTACAGAGTTTTAGAGTTTCCCACCTCTCAATCAACAAGCTCTTCTGCAACATTCTCTGAGTTTCAGAGGTAGTAGGAAGCATGTCTTGTTTAAGGTTGAGCACTATACTATCACTTATTTTCAACATCTTCAACAACTACAAGTCTGCATTCATCACCACTCACTGCAAAGAGAAACTTCTTTGATTAGACTAAGAATAGCATTTGTCTATGGTTATGAACATATATATTTAGAGGTAGTTGGATATGATATCAGTCTAGTAAAACAATGGCAGTAGGTTCCTACCTGGGCTTATGACCTCCCAGCCACGGGGTTTTGCCCAGGTTAGGAGTCACAAGCATGACTTCCTCTTACAGAGCAGGCCCCAAATCCACGCAGAAAGGAGTTGGTGCCTCCGGAACAGTCATGCCACCATTGTGCCAGCGGGCACATCTTGCCTGACAGTTGGTATTATAGAGGGTGGGCATCACAGCTGGGTAAGGCCCTTCATGCCTCTCTCCCATCTCCAGCAGCTTACATAGCACCTTCCAGTACCACATACACTAGTCAGCAGTTTGGGCTTGCATTTCTCTTATGGCTAGGGATGTTGAACATCCTTTCAACATTAAAAAAAAAAAAATTGTTCATTAGCTATTTGTGTCTCTTTTGAGAATGTAGCCTCTTTTTATTGTTTGCTTGCTTCTTTTTCAAGACAATGTCTTATTTAAACTTCTGTTTCTGTGATAAAACACCATGACCAGAAGCAACTTGGGGAGGAAAAGTTCCCTTTTAGCTTGCAACTCTTAGGTCACATCCCATCACTTGTGGAAGTCGAGCAGAAACTCAAGGGAGGAAGTGGAGGCAGGAACTGAAGCAAAGGCCTGGGGGAGTGCTGCTGACTGACTTGCTCGGCCTCCTTTATAGGACGACAGCCTGGAAGTGATCGGCCCTTCCCACCTCAATTATTAGTCAGGAAAATGCCCCTTAGGCTTTCCCTCAGGCCAATCTGGTGAGGACATTTTCTTCATTGAAGTTCCCTCTTCCCAAACACTCTAGCTTCCATCAAGTTGACAAAAACAAAACAAACAAACAAAAAACTAGGAAAATAGGGTCTCGTGTATCCCAGGTTAGCCCTTCTGAGCTTCCCACCCCAACCCCCCAACTGCTAGAATTACAGGTATACATCAGCTGGCCTGCTTAATGCATGCTGGCAATTGGGCCAGGGCTTTGGAGGTTCTAGACAAGCCCTCTACCAATCAAGCTACACCCTCAGCTTCAAATGTCACCTCTCTGTCAGTACCTCAAAAGGATGTTCTGCCAAAGGTGAACCGCTCCTGTGAAGGCACTGCACTCACTCAGCTCCATCTTGCTACAAATCCTGACATTGAAGAAAGCTGAGTTGAGCTTTCCCAGAGTTCGAAACTGGAGGGTAAATACTAGAAGCAGAAATACAGACTGTAATAAATGAAAATGGGTTGGGACACTAGATTTCTCAACCACTTGGTAAAAGGACCTGAGGAGTCAGTCTGTGAAGGGAGAAGATGGATACAGCAAATAAACAGTGGCAGGAAGCTTTTGTCTCTGAGATCCACCCAAATGATCAGCTATCCTCCTAACAAGCTCTTTACAAACCCATACTCATGTACGCTCTTAAGTGGGGGATTAGCATTTGGGGCTGGATGTCGTCTACTAATGCTCGTGGGTGTGGCTGACTGGGCTGAACGTCTGGGAAGCGGCCAGAGAAGAACGGTGAGAAGTTCTTAAGGGAAAGACAGAAACGTTGGCAAGGAGAGGACTCGAGCAAACCCCCACTCCCACATCATTTCATCATCTCCTGTCCAGTCTGCTGTTTAGAGTCACCAAAGCTTGGCAGAGTTGTTGGGGAGGGAGAGCAAGGCACGGAGAGATGTGATATGCACACCCCAAGTGGAAGCCGGGCCCTGCCTCAGCCTTGCCTCATCACCCACAGTCGCTAACACATTTCCCTGATGGGTTTTATCCCTGCCAGGTACTTCTAGATTCTGGTAGCCTGGCTGGAAGTCTGTTGCCATGGCTACCACTTTGCCTTCACTTAGAGCATCACCAGCAGCTGCATAGTTGTCTCCTCTCTCGTTTGAGGGCCCTGCAGCCTAGGATTTTTGGACAGCGGCAGTTTCCTTCACCTCCAAACTTTTCCTTTGCTTCTCTGCACTCCTCTGCAGAGTGGGAGAGTGTGGCACGCTCCTCGGCCAGCGAGGAAGAACGACCACCATGCGAGGATCCTTCTCAGAACACACTTTATTGGAGCGCCTCTTGATTAAGGGAGAGCGGGAGGTGAGGGGCCCCGAGGACTAAACTGCAGCTGCTTATATAGGGAATCAGGCAAACGTGCCGTACTGTGATTGGGTCCTGCCAGAATGCTAGCACGGGGAGCCACGGGATAGGCTGAGGACATAAGGCCAATTACCATACTCGTGCATCATAGCCAAATATGGAGTTGTTTACAGCTAGGCTACCAGGAAGCCAGCGCCATCTTTGAATAGCGGCTCCCTACATCTCCCCCCTCTTTATTAATTAAGCAGCAGGAGAGAGTATAGGTCTGATTTCTGCAGCACAAGTATTTCATCCGATCAGGTCCCCACCTCATGATGTGTTGACCGATTGAGGATGAGTTAACTGTGCATAATTGCCTGCATACCTTCCCGAGTGCAATGGACCAACCAGTCCCTGGGGTGCAAAGGCTATGCCTGTAACAATTGTCCGCATACCTTCCCGAGTGCAATGGACCAACCAGTCCCTGGGGTGCAAAGGCTATGCATGTAACAATTGTCCGCATACCTTCCCGTGTGCAATGGACTAACCAGTCCCAGGGGTGCAAAGGCTATGCATGTAACAATTGTCCGCATACCTTCCCAAGTGCAATGGACTAACCAGTCCTAAGGGTGCAAAGGCTATGTGACTCCATATGCAGTCAGACTTGCTCTCCTTGAAGGAAGGAAAATGTCCTACACTTCAAGTGCAGTGCACGAGCCTGGCATCCTGTGCTCAATACAAGTATGTGAAAGCTGTCCACATACCTTCCCGAGTGCAATGGACTAACCAGTCCCAGGGGTGCAAAGGCTATGCGTGCAACAATTGTCCACACACCTTCCCGTGTGCAATGGACTAACCAGTCCTGGGGGTGCAAAGGCTGTGTGGATATTGGGTATCTGGGGGGAGGAGCCACACTCCAAAGCGGCTAATGCTTGAGTGATAATGACCTTGTCCTTTTTGTACGTGCTCGCAAACGGCAGACCACAGACAAAACACGCATCCTCCAAGGCAGCATGCCAAAAATATACCCTACCCCCACCCATTCTAAAGAGGGAGAAGGTAGAAGCGATTCAGGAGGACAGTCCCTCTGCCATGCTGAGGTCCACTCATGTGGAGTTGATGGTCACCACTGCCACTCTCAGTTTTTCCAGCGTCTCTTCAAATTCTCCGGACCAATTTCCTATAAGATAACTGGACAATCGTTTAGACAAATTCGCTGCTCAGGAACCATTCTGGAATTGCACACTAGTGACACAAAAACCAGGCATCCTCCACTCACAGCCCAATTGGGCCAGCTGCCAAAGGATGTCAACTTGTTCTTGTACCAAGTCAATGCACTGGTTAAGCACCATAAGGCCACCTTTCATCTGTGCATTTAGGGAAGTAGAGGTATGAAGGATGGTTTGGAGCCATTAACTCCTTCCACCTGAAGAGGCTGAAATGGCCAAGCCTGCATCTCTGGAGACAGGGACCAGCTGCAGCAGTTTGAACCTCCACTGCAAAGGTGATGCCTAGCACCTGGCCCCCAGCCAGCACAAGGATTCCCCATAACCTCTCTGAGAATGATTAGAATTCTCCCTTGTGCAGCTCATGTGGCTGTGAGAACTGCTGCCGCTAGGCCAGCATTACTTAGTGGTCCCCCAATTTCCCAACAGGCTTTTAGCCAAGCTTCTAATCCCTTTCCTTTCCACAGGGTAATAGCTCTTCGACATTCTTTTGTGCTTTGCTCATATACTAATTGTTGAACCAGAGGCATAGCTGTTTCTACATCTCCAAATATCTTTCCTGCCGCCTCCATCATTCTAGCTACGAAATCTGAAAAAGGTTCATTAGGTCCCTGAGTGATTTTAGTCAAATTCCCTGATACTTTTCCTTTATTTGGTAATGATTTCCAAGCTTTAGAATAAATCTCATTTATCTGTTGATAAACTTCAATAGGATATGCCGTCTGATTTACGGTCCATTGTCCTTGACCCAGTAGCATGTCAGCCGTCCACTGTGGTCGATTATTCTGAAGATTAATTCTAGCTTGTACCTGGGCTCTATCTGTAACTATAGATTTGAAATCCAGGTACTGTCCTGTAGTTAAACATGCTCTGGCTATTTCGAACCAATCTGTTGGAGTCATAGCCTGAGTAGTGAGCCTAGTCAATAATGTTAAGGTATAACTGGCTGTTACTCCGTAGGCTCGAGCAGCCTCTACTAGGTCTCTTAATTGTTTATAAGGCACAGGCTCATGATATCTGTTGTTTGTTTGCAGATCTTCAAAGACTGGAAACGCGGACGCTAGCCGTGCCCAGGTGTCTCTCCTGATAAAATGACAACCTCCACCTGTTTGCAGGCACGAAGGTGTTGCCGAGGGTGGATGTGGTCCCGAAGGCGCCGTTGGTTCCACATTCACCCCAGCAGAAACATTATGAGGAGGTCGCCGTCGCCCATATCTCTCTTTTTTATATTCAGCGGCAGCTTCCTCTAAATTTTCTTCCTCATCTGAATCTAATTCATTATCAGATAAATCAAGTTTTGCAAATTTCTCTAATACTACATACAAAGGGTTCCCTTTCTTTTCTGAATTTCCTTCCTTTTCTGGTTTATTTTCTTTATTTTCCTTTTCTTTATTCTTTTCTTTCTTCTTTTTAGGCCTACTTAAGTTCTCCCCTTTAAAGTCTGATTCTGATAGACTATCCTGGTGCTTAATTAATGCCTTGCATCCCTCTCTAATGATTTCCACATTGCGTCCTTCCTTAAGACATGCATGTACCATAAGAATGAACACAAGAGCAAACACAAACGGATTAATCCCAGCAATCAGCATACCTGGAGAACTTACCGACGTCGTCACCGTTCCTGGCGAACTTACCGATGTCGTCGCCGTTCCTGGCGAACTTACCGACGTCACTGTTCCTGGAGAACTCACCGGCGTCACCGCTCCGTGTGCTGAGTTCTGAATCCTCTTCGACCCCTCACCTGGTGTCCGAAGTTTCCGTCCCGTCCCGGGTTTCGGCACCAGTTGCGGCGCGCTCCTCGGCCAGCGAGGAAGAACGACCACCACTCGAGGATCCTTCTCAGAACACACTTTATTGGAGCGCCTCTTGATTAAGGGAGAGCGGGAGGTGAGGGGCCCCAAGGACTAAACTGCAGCTGCTTATATAGGGAATCAGGCAAACGTGCCGTACTGTGATTGGGTCCCGCCAGAATGCTAGCACGGGGAGCCACGGGATAGGCTGAGGACATAAGACCAATTACCATACTCGTGCATCATAGCCAAATATGGAGTTGTTTACAGCTAGGCTACCAGGAAGCCAGCGCCATCTTTGAATAGCGGCTCCCTACAGGAGAGGAGCTCCGGGGAAGAGCCTTGGTCTAGCTTCAATCCTCTTTCTCTTATGGCCGCATCCCTAGCCAGCTCCTCACCAACTCTTCTGGACCATGCAACAACCCCATAAGCAGAATGCATTAGCTCGTCAGAACAAAATGACCCCCAAATGACAATGGTTTACATAGCACACATTTATTTCTTGTCAAGGCCGGTGGGATGATTAACATTGGTTGTCAGTTTCATGGGATCTAGTACCATCTAGGAGACACACCTCTGCTCATGCCTGTGAGGGAGTTGTAGATTAGGTTAACTAAAGCAGGAAGACCTAAATGTGGGTGGCTGTGTCCAGTGGGCTGGGATCCTGGGAGGGATAGAGAAGAATGGAGATGAGTACCAGCAACCATCTCTCTGTTTCCTGAAGATAGGTGCAATGTGGCCAGCTGCCACAAACTCCTGCTGCCATGATGGACTACTCCTTAAAATCACGAGGCAAAATAATCTCCTCCTTCTCTAAGCTGCTGTAGATCAATGACAAAAGCAGTTAATGTAGCTGGGAAGGCAGCTCTTCCAGATGGGGTTTCCGACTGACTGACTGACGGCGACTTTTCTGGGCCAGTCGGACAAGAAGCACACACGTCATGTTGCCGCTCCATAAGTGTACACACAGAAGCCTGACCATGCAGGAGCCTAGGCAATGCAAACCAGGAAGAAATGCATGGGGAGTGGGAGGGACACTGATCCCCAAATGGAGGTCCTCCTGCCTCAGTCCTGACCCTGCCATCCTTTGCAGCAGCCACTATTGCAGGAATGAACTTGCAGAGTCAACTTGCAGCTGGTGAGCAGTAGAGGCATCTCTAAGCTGGGCTTTGTCTGACTCTGAAATCCCAGCACTTGCTCTAGGTGGCTCCGCTTCCTGGAGCAGCTCTGTCCTTCCATCTGTCCATCCAGCATTCCATCTGTCCTTCCTTCCTCCCTCCTCTTCATGTAAATCCACACTCCCCGGATCGGGCAGGACTCGGGAGGAAAGGTACAATCCACTCTCCTGTCATTAGCCAACTGCAGCCCGCTTGAGCGTGAGAGTGACTTTTCCTTCTTGTGTCTCTTCAGCTGCTCTGCGGTGGTTCTTTCCCGGGCCTCCTTCTGCACTTCGTGCCCTGTATACTCTCAGCTTTGGAAACCCCAGATTGAGATGAGTGCTGCTCCAGATGCCTGAGAGAACAGTCTCTCTACCCCAATGCTGAGGCCCAGGCCTCTATCCTAGACACTGCTTGTCTCCTTTACTTCCAAACCTCAGGTCTGTTGGTCGGTACAAGTCACAGGCCAGAGTCCACCTGGGAGGGGAAGCAGGCAGCAGCATTGGATGAGGGGTGTGGTGAGGCATGTGTCCATCTTCACTCATACCAGATGTCAACAAAGTTAGCGATCAACACGTGTACAGAGCTGGCTACGAAAGCGTTTGACATGTGTTATCTCAGTCTGAATGCTGAAAGGCTTAGGCTGTACCAATTCTACTTCAGGAATGGGAAAGCCATGATGTCAGAGTCCAGCAGCTTGTCCAGGATGGGACAGAGTAGAGACACAGGCGGGTCCTCTTGGTACTGACCTCTCTGCTCCCACAGACCTCCTCAGCTACTTCCAGCCCCGAGGGACTATGGGTAATATCCCTTTCTGTTTTTCCATGTGTGTTTTTATATGAAAACTGTGAACAAAACTGCCGGACAGGAGGAGAGGGAAGAAGGGAGGGAGTGAGAGAAGTGGGGAGGAAGAAAAGGAAGGAAGGAAGGAAGGAAGGAAGACTATAAAAATGAACTGAATCACACCGGTGTGTGTGTTTGTGTGTGTGTGTGTGTGTGTGTGTGTGTGTGTGTGTGTGTGAGAGCTGTTAATTTACGGGGAGATAAAGGGTCAGGGTCGCCCTTTAAGACATCATACAAAGGGCGAAGCTGACCTGTTGGAATTTTTAAAGTGGACCAAAGCCACTGAATATCCCCCAGAAAGGTTTGGAAATCATTAAGCGTGCGTAGCTGATCCGTACGCAGAGTAATCTTTTGTGGGCGTATGCCCGTGCGTAACAATTCATGACCTAAATAATGATAGGGAAAAGATATCTGTACCTTTTCTGGGTCTATCTGTAAATTAGCCAGGCTAAGAACCTCTTGTAATTTAGAAAAGGCATCAAAAACAAGTTTTTTTATCTTTAGCAGCCATTAATATATCATCCATGTAGTGAATTATATAAACGCCTGGAAAAGCTTTCCGAACTGGAGCTAGGGCCAAAGACACATAAATCTGACATATAGTAGGGCTATTGGCCATTCCTTGAGGCAAAACCATCCACTGATATCTCTGATAAGGTTCCTTAAGATTTTCTGAAGGAACACTGAAAGCAAAGCGAGGACTGTCCTCGGGATGCAAAGGAATGGTGAAGAAACAATCCCTCAAGTCAACCATAATTAAGTGCCAATGCTTAGGAATTGCCACAGGGGCAGGCAAGCCAAGCTGTGTTGTTCCCATGAGAAGCATGGTTTTATTTACACCAGCCCTACATCCTCCAACCACCTCACAGGCTCCTCCGTGAAGCTGCAGTGCGCTGTCCAGCCGGGAGCACATGCGTTCTCTCTGGGCGTCTAGAGTGTAAGTCCTCCTTCTAGCTACATCAGCTCTCCTTGCAGTGGAAACAATTGGCTGTCTAAGTCCCTCCCTTGTCCTCTGAGATTACAAACCTATGTGTCACTGTCTTTGTGTTCCTCATAAATTTATCTGGTGCTTCCTGGATGAGATTCAGTAACTATTACATGATTAGGATATTTATCGGGGATGTATTTTAGGGAAAGCTCACTGACAGGCACTGTCAGAAATGTATAAACCAAGCACAAGATGACAGCAGCACACATGTATGGACTGCTGGAATCTCTGGGAATTAAACCGGGGAGCACTAGAGAAAGGCCATCCTCCGAGGAAGGTAACAGCAGAAGAGACCAGCCGTAGTAAGAAGAAAGAAGAAGGAGAAGGAGGAGAAGGAGGAAGAGGAGGAGGAAGAGGATGATGATGATGAGGAGGAGGAGGAAGAGAAGGAGGAGGAGGAAGAGGGTGATGATGATGATGAGAGGAGGAGGAGGAGGAAGAGGAGGAGGAAGAGGGTGATGATGATGATGATGATGAGGAGGAGGAGATGCTTTGGTGTCAGAAGGAGAGAGATCAAGTTCAGAGGCTCGGGCACAATTGCAGTTGGGATGCTCTTGTAGTGTACCGAGGTCAGAGCCATGGCCTAAGACAAGGAGGAAGCCTCCAGTTTCTCACTGTATTTTCAGTACACAATGAAGAGCAGGAGGGGAGAGAGCGAGCTGCATAGGACTGGGGGCAGTGCTGTGAGATCCTCCTGTGTCAGCTCATGACTAAAATAGCAGCAAGAAGACATTTTCCAAAGGCGTCTGCATGGGGCTGGAGAGACAGCTCAGTGGTTAAGGGCACCTGTTGCTGCTGCAGCAGGTCTGAGCTCAGTTCTGGCAGCTCATAAGCACCATGACTCCAGCTCCATGTTATCTAGACCCTCTGCTGAATTCTGCAGACACTGAGCTCATGTGGCATGTAGTCTCCCTCCTCTCTCTCTCTCTTTCTCTCTCTCTAATAAAACTAAAAAACACCTGTTGCATGAGTGCCCTGGTGGCTGTGGAGACAAAGGTCCCTCCATGTATAGTCTGGGAACCCAGAGCAAGTCTCCTGGGACAGACTCTAGGATGGGCCTGCAGAGTATCTCTAGCTAGAGGGGGAAAGCTTTGGGTCAGAACCTCCCAGTACCCCACAAGATGGAAATATCATCTGAGCTATGTGTTGGAATGGAGCACACAGAGGCAGGCACAATGCCTACACACATGTGATTCGCTGCACAGAGGAAGAGGCTTGGCTCCAGGTGAGGCCCTCAAGCAGACTCTGTCCCCACAGGTCTCTCTTTGTCCACACTTCTGCTCCCTTCTTTAACACCCAACTTCAACTCAGTGGGCCAGCTTTGCCCTGATGGGTTCACACTCTCCCCTTCCTTCCTTAAAGGCTTTCCAAAACCGCGTGACTGGGCCTTTGCCTCGGCCGCTGAGTGCCGGGTTGTCTGATTACATCTCCTTTTTCTGCTCTTAGCTGGAGCTGCCTTACCACCCGTTGCCTTTAGTCTTCCCTCTCCTCCTTTCACCTGTCTGTCTGTTTCTCTGTTGCTATATTACTAAAGCCATTTATCACGCTCGTTTCCTTTTCATAGTTACCCTTAGTGACCAATATCTTAACACGCACCATACTATTCTTGCTCCCTTACTTCCCCAAATCATAGGAGTTGAAAGGGTATTTTTGTTACCTGAGACCGTATTTTCATAGTGGGCTTATCCATCAACTGGTATGGCCTTCTAGTCTCAGAGCGGTGCTGGAGGCAGAGCCAAGGTCCCTGAGTATGTGTTCTGAGGGCTAAGCCACAAGCCACAGTCTTGGTCCAGAGGAAAGAAACAGTAACTCAGCCCTCCTACCACCCAGCCTCATAGGAACATTGCAAAGCTTCCACTGAATGATTCAGGTGACTAAGGAAAAACAAACAAACAAACAAGCAAACAAACAAACTGTACTAGATGCCTAAACCCCAATGCAGAAATACAAGAAACACGAAACATCAAGGCAACATTACTCCCCCCCAAATTACAAATTGCACAATAATGGACTCTGAAGAAAGTTAACTAGATAAGATCCCAGAATGAGTATAAGAATGTTCAATGAAATCAATGGGGACAAGAAAAACTCAACTAATTCAAAGAGAGCACACATGACATCTGAATGAAATAAGGAATTCAACAGGAGATAATAAGGGGGATTTCACTGCAGAGACGGCATCACTGCAGATACAACATCACTGCAGAGACAACATCACTGCAGAAACAGCATCACTGCAGAGACAACATCACTGCAGAGACAACATCACTGCAGAGACAACATCACTGCAGAGACATTATCACTGCAGAGACAGCATCACTGCAGAGACAACATCACTGCAGAGACATTATCACTGCAGAGACGGCATCACTGCAGAGACATTATCACTGCAGAGACGGCATCACTGCAGAGACATTATCACTGCAGAGACAACATCACTGCAGAGACATTATCACTGCAGAGACGGCATCACTGCAGAGACATTATCACTGCAGAGACATTATCACTGCAGAGACAACATCACTGCAGAGACAGCATCACTGCAGAGACATTATCACTGCAGAGACATTATCACTGCAGAGACAACATCACTGCAGAGACAGCATCACTGCAGAGACATTATCACTGCAGAGACATTATCACTGCAGAGACATTATCACTGCAGAGACAGCATCACTGCAGAGACAGCATCACTGCAGAGACATTATCACTGCAGAGACGGCATCACTGCAGAGACAGCATCACTGCAGAGACGGCATCACTGCAGAGACAGCATCACTGCAGAGACAGCATCACTGCAGAGATATTATCACTGCAGAGACAGCATCACTGCAGAGACAGCATCACTGCAGAGATATTATCACTGCAGAGACAGCATCACTGCAGAGACAACATCACTGCAGAGACATTATCACTGCAGAGACATTATCACTGCAGAGACAGCATCACTGCAGAGACATTATCACTGCAGAGACAGCATCACTGCAGAGACAGCATCACTGCAGAGACAGCATCACTGCAGAGACAACATCACTGCAGAGACAGCATCACTGCAGAGACAGCATCACTGCAGAGACAGCATCACTGCAGAGATATTATCACTGCAGAGACAGCATCACTGCAGAGACAACATCACTGCAGAGACATTATCACTGCAGAGACATTATCACTGCAGAGACAGCATCACTGCAGAGACAGCATCACTGTAGAGACGGCATCACTGCAGAGACAGCATCACTGCAGAGACGGCATCACTGCAGATACAACATCACTGCAGAGACAGCATCACTGCAGAGACATTATCACTGCAGAGACAGCATCACTGCAGAGACAGCATCACTGCAGAGACATTATCACTGCAGAGACAACATCACTGCAGAGACATTATCACTGCTGAGACAGCATCACTGCAGAGACATTATCACTGCAGAGACAGCATCACTGCAGAGACATTATCACTGCAGAGACGGCATCACTGCAGAGACATTATCACTGCAGAGACATTATCACTGCAGAGACAGCATCACTGCAGAGACAACATCACTGCAGAGACAACATCACTGCAGAGACAGCATCACTGCAGAGACAGCATCACTGCAGAGACATTATCACTGCAGAGACAACATCACTGCAGAGACAGCATCACTGCAGAGACAGCATCACTGCAGAGACAACATCACTGCAGAGACAGCATCACTGCAGAGACAGCATCACTGCAGAGACGGCATCACTGCAGAGACGGCATCACTGCAGAGACATTATCACTGCAGAGACAGCATCACTGCAGAGATATTATCACTGCAGAGACAGCATCACTGCAGAGACATTATCACTGCAGAGACATTATCACTGCAGAGACATTATCACTGCAGAGACAGCATCACTGCAGAGACATTATCACTGCAGAGACAACATCACTGCAGAGACATTATCACTGCAGAGACGGCATCACTGCAGAGACATTATCACTGCAGAGACATTATCACTGCAGAGACAACATCACTGCAGAGACAGCATCACTGCAGAGACATTATCACTGCAGAGACATTATCACTGCAGAGACAGCATCACTGCAGAGACAGCATCACTGCAGAGACGGCATCACTGCAGAGACAGCATCACTGCAGAGACATTATCACTGCAGAGACATTATCACTGCAGAGACGGCATCACTGCAGAGACAGCATCACTGCAGAGACGGCATCACTGCAGAGACAGCATCACTGCAGAGACAGCATCACTGCAGAGATATTATCACTGCAGAGACAGCATCACTGCAGAGACAGCATCACTGCAGAGATATTATCACTGCAGAGACAGCATCACTGCAGAGACAACATCACTGCAGAGACATTATCACTGCAGAGACATTATCACTGCAGAGACAGCATCACTGCAGAGACATTATCACTGCAGAGACAGCATCACTGCAGAGACAGCATCACTGCAGAGACAACATCACTGCAGAGACAGCATCACTGCAGAGACAGCATCACTGCAGAGACAGCATCACTGCAGAGATATTATCACTGCAGAGACAGCATCACTGCAGAGACAACATCACTGCAGAGACATTATCACTGCAGAGACATTATCACTGCAGAGACAACATCACTGCAGAGACATTATCACTGCAGAGATATTATCACTGCAGAGACATTATCACTGCAGAGACATTATCACTGCAGAGACAACATCACTGCAGAGACAACATCACTGCAGAGACAGCATCACTGTAGAGACGGCATCACTGCAGAGACAGCATCACTGCAGAGACGGCATCACTGCAGAGACATTATCACTGCAGAGACATTATCACTGCAGAGACAACATCACTGCAGAGACAGCATCACTGCAGAGATATTATCACTGCAGAGACAGCATCACTGCAGAGACAGCATCACTGCAGAGACAGCATCACTGCAGAGACAGCATCACTGCAGAGACAGCATCACTGCAGAGACAACATCACTGCAGAGACATTATCACTGCAGAGACAGCATCACTGCAGAGACATTATCACTGCAGAGACATTATCACTACAGAGACATTATCACTGCAGAGACAGCATCACTGCAGAGACAACATCACTGCAGAGACAGCATTACTGCAGAGACGGCATCACTGCAGAGACATTATCACTGCAGAGACATTATCACTGCAGAGACGGCATCACTGCAGAGACATTATCACTGCAGAGACGTTATCACTGCAGAGACAGCATTACTGAAAAAAATAAAATAGAATGTTCAGAAATGTAAAGGTCAATAAGTTGAATTTAAGCAATCAGTTTTAAGCCTGATCAAAAGAATAAATGAAGTGACAGACTACCATGGTCAGAAGACAAGAAGATGAACAGA